>NW_020954598.1:19472037-19804853 GCF_900497805.2 Vombatus ursinus
GTAGTAGTAGTAGTGGTGGTAGTAGTAGTAGTGGTGGTAGTAGTAGTAGTAGTAGTAGTAGTGGTAGTGGTAGTGAAGCAAACAAAGCCAATGCAACCAAGATTAGGAGGGAAGCAGAAAACTGGGAAAGAATTTTTGCAACTGGTATCTCTGATAAGGGCCTCATTTCTAAAATATATAGAGAATTAAGTCAAATTTACAAAAATACAAGTCATTCCTTAATTGATAAAGGGTCAAAGGATACAAAAGGCAATTTTCAGATGAAAAAATTAAAGCCATCTATAGTCATATGAAAATGTTCTAAATCATTATTGATTAGAGAAATGCAAATCAAAACAACTCTGAGGTACCACATCACACCTATCAGATTGGCCAACATGACAAAACAGGAAAATGATAAATGCTGGAGAAGATGTGGAAAAATTGAAACACTAATACATTGTTAGTGGTGTTGTGAAATGATCCAACCATTTTGGAGAACCGTTTGGAACTATACCCAAAGGGCTATAAAAATGTACGTACCCTTTGACCCAGCAATAGCACTTCTAGGGCTGTATCAAAATGGGAAAAGGACCTACATGTACAAAAATATTTATAGCAGCTCCTTCTGTGGTGGCAAAGAATTGGAAATTGAGGGGATGTCCATCAATTGGGAAATGAATGAACAAGTTGTGGTATATGAATGTAATGGAATACTATTGTGCTATAAGAAACGATGAGCAGGCGGACTTCAGAAAAACCTGGAAAGACTTGTATGGACTGATGCTGAGTGAAGTGAGCAGAAGCAGGAGAACGTTGTACACAGTAATAGCCATGTTGTGCAACGACTAACTTTGATAGACTTAGCTCTTCTCAGCAATGCAAGGATCTAAGACATCTCCAAAAGTCATGTGATTGAAAATGCTATCCACATTCAGAGGAAGAACCATGGAGTTTGAATGTAGATTGAAACATAATATTTGCTCCTTTTTTTTTTCTTGTTTTGTTTTGTTTCTTCTTTCTTGTGGTTCCTCCTGTTAATTCTAATTCTTCCTTACAACATGACTAATGTGAAAATATGTTTAATAGGAATGTATATGTAGAGCCTATATCAGATTGCACACTGTCTTGGGGAGGGAGGGGAGGAAGGAGAAGAAAAATTTAAAACTTAAAAGAGTATGGAAGTGATTGTTGAAAACTAAAAATAAATTAATAAAAAATAAAAAGTGGTAGTATTGAAGCCTGAGGTTATTGGTGGTTGGGTTTGGAGCAAAGATTAGAAGATTATAGTGAATAGGTAGCAATTTTAGCTTAGCAAGATCATCTAGGTCCCCATGCACAAGATCTGGAGGCCCCTGTGGGAATTCTTGGATATTGGATATTAGAGTCTTTTGGGAGATTTGTTTTCACACAAAGTCTACTTATCTTATACTAGAGAGGCAGGAAACCCCATTCTGACTACTAGTCTCTAGAATTGTGCTCTTGGGTCCTCCATCTACCCTATTTGTGGCTTGGTTTTTCCACAGGCTGAAGATAATCACGGAAAATCGTGCCTTGCGGCTCATTGCCCCCAAAAAAGTCACCATTGGTCTGGTGTCCTTGAGTCATCTCATCCCTGGACTCCATCTCTTTCTGCAGAATACAGTTCACTTTTCTGAGAAAGTCAGTGGGATCCTTGGTATGATTGGACCCTATCCACAGATCCCTATAGGTCCTTGACCAACTATGTCTCTGATCAGCTCCTTTTTCTCATCACCTTCTGACTATGCTCTTTTGTGACCCTTCTCAAATTCTGACATTCTGAATGTCCCCCTCTATGAACGTCTTCTCTTCTGAACACTCTCCACCCTCAGGGCATTCCTACCCCTATGATCAACCATCACCCTCTATTCAGCCTACTACCCTTCCTTCCCTTTCTCCCTTTGTGATCCTTCATTATTATCATTCCCCGACCCTTGATCATCTCCTCTATCCCCCTGTCTACCCTTCATTCTCTAATTGTGTCCATGCTGACAGGCTTCTGCCATTGTGAATGCCCCTCATCCCCCTCATCTCCTCAGATTCCCTAGCTAAGATGGTGGGCTTCTCAGTATAGCATGTACCCTGTTCATATCCCCTCATGCCTCCCTGACTATTTCTGTGACCAACTTTTCCACCTCTCGTACACACATACATACCTTTTCCTACTCCTATGTCCATCCCCTTCTCTAAAAATCACCTTTTCCTGCCCATTCCTTCTGTGACCCTCCTCATCCTCCTGCCTTCCCGCTCTACTTTCTGATCACCTTCCACTTTCTATTTGCCTTTATAAGCTGTTACTTGAGCTTGCTGCTTGAGCTGTTTCATTCTTGGCATTAAAGACTGAATTATTTTTCTCCCTCTTTGTCTCTCCTTTTCTGTTTCCTTCTTTCTCTTTGTCTTTCTCTGTTTCTCTTTTTCCTGCCTATTTCTTACTCTTTCTGCCTCTGTTTCTGTGTCTCTACCTCTCCATTTTTCTCTGTGTTCTTGTACCTGTTTCTATTATTTAATTTTTAATTAATTAATTTGATATTAATTCAATTAATTTCCCCCGTGTTCTTGTGACTCTGTTTCCATTATTCATTCTCTCTCTCTCTCTCTCTCTCTCTCTCTCTCTCTCTCTCTCTTCCATATCTGGATCTCAGTTTCCATTTTGCTTTCTCTCTCTTTCTCTGTCTTCGTCGGCCTTTCACTACCTCTTCATCTGACACACTCTCTGACTGCTTTCCCCAGGTCAGTTTTACCGTCACTTGTACTGCAATTCCTTGGAAGATGACAAGATGACGCTGACAACAATGGGAAAGACATATACAATCACCAGGTAACCATTGGCTAGCCCAGTGAAGATGCCCTGATTTTATTCCATCTATTGATTGTTCCTTCCCTTGCTGTCTAGAATGCTACGTTTGGGCATTTTAGGCCTGAGCATAGAACTGGTACCCAGAGCCATGGTGGCAGCCTTTAAAGTGGCATAGTTAGTTCCTAATAATCAGAGCCAACAAAAGACTCATTGAGATAGACCCACAGATAATCCAAGTCTGCAGATAACCCAACCCCATAGATAATCCAAAGCTATGAGCAATCCAAATACAATCTAAATCTACGGATAATATAAACCTATATCTAAGATCTACAAATGATCTAAAATCCACAGATAAATGGAGCACACAAAACACCACAATTAATTTGAATCATTTGTAATAGAAAAAGCAATCTACAGAGATCATTAGGAGGAAAAAAAGAAAGGAAAAAGAGAAAAGAGGCACATGAATATTTTTGAAAATTATAGATAATTGAAGAAAAATAAAAAACACAGATCGTTAGAAAATAAAACTATTGGAAAGTTGGTTGAGAGTTTTCTGACAAACTCTGTTAATGCGTGTACTTGTGTGTATCACAGAAAGCCCATGTTGGATTTCCAAAATGGAGAAAGAAGCAACCCAATGCCAACATTGCTGTGCTGGTCCCTGGAGCAATCCTTATAAGACAGAAGAACTTCATAGACAGTAAATAACATATATTTCCCCCACCCTATCTCACATACCTGGCCCAGATCAGCCAGGAGCTGCTACTTGGAGCCAGCCTGGGAGATGCTATAAAGCTAAGGCCGTGTGTCAACATTGTTTTGTGTGATGCCTCTTATTTTCTGGGAAAAAGGGGTGAGAGTGTCCTTGGTGATTGAATCCCATAATGAAGTATGGACTCAATCCTGGAGGGAAGAGACACACCTGCCTTAGGAATTTATCCTAAGCCAATTTGGATTAATAATCCCAGGTTCACAGAATATTAGAAGCTTAGAACTTTCAAAATCACGGAATCTCAGAGCTGAAGGGAACTTCAGAGGGCAACCAAAGTAACCTACCCTTGAGCAGGAAATCCCTCTGCAATATCCTTGACAAGTGGTCATCAATCATTGGTTTGAAGACCTCTAATGGCAAGGAGCTCACTATCTATAAAGGCATTTCATTCCATTTATAGGCAGACCTAGTTGTTAAGAACTTTCTCCTTATATTGAGCTAAAATTACTTCTCAGCAACAAATGGTTCCTTCCTCTTTCTGGGAATCAGTAAAATGAACTTACTTCCTCTTCCACATGATGGCCCTTCAAATGCAGGATATCCCAAAAGACTTAGTGCTGTTTTAAGCTTTAATGACTTAAAACTTAAAGTTTAAGCTTTAATTGCTTAAAATGACACTAAAGTTTTTGGGATATTCTATATTTGAGGATAGATATATTGCCTTTCCCACAAGTCCTTTCTTCTTCAGGCTAAACAGTCCCAGCACTTTCCATTCATCCTATTATCACATGACCTTCTCACAACTGTGGTTGCCTTCCTCTGGACAAACTCCATCTGGTCAATGTTATTCCAAAATGTCATGCCCAGAGCTGAGCATAATACTCCAAATGGAGTCTGACCGGGCCAGTATTTGGTGCGACTATATCTTCCTGCAACCTAAAATCACATTCGGGTTTTTGGGAAGTGGAAAGAGAGGAAAGGGCTACTGCCTGTCATACCACACTGTCTGCTTATATTCGGTTTGCAGTCAATATTTATATGTTGTTTTAAAGTTTATAAAGACTGAGTATAGGAGGAGCCAAGACAGCAAAGTAAGAGGAAGCCATGCAGCCCAGATCCTGATCTCTATGCAAGTCAGTCCCTAATTAATCACCACACAATTAGTCCCCTGGGAACCACAGATCTATCTCTCCAATCCCAGGAGGAACCATCCAAGATTCAATCCCCAAGTGAAGAGCAGGGCCTCAGGGCTCCCTAATGCCAGTCTCCTAAAGAGCATTCTGAGACTCCACTCTTGGTCAAGAAGCAGCGCCTCAGCGCTGTCTCATATCTGGAGGAGTGGATCTGAGACTTGGCCTTTGGGTGAAGATCAGGGCCTCATCACAGTTACTCAGATCCCAATGCCTGGATATTTGTAAAGCACTTAGCACAGTACCTGCCACATACTAGATACTATATACATGCTAGGTATTGTTGTTGTCATTTTTGTTATTATTGTAATTAAGGAGTATATAAGACCCTCGATTCAGCCACCAGGTTCATTGACTTTAGCTTTGTCGTAACTTGAGAGAGGAAACCTTGGAGCCAGACCCTGATGAAGAATGGGTTGGCAATGCTGTCATTCTGACCTTCGAAGGAGGACAATAGATAAAAATGGCCAGATTTATTCAAGGCCACAACAGAAATATTCAGAACCTAGCCCTAACAAAAAGTCCTAATCAAGGAAGGCTGGAAGAATAAGTAAACAACAAAAAGATAAAGAGCTATGATGATGCCCGGAATTCCCAAGACACAAATCCAGAAGAATAGCTCTAAAACACTTGCAAGCAAAACCTCAAAGACAAAAACAATTTGCCTACAAGTTCAACTAGAATTCCTAGAAGAAATGATGCAAGAGTTTAAAAAAAAAAAAGATAAAATTATGTTATAAATTAAATGAAAGTAATAGAGGAAAGAATTGGAAAAGAAATGAGAGTTATGGAAGGGAGACTTGGAGGGAGAATTAACAGCTTAGTAAAGAAGTACACATCCTTAAATAAATAAATAAACAAACAAATAAATAAAAAGAAGTACAAATTCTAAGCTCGGTGACAAACTACTTGAAAATTAAAATGAGCCAAACAAAATCTAACTCCAGAAGACAATAAGAAATACTAAAACAAAATCTAAGCATTAAAAATAGAAGAAAATGTAATGTAAATCTCATGCCCTGGAAAATAGATTAAGAGGACTACCTGTAATCCATGAACTAATCCTCCTCCTCCTGGCTAAAAAAATAAATAAATAAATAAGGAACCTGGATATCATATTTCAAGAAATCATGAAAGAAAAGTGCCTACACATATTAGAACAAGAGGAAAAAGTGAAAAATTAAAAAAAAACCCAACACTGAATACTTACAAAAAAAAAAAAAAAAGGAAAAAAGGCTCTCAGGAATTTAGTAGCCAAAATTCAGAGCTTCCAGGTCAAAGAAAAAGTTCTGCAAGCAGCTGGCAAGAAAAAATTTAAGTACCAAGGAACCAGAGTCAGCATCACACAAGCTTCAGTAGTTATCACCAGAAAGGAACAGAGAGCATTGAATGAGATATTCCAAAAGGCAAAAGTTATAAGCCTACAACCAAGAATAACTTAGTATCCAACAAAACTGAGAATAATCCTACAGGAGAAATAGAGGACTTCCAAGCATTCCTGATTTAAATTTTTTTTTAAAAAAGGAGCTGAATAGAAACTTTGAAATACAAACACAAGTCAAGAAAAAATATTTAAAAAAACAGCAAATGAGCAATCAGAAAAGAAAATTTATGTCTATAAATACTTTTATCAACCAAAGAACAAATCAAAGAGTTAGGCATGCACTTAAAAAACCCCCACTAGATATCAGTACATTAAAAAAAAAATTAAACACCAAAGTAGAAACCTTGAAAATCAAAGAAAATATTAACAAAATGGAAAACAACCATGGAATTAATAAATAAAATTAAGAGATATTTTTAAAAAGCAACAACATACAAACATATGTAAGCCATCAGCTGATTTGATTAAAAAGAAACCAAATTACCAGTATAAAAATGAAAATGGAGAAGTTACAACAAATAAAGAAATATAGGATATTATTAGAAGCTATTTTACTCAACCATATGCCAATAAAAGTGACAATATGAAATATGTGAATATTTTTAAAATATGAAATGTACAAATTAACAGAACAAAAGGTAGATAATTTAAACAACTCAATATCCAAAAAATAATCTTAATAAGCCATAAATTAATTCTCAAAGAAAAAACTCTTGGAACAGATGAATTTATAAGCAAACTCTATCAAACATTCAATGATCAATTAATTCCAATATTAAACAAATTATTTGCAAAAATAGCAAAAAAAAAAGTGTGGAGGGAGATCTTTATACATTACTTCTTTGCTACAAATATGATATTGAAACCAAAACCATGGAAAGTTGAAACAGAGAAAGAAAACTACAAAGCAGTATCCCTAATGAACTTCTTTGCAAAATACGCACATTTTAAATAAAATATTAGCAAAGATGCTACAGCAACATGTTACAAAGATTATACACTATGACCAAGTTGGATTTACACCAGGAATGCCAGATTGGTTTAATATGAGAAAAAATATGATTGACCAACAAAAATCACATGATTATATCAACAAATACAGGAAAATTTTTTGACAAAATACAACACCCACTTCTATTAAACACACACACACACACACAGAGTAAAAAAGCTCAGCATGGTAGTGTACATCTGTATTCCTTGCTACCAGGGAGGCTTAGGCTGATGGATCACTGAGCTTCAGTGGGCTAAGCCAATTGGGCGTCCACAATGTTTGGTATTAATATGGTGAGCACTCTATTAGTAGCAGTGGGCTAACAAGTTGCCTAAGGAGGAACGAACTGGCGTAGCTCAGAAACAGAGCAGGTCAAAACTCCTGTGCCAATCATGAATGGCCTATACATTGCTGTTCAGCGCAAGATAATGAGATCTAGTGTTTAAATTTTTTAAGTATAGATTTAAAAAAAATTTTTGAAATAAAAAATGGTAGAAAACATAGGACTAAACTGATTTTTTCCTTCACGTGATAAATAGTGTATGTCTAAAACCAAAATGTAGTAGGAATAAATAAAAATAAATTAAATTAAATTAAAATTCTTTCCAATAAGATCAAGAACAAAGAAACAAGGTCCATTGTCCACTTTTTAAATACAGTACTAGAAATCCTATGGCAATAAGACAAAAAAAATAAAATGAGGGAATAAGCATAGTCAAAGAAGAAATAAAATTATCACTTTTCGCAGATCATCTTGTATACTTACAGAATCCTAAAGAGTCACTTAGAAAGTAATTGAGACAATTAATAACTTCAGTGAAGTTGCAGATATCAATTGACATAAATCATCGGCATTCCTGCCTATTGCCGATAAAACTCAGCAAGAAGAGACAGAAAGAGAAATTTCATTTAAAATAACTACAGAATGTATATAATACCTGAGGAGTCTGTCAAGACACAACCAGGAACCATCTAAATACAACTACAAACCACTGTTTACAGAAACAGAAACATAAATAATTGGAGAAACTTTCTAAACCTTCTTTCAGTATCACCAACAGAGGGCTAAATTCTAAGTGAATCTGTGGTTTGGTAGGGATAAGACTGATACTTATATATAAGAAAAGATAGTGAGAAGATCTGGATGGGCTTAAGGAGTGGTAAGCCTGGGGTGGTCCAGGTGCAGACGATGGAAGGAGTTAAGTGGCTGGAGAGCCATAGTGAAAGGGCAGTTAAAAGGATTATTGAGTATCTCCCTGGTCTGGGATGGGCCATATGCCTCAGGGAAAACGCCAGGGCCTGGGTTGTGTGTGGGAAAGTTCAGGGACTGGGCTGCATTCAAAGACATGGTCTTTTCCTTTCAGGGGCCCAGGTCCCATCACCCCACTAGAACTACCTAAATTAATTTACTTATTTAGTGCCACACCAAACTATCAACAGAACTAGAACAAAATTCATCTGGAGGAACAAAAGACTCAGAATCTCAAGGGAAATAATGGGAAAAAAAGTGGTTGGGAAGAGATCTTAGCAGGACCAGATCTCACACTATACTACAAAGCAATAATTATTAAAATAATTTGATACTGATTAAAAAAGAGAGGACCTTCAGTGGAATAGATTAGTTATCCATCATACAAAAGTAGAAGTACCTAGTAACCTATTGTTTGATAGATCTAGAGACTCTAGCTACTAGGGTAAGGACTCACTGACAAGTACTTCTGAGAAATCTGGACAGCAGTTTGACTGAAATTATTTCTAGACCAACACCTCACACCTTATGCCAAGATAATCTCCAAATGGATATACATGACCTAGATATTAAAGGTCACATAATAAATTAGAGGAGCTTGGAAGATATTACCTGTCAGATCTATGGATAGGGAAGGAGTTCAATGCCAAACAAGAGATAGCGAGATTTGCAGGAGGTAAAATGGATGGACAATTTTGATTACATAAAATTAAAAACTCTGGCACAAACAAATCCAATGTCACTAAGATTAGAAGGGAAACAACTTAATTGGGGAGGGGAGAGTCTGCAGCAAGTTTTACTGATAAAGCTCTCTCTTTTGTAAGTTCCCTCAGCTGTGCTTAGTATGAGTACCAGTCATCGTTCCCCATTAGAATATAAGCTCCTCTAGGGCAGGTACTGTTTCAGTTTTGTCTTTGTATTCCCATCACACAACACAGTGCTTGGTATGCTGCTAAATGTTTAATAAATGTTTGTTGATTGAATGATTGCCCCTCCCAGCCACAGAAGAACACAACAGAGGCTTGGGTTGTAAAGCAAGAAAAGAAGACACATATTGTAGCAGGTACAGAAACAGAGGCAGACAGCAAAGGTCAGAAAGAGGACTTCCAAGGAAGTGTGATGGCTGTATGACTCCTCACTTGGGCTAATGGCTGACCCCATTCACCCCGCAGTCTGATGGATTAGCTGACCAGCCACAGGCCATCTGGAACTGGGGAATGTATCAACCTTCTTGAGTTCCATCACCCCCCAAGTTCCTAAATTCTGGATCCCAAGTTCCATACCCCAGAATGAGCTAAGCTACGCTTCTGGAGGGCTGAGTGGGAAACTCTGCTGTTGATGTTCTTTTGACAATCCCAGAGTGCAACAACTTGGCTCAAAAAAAGTACAGTTCCCAGAACCTCTGGGTTTGGAGCAGCTTCTGCACTTTCTGGAAGAGTTCTGGGTTCAAGAAGAGAGTTAGTCTCAACCACTTAGTAGATATTTTATTATATGTAAAGGATGATGAATGGGACTCTCTTCTACATACACAGAACTCAACTAACGAAGCCACATGTTTGAGTTTTAACGGGTAATGGTTCCACCTTCTTTGTTGTTGTCGTTGTTCAGTTGATTCTTTGTGACCCCATTTGGGGTTTTCTTGGCAAGGATACTGGAGTGGTTTGTCATTTCCTTTTCCAGCTCATTTTTACAGATGAGGAAACTGAAGCAAACAGGGTTAAATGATTGCCCCAGATTCACACAGCTATTAAGTGTCTGAAGTTAAATTTAAACTTAGATCTTCCTGACTCCTAGGCCGGCATTTTATCTACTATTCAACTGCCTATCAGCTCCACTTTCAGAAGATACAAATAAGTCCTTTGAGTAAATCAGAAAGGACAATGTGACTGGCTGAGCAGACAACCAGCAATGCCTCTGAGGCTCAATAAAAGGCCAAGATGCTAGTTCAGCAGTGAGTGTGGACTTGGGAGAACTTTGTAGAGGAAATTCCTGCAGAGGCACAGAGGGGAGAGAAGGTCCCTCTCCTCCCCCAATCCTACTGGCCATGGCATCTTGCAGTGACTTGTCCAGAGGGAGACACTCTATCCAGCAGCTCGGTGGAGAGAATTCCAGGCACAGTTGCAGAGGAGACACACTCCAAGCAGACTCAGACACAGAAAGGTAGGTGTTTGAGGGAAAAAGAAGCTTTGAAGAATAGGACCCCTGATAGCAAAGGAGATTGGATTGTGGACTCATAGGAGAACTACCCTTAGCAATTATGAGTCATGCTATGGAGAGGAGCATAAGCCTGAAAGCCCAACTGAATAACCCACTCAGCAGAGATGTTGTACCCCGGAGGGAGCTATAGAAGGATTCCATGAAGAGAGAAACACTCAGTCCCTAGAGTTACATAGTTGTCAGTTGCCTTGGACACATGTTCTACTAATCCTCAATCTTCTTTGCAGACTCGTCATCTGCGTTCCATTCTTATTCATTGGTGTACCCCCAAAGCTCTGTCCTACCACCTGTCTTCCTCCTCTCCACTCCCTCCTTCTTGATCTCAACAACATCTTGGCTTCAGTTATCATCTCCAAGCGAATGCATCTTAGATCTATAGAATGAAATCCTAATCTCTCTCATGAGCTCCGGTTTCACATCCCAACTCTCTGCTTTAATCTCCACCTTGATGTCCTTTTAGCCTCTCAAAATGAACAGATCCAAAACAGAAACACTACCATCTTTCTCCCTAAACTCACTAGCCTTCCAACCTTCCCTATTTTTGTCAAGGACACCATTGTTCTTCCAGATACACAGGCTTGAATCTTCACTCTTTTTTATCCCCCACATTCAAACAGTTACCAAATCTTGTTGACTCCCCCTCCTCCACCTCCTCCATATCCTTATCATCTGTCCCTTCCCTCACAGTAAAACCTTCCTAATCCAGACCCTCATCATCTCTCAGCAGTAGCTTCATAATTGTCCTTCTTTTTTCCCAGCCTCTTCTCTCTCCAATCAATCCCCCACATAGTTACTAAAGTGATTTTCCAAAAGCACAACCCTCCTTAAAAAACAAACAAACAACAAACAAAAAGCATTGATGGCTCCCTACTGCCTAGTGTATAATTAAATGCAGATCTGTCATTTAGAGCCCTTAACAATCTGGTCATAACCTATCTTTCCAGCCTTTTTATACTTTCATCTTCTTTCCATGATTTGGGCTCACTAAGCTGCCCAGCTTACGATTCTTGGCATATCTGTCTCCTTCTTCTGTGCAGGCTGCATTTGCACAGGCCATATCCCCCATGACCAGAATGTTCTTCCTCTTCACTTCTGCCTCTTGGAATTCCTCAGGATCAATTCAAGTGCCACTTTCAAGAAGCCCTTCTTGACCCTTGACTCCCCCAGGTGTTAATCCTACCAGATGTACCCAACCCCACTATTTTTGTTATTTCATATATATATATATATGTATATATATCCTATATTTACTTATCTGTGTATGTGTAGTATCCCCAATAACAGAATGTAAGCTCCTTGTGGGCAGAGACTCTCACTTTATGTATTTGTACCCTCAGCACCTAGCCCTGAATCTGACATATTGCTGGTTTTTCTCAGTTGTTTCAGTTGTCTCCTACTCTCTATGACCCCATTTGTTGTTTTCTTGACAAAGATATTAGAGTGGCTTACCGTTTCCTTCTCCAGCTCATTTCACAGATGAGGAAACTGAGGCAAACAGGGTTAAATGACTTGTCCAGGGTCACATAGCTAGTAAGTATCTGAGATCAGATTTGAACTCAGATCTTCCTAACTCCAGGCCTGGCACTCTATCCACTGCACCACCTAGCCCCATGAATCTGGCAGATAGTAAGCATTTAATCAGTATGTATTGATTTACTGGCAAGATCACTGAATTTGCTACCATTTATCAGTTTTTACACAGTGATCCCACTATTAGCCACATATTTCATGAAAGTCAAAGATAGAAATGTCTCATACATACCAAAATATTTATAATTATGCTGTGGTAACCTAAAATTGTAAACAAAGTGGACACTCATCATTTGGGAATGGCTGAACAACCTATAGCCATGATGATGTATGAACATATGAACAACATATAGCGGATGAATGTAATGGAATATTTCACACCTTAAGGAATGATGAGATAGGCAGCTTGGCATAGTGGATAGAAAGCTGGCCTCCAAACCAGGACATTCTAGGGAAAAGTCTCATCTCTGTGCAATCAAGGTCAAGGCGCTGAGCCTCTCAGCACCTCAGGTAACTCTCTACGAATAGCCAGTTGATGAACATTTATTAAGCACCGACTATATGCCTGACACTGTGCTAAGCTGTGGAGATACAAAGTAAGGCAAAAGACAATGTCCTCCCCTCAAGGAGTTTATAGTCTCCTATCTGCGTCATTGTTGGTAGTTACTGCACCAAGAAGTTCCCCAAGCTAAAGAATTCATAAATTCAGACAAACCTCTAACCTTCCCCTCACCCCCATAAAACAGAACAAAAACAAAAACAAACAAAACCTCCAAGGAATAATGAATATGAGAAATTCAGAGAAACGTAAACTGATGCAAAAAAGAAAACAGAACCAGGAGAACAACATACACCATGACTATAATAAGTAGCCCGACTCAGATTCAATGCAATGAATGGCCTTGGTCGTGGAGGACAGGTGAGGAAACATACCTCCTCCTTCTCAGTAGAGAGGTGGAAACTATATGTGTAAATTACTGCATATTCTGTCAGGTGCAGTCATGGTATCTTTTTTGTTTAGCCTTTTTAAAAATTACTATTATTACAAAGGGAACTATTACAAAGGGTATGTATTAGACAATGATTGAATGAAAAGCACTCCCAATCACTTTAAAAAATATATATATATGTGTATATATATATATATGTATATATATATATATGTATGTATATATGTATATATGAAAACTGGGGCAGCTAGGTGACTCTTGGATAGAGCATGGGCTCTGGAGTCAGGAAGACCTAAGCTCAAATCCAGCCTCGGACACTTGACACTTACTAGCTATGTGATCCTGGACAAGTCATTTAACCCTAATTGCCTCACAACCCCTGCCCCCAAAAAATGAAAACCATGCAGCAGGCCAGTGGATGGAGGAACAAAGGGAGAGTAAGAAATGCCACATGGATGGATTTCCCTCACCTCCCACCAGATTGCATGCAGCATTCCCTGTCCCTGGAGGTCTTCAGGAAGATGGCTACTCGCTGAGTAGGGATTCTTATTCAGGTACAGGTCAAACTAAAGATCGCTTCCAATTCTGAAATTCTCTGATTCCAGATTTATAGCATGGCTTTATTCTTTTGTTTTATTTTCTATTTCAATCTCTCGTTATTTCTAAGCATCTAAATTTCTATAATTTCCGTCAATGTTAGCCTCCTTTTCACAGACCACAACAGTACACAAAGAGCCAGCCACTCTTTATGGCTCTCTTGGAGTCCAGTCTTTCGCCTGTTTGTCTGATTAGAAGTTAGACGAACTGTGGTAGAACAGGTCAGGCACAATATAGTCAGTGTGGACACCATCAATCAGCCCAGATCCATTGTCATGGACAAACCAGCAGGAGACCTTGGTGCCATGCCCAGAGTCCTTCATATAATCTTTCTGTGATCCCCTGGAAAGAAAAATGATGAACTCTAAAATTGGTCAAGGTTGTGATGTATCAGGGTCTTATATGGAAAAGTGAATCTGTCCAGAGCAGGATTTAGTTCTGATCCTAGCACAGAACAGCAGAAGCATGAGCCCCTTAACATTCGTCTTGAGGCTTGGACTTCTCTATGGCCTCTCTTATGGAAAGAGCCCCCAAAGAAACCCCTAAACCATGAAAATAGTGATCTAGGGGCCTCATAGCAAATTTTGTGCAGCCCAAGGGACAGTCCTCAGAAATGCACAGGATCTATAGGAAAGTTCGGTTTTTAGGAGACCCTATTTACCTGGTAACTGTCAACTTATTGTTTTTCACTATCATTGTGGCATCTGGCTTCTTGGGGTCGGAGCCTGGCCGGACATCAAAAACTTCAAAGTCAAAAGGGTGAAAGAATTGTCCTAGAAAGACAGAAGTTCACAGTATCAACACCTACATCATTTTCCTAAAATGTTCATTTTGGTATGACAGATAAAATGTTAGCCTAAGAGGTAAGAGACCTCTGTATTCATGGCTCTACCAGATTTGCTATATGACGCTGGCTATGTGACTTCACTTTTCTGAGCTCTTCTTTCCTCATCTATAAAATGGGGAATAATAGTTTTCCCCACCTAGCTCTCCAGGATGTCGTGAGGATCAAATGAAATACGGTTGTGAAAGTGCTTTGAAAACTATTGCATTATGTAAATATTAAGTGGTATCATCATTGTTATTATTATTATTATTTGGGGGGAGGTTATTCCAAAAATAGTGTTATCATAGCAATGACAATACTTCAGGGATCTGTGATTTTAGCAACGTGGCTGCTTCTTCCACAGATGACGGTTGCAATCCCTCTCAACATCTGAGTAGATAGTTTTCATGAGTTACTGTGGCTGAAAACAAAAGTCATCATTTGGTGGTCAACCAGCTTTTCTAAACTCAGGCTGAACAACAAGCACAGTCCACCAGTCAGCCAGTATTCAAAACCTTTCTCGCTCAGTAGAACTTTTCAGAACTTGTGATCCCCTGGCATAGCCTTTGAGAGCCCTTCATGATGATTCATTGGAGGATGACTTTTGTGTGGTTATAATTATCACTACTTGCAAATACTGGGAGTAATAACAGGAGATTATACCAAACTCAGAGCACTTGGCTCCCCCTAAAGCGGGCATTCTTAACCTGAGGTTGGTGAGCTTTAATTGTATATATCTGATAACTCTATTTTAATATAATTGGTTTCTTTTGTAATCCTGTGTATTTTATGCATTTAAAAATAACATTCTGAAAAGGGGGCACAGGTTTCATCAGATTGCCCAAGGGAATCACGATGCAAAAAATCTCAAGGACCTTGGCTCTAAAGTGTGCTTAGACTCATACCCAGCAGTCCATGTGTCTTTGTTGACATCTGATGACTGTCAACAGTATATAGCCCAAGGAAGTCCTGGTGGACAGGATGTTTCTTCCACACTTCATGTAAGACAACCACAAAGGTAACTCCATCTCCAATTGAGACCACCATGTTTTTCTTCCTGTTGATGGTTACTGACAAACTGAAAAGCAAAAACGATTTGGCATGTATTGAGGGGGTTGTCATCAGACACCCTCTGAAGTCTAGTTCAGGAGAAGCAACAGTTCTGAATTAAAGATAGAATTTGAGTACAAATAGAATCTTTGGAACCCTGAGATCACTTTAGAGTGAAAATGTTCGTCCTGCATGATGTGGGCACACAACTAGTTTAGTTAAAGGATTTGTTTGAGATCCGGCCTGGGGAGTCAGAAGACAACTTGATCTCTGTCTCTGACTCACTTAGTCATGGTCACTTTCCCTTTCTAGGTCTCATGATATATACAAAAGGGGCATAATGCTCCCTGCCATTCCTATCTCATAGGGTTGTAGTGAGTCCCAGCTAGTATTCCAAGGTGATGCAAATGTAGGAAATTATTATTAGTTATTGTTATTGCTGTTGTTGTCATATGGTTATTGTTTTCCAATTTTCAGTTTCATCTATTACTTTTTGTCAGAACCAGAAAAGTTCCTTTGGGTCACCCCTTTAAATCTGTCTCTGATGTCATTCCCTGACACCCCAGCTCCTCCTAGTAGGGATCTACCCTCCAGGGATTTGTCCAAACCCTTCTGAAAATGGTTCTATTTTCTGTTTGTACTGCTCCTCAGAGTGTAACTTGGGGTTATTTCCTAAAGGTAGCTTTGTTGATCTTGCGTAAGTGATTTTTGCCTCTCTGGGTCTCAGTTTACTCATCTGTAAGATCAGAAAGCTTAGTGGGATGTTATCTTGGGCTCCTTCCAGATCGAAGGTTCTATGATCTACAGCTTTTTTTTTTCTTTAGGGATCATTCAGGATTTCTGGAAAGCCAGGCTCTGAGCCATTTGGAAAATCCAATTACCCATTTCGTGTGATAGTGACCGAGTCCATCCAGGTAAAGCTGGTTCTCTCGCTTTCACTCCACAGGGTGATTTTCTGTGGTGTCACTTCAATCTGCAAGCCCATTCGAGGGTCAACAATCCCAAGTTTCCCAAAGTATGACTTCCTTTTCTTTGTTTCTGAACTGGCTTCCTTTTCTCCAATGATCTCCCCATTAACTGTGATGCCTGGACAACAGTGGAATGAGGAGTATGATGAGTGATTCAAGGTCCTCAGCATTTGGCCCCTGGCTGTCTTCCAGAGATATTAACTCTTCCCCAACAGTAGACTTACCCCTAACTCTGGCCTCAAACTGATACCCAATCTCTACCTTGTTCATGCAAGTTCTCATATTATCTCCCCCAGAGTTTTTGCCTCTTTTTATACCCTCAGCGCTTAACATATTGCCTGACACATAGTAGGTGCTTAACAAATGTTTATTGACTGATTGACTAGCCACAAACTAAACCCTGACCCTAACTCTCAGTTTACTTCTAACCTAGAACCCTGTGGAAAGAGCACTGGGTCCCAGGTCAGAGGACTGTCTTAAGTCTTGTCTCTGACACTACCTGTGTGACTCAAGTCTGTCAAATGAGATAACATACATAAAGCACTTTGTAAACTTTAAAGCCCTACTAAGAGCTAGCTATTATAATTATTGGCACAATATTTAACCACTGTAGGGCTCAGCTTCCTCCACTTAGTAAGGGGGCTGGACTGGATGACCCCTGCGATTCCTGTTGACACTGGAGCCTACAGAGGGGCCCTGTTATTGTCAGCTGATTCAGGACAGCCTCCTCCACAGCCTTCCTAGGGATCATACCAGAAGCATGCATGGGGCCAGTCTATCCCCAGCCTTCCTCTGCCCCAGCTCCCACCTGTGTCTGAGTCCCGGATGAGGTTCAGCACTACCCCCGGCTGCGCGTCAATGTTGAAGCAGAGGGCATCATCCTTCTGGGGCACTTCAATGATAAAGTGTGGGTCTCCATCCACTGCCGGCACATGGTAGACAGAATGCGGGTTAGACACTTGGGAGGGACAGGGCACAAGGTGCTTGACCAACATTATCCACTGGAGCCTCATGACAACCGTGAGAGGCAGAGGCTATAGGTATTATTGTCCCCATTTTCCAGATGGAAAAGCTGAGACTCTGAGAGGTTAGTTGACTGGACCAGTCAAGAAGTATCAGAGGCAAGATCTGAACCTAGGTCTTCCCTGATTCCAAGTGCAGCAGTCTCTCCACTGTACCACTCAGCCTCTCAAAGGCCCTAACACGGGTCTATGGATCTGACTTTGCCCCAGGAAGGTACTGAGGGTCATTGTTCTGGAGGGGGTGAGGGCTTTACCAGCCTGGGGTCACTGGTAACATAGGGCAACCCAGTTTTTGGTTCACCTCTGTCTTCGGCTAGGTGGTGCCATAGTACATGGAATGCTGGGCCTGGGGTCAGGAGGGCCTGGGGTCAAACCCAGCTCAAGCCACTAGCCACTAGTGACCCTGGGCAAGTCACTTAACCTATTTGCCTCAGTTTCCTCATCTGTATAATGAGGATAATAATAGCTTGTACCTCCCAGTATGGTTGTGAGGATCAAATAAGAATAATTATAAAGTGCTTAGCACAGTGCCTGACATGGTAAACATTATATAAATGCTATTATTATCATTATTCACTAAGATATTGGGGATGGGAGAATGCTTCATGTCTTATTTCATTTTTAACCTAAACTCTAATACCTGAATCTTCCCTCCTCGCTTCTCTCTCTTTCTTTTCCCCTTCCTCTTTGATCCTTCTCTGGGCCTTCCCCTCCCTCTCCTTTTCCCATCTCTTCCATCCTTCACATAGGGTTTCTTTTCAACTCTTCCTCTGTTTCTGTCTGACTCCCATGTTTCCATATAATAAAAAAAGGGTGTCTATTATATGAATGACACTGTGTCTCATAATGAACCAAAGAAAAGATAAAACTCAGCCAGTTATCATCCTGGAGAAGCTTCCAGAAGCACCCAGTAGGGTGGCTTACAGTTTAATGCCTCTCCCCCATAGCTCTGATAGGAGCTCTCTGCTATGAGAGAGCTTAGCTAATCTCTCCCCACCACGTGTCTTTTCCAGGGCCTCCTCCACCTCTCCCTCCTTCCCACTGAAGGAAACCACTTTCTCCCAGCCTCTTCCCCCACTGTTCCTTCCCCTTGTCTCTCCTCCCCTCTCTCTGGACCTCCTCCTCATCTCCCCCAGAACTTCTCCCTAGCCCCCCTTCTTTCTCCGTCAACTTTCCCCACCACCAAGACCTCTCAACCAAAGCCTTCCTTCCTTTTATCCTGCAAGGTCTCTTTCCTATGGTTTCTCCCATGGGCCATCTTTTTCTTCCAACTTCTTTCTTTGAGGTTCCTCTCCTCAGGCTTCCAATTCCCTCCCCCTCTGGGTATCTCGTCCTCCTCTCTAACCAAGAATTTTTCCCCTTAACTTCCTTCCAGACCTCAATCTACCTCTGCCCTCAAGTCATCTTCCCTTTCCTCCGGGCCTCTCCAACCTTATCCCTCCCCCAGGGCCCTTTCCACTAGCTCCCTATGTGTGTAGGGAGCTCTTTGGTCCCTATATCTCTCATGCTGGCCCAGAGGGAGGAAGGGGTTTTCTCAGGGGACTTGTGCTGGTGCTGGTGCTGGTGCTGGCATCCAAGCCCTCAGAGAAGACATGAGGCTCACCAAAGTAGTAGGGATGGGGTGGAGGCTGGTAGTTGAGTTGGGTTGCATCTGAGAAGACACAAAGGAGGAAAACAGCAGTATTACATGAGGAAGGCTTGGTCCCCAACCAATGTCGACATTAATCCTCACACTTGGATACTTCAGAAAAGAAAACATTGTTTTTATGAATCTTTGAAAGAGGAAGATCTTTTGATAACTCATGTGTCTTCCCTCCCATCCCACCCTCAGCCTTGGTCACTGACTTTTTTTAAAAAATCATTTTTTTAATCCTAGCCCTAACCCTGGCAGAATAGGATACTCACAGGCATAGGAGATTTGATCAGCCTTCACTGTAAAGAAAAGATAAGGCAATTGTAAGCAGTTTTTTAAAGCCTTGCTGCAGTCCTCATGCTCTACCCTTGGGTCTATCTATCAGGATTCTCTATGATCCCTTCAAAGTTTGGACTTGGGCTAGCCCATTGTAGCAAAGGTATGTCTGGTAAAGGTGGGACCCTGAAAAGGAGAGAAATCATATAGAATGGTAAAATGAGCTCTGATTTTGTTGTTGAGGTCTGTGTTCATATCCTAGCTCTGACATTTACTAGTGAGTAACCATGGGCAAATCCCATAATGTCTTTAGGCCTCAGCTTCCTCACCTATAAAATGAAGGTGTTGGACTGGATGATCTCCTGTCAGGAGTGGGGAACCTGCAGCCTCGAGGTCATTTGTGGCCCTCTAGGTCCTCAAGTGGGGCCCTTTGACTTAATCTGAACTTCACAGAACAAATCCCCTTAACAACAGGATTTGTTCAGTAAAACTTAAACTCAATCAAAACGCTGCACCTAAGGACCTAGAAGGCCACAGGTTCCCTACCCCTGTCCTAGGTCCTTCCATCATTAAAGTCTATGGGGAATATCTGCTTACATTCCTTTCTTCCTGCCCAAGGGAAGGATTTTAGAGGCTTGTGTTCTTGGTTCTTGATAAAGATGATTCTTATTTCTATAGCCCTAAATTTACAAAACTACTCTGTGAGGTAGGTAGTACCAGTAATATCATCCTCATTTAAAGATGAGGGAACTGAAAATCAGAGAGAATAAGTGATTTGCCCAAAGTCAGACTATGTAACTGGCAGAATCTAGTTTTGAATCCATCTTCTGACTCCAAATATTACCTCAGGAGAACTAGCCTCACTTCATCATACTGCCTCTCTCTTATTTGGGAAAAAGTTCCACACTCTTCCTTCCATTTCCAACTCTATAGTCCAGCTAAGGTTTCCTACCACAACACAGCTGCTGTGATGTGCTTGGTCTAAAGCCTCTCTGAGTTTCCTGAGCATGAGGACCTCAGGCCATATTATCTGAGGCACCTATGATACAAACTTTGGGAAATGGTGGGAAAGGGGTTGGGTTCCCCTTTACAACACTTCTGTTGAGTGGTAGGTTAGGAGCAGGTCTAGTACCCCAGTAGGGGCCATGAACATCAAGCTGTTAGAGCATGAAATTACTTTGTTGTCAGGGAGGGGGGGAGGTGGGAGGAAATAAATAATCCCTTACATTTGCAAAATTCTTTGACATCATTGCCTCAATGGATCATAGCAACCACCCAATGGGGTCAACAGGGTAGGACATTTTTACAATTGGGGAAACTGAGGCCAAACAAAGGGAAGTTATTCACTCACAGTCACCTAGTAAGTTAGTGACAAATCTAGGATTAGGTCCCCTGACCTACTATGCTCCATCACTGTAGAGAGGTGAGTAATATGAGTGATACCATAACAGAGTCCTCTGGTGTTTAATTTTACCTTTGGCAACGCCAAGGGGATCTGGAGCTACAGAGTGTGGGCCCAGAAACTAAGCAGCATGGGGGCTCGGGAAAACCTGGATGTTGCTTGGGAGAAGCTTTCCTATTTCTTTCCTGTTCCTTCCCTCTCCCCATGATCCCCAAGCAAACCCTAGCCAACACCAAGTCTGAAGACTTACCTTCTGATTTCCCAGCCAACCAAGTGATGGGGAAAAAGAAAAGAGAGAAGTCAAAGGGGGTCAGCTGCACAGAAACCTAAGGCAGTTACTGGTCCCAAATTTTGAATTAACTGAAACATGATTCGTATGTGTTGAAAATGGATAAACTTAGACTGGGCATAGCTTAGAACCCAAGCATATTATTAAAGGTCACTTAGTTCAGTGCCTTTATTTTACAGAAGGTGGAAACTGAGGCCTACAGTAGCCAAGTGAGTTGCCCAAAGTCCCACAATAAATTAATGACACCATAGGAATCTGAACCCAGCTCTTCTCATTCCCAGACCAGTGCCCCTTTGCGCTGTAAGCCATAGTTTCCAATCTGTAGAGTGCTCACAGCCTGTCTGAACCCTGGGACCACCCGAGCCAGCCTCCCGGTCCCTTTGGCCTGAGGTCCTTGCTAAGAACAAGCTCTGGGCCTCCTACCTTCCCCAGGCTTGTCTGCGATAAACTCTGAATCATCATCGTCCTCGGGTTTGGTGACCACCATGGAAGTCAGTGGTGTCACAAAGTGGTACTTTAGGGACAGATCCAGAGCTTGGGCAGTCAGGTTCTCCTTCTCTTCCCCCTCAGCATTTTTCCTGTGAGAGAGTGGGCAGAGAGGTGAGCCCTCTGGACAGAAGCAAGCCAGACCTCCCTTCCCACTCCAGTGCTAATGTCACAGCCCCTCCCCACCCTCTCCTTCCCTAGGGAGTCCTGTTTACGCATAAGACTGTGAACTCGCTGAGGCCACATATGTCATGGGTGCTTCACAACCACCCCGGGATGGATTGGTTCCCTAGCAGCAGTGCTTGGGCTCTGAAATAACTGGAAGTAGGCGTAGAGATGATGGTCCTCAAGACACTGGTCTTAGAGGTCTAGTTGTGGACCTCAGCAGTTCAGCGCTAGCTCCTGAAAGTAAATTTCCTAAAACAGAGCCGGGCGGGTAAGGCCAATGCAGATCTGGGCACTGGTTCAGTCCTTACCAGGTGGATTCAGTACTTGGGAGATATGGTGAGGGCCAGAAGAGAAGGATTTGTTTCAGGGAAATACTTGAGGCACCGAGGAAGCCTTAGCCAAACAAAAATCAGTCCTGGATTATAACGCTAAATGGTAATTATTATTATAAAAGATCGATGGGAGGGGACATTCCTCCAGTCAACTTGATAAGTTTGTTGTTGTGGTCAGTTATGTCTGACTTTTCATGAATCCGTGGACCATGCTGCCTATAAGATTTTCTTGGCTAAGATAATAGAGTGGTTTGCCATTTCTTTTTCCAATGGATTAAGGCAAATACAGGTTAAGTGACTCGCCCAGGCCCACAGCTAGTAAGTGTGTGAAGCTGGATTTGAACTCAGATCTCCCTGACTCCAGGCCCAGCACTCTGTCCACTGAGCCATCTAGCTGCCCCCAGGTTTACAGAGTAGTAAGTCTTTGTCTAGAGCTGGCAAAGTAAATCCCCATAGACAGTATGAATTTCCCGTTGACACCACGTTAAAAGGACAAAAGAAAGCTCCTGATTGATTTTCAGTGACCTAGGCTGCACCCCGAGATGATTTTCATGTCATGGCATCTTTCAACCTTTGTACTTCTCAGAGAAGAGTGGCACCAAGTCTGGCAGGAGAAAAAGGGAAAAAGGCCTAGAAAAGGGGTGATGGTAGATGGATTCTGTGGATGCACACAATCTCTTACTTGGGCCACTAGTAATTGCATTGGGAAAGAAACACAGGGAAGCTACATGCACTAGCCCAAGTGAACAACAAGAATTCATGAACAGCAATGGATAACATCCCTCAATGCCTCCTTACTAGAGGAGGGGAGCTTTCCTAGGCAATTTGCTTCCAGAATCTAGCCTTCTAGCCAGAGAAGGAAGATCTCTTGGGCAGTGTTAACCTTGGGGTTGTCTTGGAAGTAGCTCCAAGTTCAAAAGTTTGAGAATGGGTTTCTATAGAGAAAAAAAAAAGGAGTTCCTTAGTGTTATGTCTCTTGGAGAGAGGATTGCCCACATGGTCCTCACAGGTAGAGGAGCACAAGCAAGGAGCGTAAAACTAGGACATGTTTGAGCAAGACATCAAGATCTTGCCACTCCCTACTATTATAGTTATTTATTTAGGTGGTGTAGGTCCAGTGGAAAGGGGTTTGTTTGCCTATCTGGTCTTCTAAAGTTAACTCAAATAACAAAGTAGCATCATGAGTCTGGGAGGGACTGTGTAGGACTTTGTAGAAGACAGAGATATCACCAGAAAATCAGTGTTGCCCTGCTAACGACCTCATGGTCAGTTCCCTCCTAAGGGGAGCTAATGGACTATAGTGATCGCTTTCTGTTTTTTTCCTGTATTTCTTTATGGGAACCAGTGAGTCCTTTAAATCTTCTGAATTTTCTTTAAAGGCAAAATAAAAACTATCCTCTACTTATATGCATATGTTACCTAGTGTACTTATACAGGAGTTGGGGACCCTATTAACTACCTTTGTATAAACCTAGACACAAGGTGCATTTGGAGATTTTTTCAGAGGAAATGTTTGGCATAATGAGCCAAAGACCATATTGACCTTTTAAGGGAGGCTCCAAGAATCAGATCTTATCCTAGTGAGCTCAAGAGTCTTGAGAGCCCCTGAGCCAGGGAATATACTGACTTCAGGATTGCCTCAGAGCACCGGCTAGGAGGGAGTCGAGAATAGGGTTACCGCTTTTCTAGGAGCTGTTCAATTGTGAGGTAGGCCCAGAGTCTTTCAATGTAGTCCCCAAAGATGTATTCTTGCTCCTTACGGGCTTCCTCCATCTCCTTCATGTCTACTTCTTCTATGAAGTTTAGATCATGTAAGGCCTGGGGAGAATGGAAAAAGGATGAAAGGCAAGATCCTGGCCTTGGTGGAAATGGGGGAGTAGGGTGTTGGGTTCAGCAGAAAAGCTCAAGGCCCAACACAGTAGACCTAACTCTTGTCTCATGCCAACCCTCTGATTTGATGGGACACGTCAATATGTTTATTTTACACAGCTGGCTATGGGGACAGAGGCCTTCTGCATTTTCTCAGATTCATACAGAGAGGTGATGGCCGTTGGGTCCCCAAATTTCCATAGGAGGAAGCTAAGATAGAGGTCATGAAGCTGGTGACTTTCCTAACATGAGGGTCTGTGCCATCCATAAGAAAGCATCTTAAGCACCAAATCCCAAGCAGGCAAGCTTCCAAGGTCAGATGCCACAGTGGGACCATCTCCCGTCTGATCAGGAGCCCAGTATCAGGCCCCTATCCAGACAGTAACTCACACCATGTCCCTTCACATCAGCGACAAAGCTGTTCGTCTCAAAGTCCACCACTCTCCCGGCCACCACGATCTCAGAGCCATCGTAGAAATGCTGGTAGTTGTTCTGGGTGACATCGCTGACAGTATTCTGTGGGTACTGCAAGTCTACATCAATGAGCAGTGGGTTTGCCACTTCGTCATAGAAACCCTGAGAAACGCAAGAGTTAGAATATAGTTACCCGTGACACCCAGGGCCCTGGACCAGCAGGCTCATCAAATCTCTCAGAATATCAGGGATAGGAGGCCCCTCAATGCTTGATGTAGCTTTTAACCACACAAGGGAGAGAAACTGTGGCCTTGTGATTGAGAAATAGGGAAGGCAGCCCTGGTAAGCATTTATGTATATTGTCATGAAGGGAACAGCTCTCGTGAGTAGCCCAGCAGGCCTGACCTCCCTTCTGCTCCTTAGCAAGAGGCTCCCAACAATTTGGAAATTTGGCCTTGGAAATTAGAATCTTAGACTGGAAGGTAGGATTATCGGATGTCTTTGAAATTCAAAATTCAAATTCGAATTCAAATCATAAGGTCTTTGAAGTGAAAGTTAAAAATCATGGAATCTTTAGTTTAGAAATTAGGATAGTGAAATTTTAGACTTGTAAATCAGAATTATAGATCTTAGAAGTGGAAAGGCCTTAAACCTAGGTCATCCTGATTCCAGGGTAACTCTCTTACCACTATGCTATCCTGTCTCTAGTTTTGTACGTTAGAATCATAAGATCATAGAAGTCAGGTGCATAGGATTTTAGATTTTGAGGTTAGAATCAAAAAATTCTAGAAGTAGAAATAAGAAGAATAGAATGACTGGTTCTTGTGCCCAAGATGCTGGGGCAGGGGGAATATTTATTACTGACTTGGGGTTTGATTCGTACCTGCATTTGTAAGTTGGCATCAGAGTCTTGATAGATTCGTCGGGCCACCCCATGATTCTCCAGGGCCATCTTTTCCAGAAAGTTATAATTTACATCGTTGCCAAAGCCAAGGTTATATAAGGGAAACTTCCCTCCAATGGCATTCCTCACATTCTCCTGGATTTTGTCAACTCTACTTTCTCCTGCAGGAGGGAGTACAGATGAGTCAGGCCTGGATTCAGAGCTGGGCACAAGGGGGTAAGTTAAGAATGGAGGAAAATTAAAAAAAAAATGGGGAAAAGGGCCATGAAAAGCAGTTTAGGAAATCCTTTCTGGCTTGATGAGATAAGCAGTGTTTAGCAGAGAATCAGATTCATCCCTTGGACAATTAAATTCCTCTACCCCTAGGGTGCCCCTAGAACAGAAGATAAGTGAGATGTAAGCTACTGGCCTTGTGGGATTGAGGAAGCAAAAGAGACAGGAAGAGGTGGGTGCTATCCCAAATGATTTTATTTTTTGGCTCACTGAAGATGCTACTCCCAAACCCCAAATTATGAGTTGCAGTACCATAACAACTGTGCAAATTCCTCCCACCAGGAGCAGGGCCTCACTAAGTCCCACCATCCCCATAATCCACCACGTGGTCCCTTATCCCTCCCACCTTTTCTGCTGCTCAGCCACCTACCAACATTGGCTTCCCCATCTGTCAGCATGATGATTATAGATGTACTTCTCTCAGGGACGATTCCCATCTCTCGAGCTTTGTTTATCATCTCAATGCCCTTGAGAAGGGCATCGTTGATGTTGGTCGCTATGACACAGACAGACAGACAGACAGACAGAACTCCATTGAAGGAGAGCTCCTTGGTCTTCTCCTTTGCAATTGATAGAGTACCTAAGAAGATTCAGGATCTGGTCCCAAATCCCCTACCAATAAGTTACACAGCCATGAAAAATAATAAGCTACACCACTTATTCTCTCTGAGCCTCTTTTTCCCTATCTGTAAAATAGGAATGAAAATCTTTGTGCCTAACTATGTCACCGAGCTGTCGTGAGGATCTCAAGTAACAATGGATGTGTAAGTGCCTTGGGAAAATGTCAAAAACCCTCTATGAGTGTGAGACACTATGATGGTAATTATTCTACCCTAGAGGAAGATGCAATGGAAGTCCTCCACTGATACCTCATCAGATCATGGAGGTAAGCTACCTCTAATGGGTAGGCAGGTGCTACCCTTTTGGAAAGGTTTTGAGAATAGACCTGGTAATAAAGTGGATGTCTGTGGCCTGAGCATCAGTCTAGTTAAATTCAGTTAATATTGTCACCAGGTTGGCCACAAACTGATGGGTTTTTTGGGTTGTAACAATTCTTGAAGCCATTGATAAGATAGTGAAGGGAACATGATCTGCCTTGGGAGACATCATACCCATACCTACAAAATCCCAGGTGCTTTTTGTTTGACTTGCTTGTTCACATTTGCAACAGAGTTTTCTTTTTTGTCCCCCAAAGGGGTACAGAATAGAGAAAGAAAATAAATACTTATTAATTTAAAAAATTAATTTAAAATAATATTATTATGGCAGAGGGAAAGATTTGAGCTTGGGGGATTTTCTTTAAAGCTCTAAGATGCAATCATTCATTCATCCATTCATTTATCCATTCATCTATCTTGCCTTGGTTCCAAGGACATTTCTAAAGATATACTTCCATCAAGATCTTCCTGTGAAAGTTGGTTGGTGGAAGAATCCAACCAAAGTTATAACTGACATCACTGCCAAAGCCAAAGCCAAAAGTTTCCTAGGGTGGGCACTGATGAGGGGACTATACAACCTTCAGAGGCAGAGAGCAAGG
Organism: Vombatus ursinus; assembly: GCF_900497805.2. Lineage (NCBI taxonomy): Eukaryota > Metazoa > Chordata > Mammalia > Diprotodontia > Vombatidae > Vombatus > Vombatus ursinus. The sequence goes on from NW_020954598.1 coordinate 19,499,113, forward strand.
AGCACATTACAATCTCTTTGAAGATATGAGATAACGTAACATAAAGGGCTTTGCAAATTTTAAAATGCTATATGTACTGTTATTATTGTTGCTTAGGAATTTATTATTATTATTATTACTCAGAAAAAAATAGAATCACTTAGGAGACAAGAACCATGAGGAATCAGGCAAGCATCGCCCCTCCAGGCCAAAAGTGCCACATCTGGCTGGCCAGCAAAGAGAGGACCAGCTGCTTCCAGGCAGCTTAAGGTAAACAGACTGCCTGGCTCAGTCGGTGGGTGGCTGGGAATCTGCCTGACTCTTAGGAAAGGATAGATGTGAGAGGCTAGAGAGATCTAGGATTCAGTGAGATACTAACATCAGCCCTCCATTTAAAGAGCCAGGGGACAGAGGGTGTCAGATGTGTTCCCTTTGGAGTGTATCCCTGGAAAGCTGTAACTTACAGGGTTCTGGGCACTGTGGTTGTGAGAGTGGGAAAAATCATAGGAACTAGAAGCCTAGATTTGGAAATAATAACTCATATTGTTATAGTGCTTTCAGTTTCCCAGAGACTTTTCTTTGCAAAAATCTTATGAGGTAGGTCAAGCAAATGTTATTCCCATTTCACAGATTAGATAACAGAGGTATTAAAAGCCCAAGTGGCTTACCCGTGGTCAACTAGCTAGTGTCTGAGTCGGGATTTAAACCCAGGCCTCCTGCCTGGCTCAGCACTCTATCCACTACACCACCCTGCCCCTTACAGATCATTTAGACATTCCCTTAATTTTAGGGAAGAGGTTGAAGCTGAGAAAGAGAAAAACACTTAACCAAAGTCACATAATGAATGAGTGGCAAAAGTCAGACCATATGGACTTTGAATATGGGAACAACACCCAGCCTCCTCAGGATACTTAAGCTCCTTTTGAGCAGAGATTATTTCATTTATTGTATGTGTATCTCCAGTACCTAGCATGGTGGCTGGTACATAGTAGGTTCTTGATATATGTGTTGTTGATTAATTGATTGTTTGATATATGCTCTGAGCAGTGTCTCCAACAATGGGCCCTACAATGAACCATCTGCATTCTCTTTCCTGGTTCCCTTTGTGACCAAGGGTACCTATAAGTGAGACATTAGAGGGGTGGATGAACAGATGACTTTGCATTAGAGAGAAGCTAAGTAGTAAGATTAAACCCATGTCTTTGGCCTGAGGTCTAACTTACTGAGCCACCTGACCCAAACAAGGAAAGCCTTAAAAACATCTTTGAACACTGCTTTATCATCTCAAAATGCTGCGATGGAATGAGTAGGCCATATCCTCTCCAGCCTTGGGGACCTCCTTGGTTCCCAGCCTAGTGACAGCTGGTAACTTCTATAAAAATCAGGGTCTATAACCAGGAACCCAGTTAAGATCCATCCTAAAGCAGGTACATCTGCCAATTTCCTGACCGCTAATGGAAGACCCAGGTAACATCAATGTTCTAGCCTCATGACACCCCCTACTCCTAGACTCAAGCAGGGTAGTTTGGGAAAATAGAAATAGTCCTGGACTGGGGAGTCAGGAGACCAGGCTTTGCCGCTAAGTCATTGCCTGACTTTGGGAAAGTGTCTCTCTCTGGCCTTCAACTTCAACTTTAAAATGAGAGGACTGAACTAGTCTAGGGATTCTTAACCATTTTTTGTGGATGTCATGGACCCCTTGGCAATCTGGCGAGGTCTATGGATTCTCCTTCTCAGAGTAATGCTTTTAAGTGCATTAAATAAAATGCACAAGATTGCAAAAGAAACCAGTTACATTGAAATATAATTTTCAAAGTATTATTTAAGAAACAAATTCACAGATTCCAGTTAAGACTCCTTGAATGAGGGGATCTCCAAGTCCATCCAGTTCTATCATATTGTATCATTGTATCATATGAGCTCATTCTTTTCTCTATAACTTCCTCTTTCTTTGCATGACCCAAGAAGATGTGGGGCCCCAGATGGGAACCAGAAGAAATCTGGGTAAGGGATGCCTACTGAATCAACAATGTTCTACAGAAGTTGGGCCATGGTCCCTGCCTGGCTGAGGGAAATTGAGCATGGAAGTCTCCTCTCAAAGATTCACTCATAGTCTGCTTTCCCAGAACCCCAGGCTTAGCCAGGTCTACTTCAGCTGGAGGCAGCAGGACTCAGCACACAGAGATGATTGTGACTGTCCAGCCAAGCCCCACTCAGATCTGGAGGATGGATGATAAGAGGACAAAGGGGCCTTTGGGGGTGGGATGGGAGTACATGAAGCTGGCCAACTGTGCTGACAGTGCCTTACCTCCTCTGTCTTGAATGTTGTGTACAAATTCTCTTGCTAACTTGAGGTTCTCAGGAGTGGCTGGGACCATATTTTCTTTCCAACTGGTCACATCTGAGCTAAACAGGATAAAATTCAGGAAATCATCTTCTCTTACATCATTCAAGATATGGAGAAGTGCCTGCTTTGTCTGCAAGAGAGAGGATAGGTTTGTTTTGTTTTGATTTTTTTTTTTAATTTAAAAGACATAAGGGCAAGAAACTGCTAGATAGATACAAAGAGTGGCACTGTTCTTTAAAATATCAGGAGCAGTATGGCTTACTGGATAGAATTTTGACTTAGAGTCAGGATAGCCTAGGTTTGAATCTTAATTCTGACATTTCCTAAACTGTGTGACTCTAGGGAAGGTATTTAACCTCCTGGAACCTGTGTCCTCATCTGTAAAATAAGGATAATAGTACCTACCTCAAATACTTGTTGTAAGATTCAAATGAGTTCATGTATGTGTAGCATTTTGCAAAGGTTAAGATCCTATATGTGTCAATTATTATTACAAATTAGGCATTAAGAGGAAGATCAAAGAAAAGATAGGTACGCTACTTAGGGAAGCTAGGGTGATAGAACTACTCAACTCTCATTTGGCTTCTGATCTTTCTCTTAAGAAGAATTTTTGATAGCACTTACAAGCTGTGTGACCCTGGGCAAGTCACTTAATCCTGATTGCCTCACCAAAAAAAAAAGGGGGGGGAGGGAAAGAAGAATTTTTGGGAAGGGAAGGTTGGTACAAAAAACAACAGGAATTAAAACCTAAGAAAGGTGAAAATATCATATGAGAACCCCCAGCTGCCTTTAACAACGTTAATCACTAGGTTCCTAGACACTACATCCTGGGCTAGTAAAAGAATTGGGAGGGGTGTTTGCTGAGACCTTGTTGGTGACTTGAAAAAAAATCATGGAAAATGAGGGAAGTTCTTCAAGACCAGAGGTAGGCAAACATCCTGATTTTTTTTCTTTCTCTTTTTAGGTGTAAGCAATTTTATTTTCCTCAAATTTAGCAATCATTTTAAACTGTACAAACATCAAACAAACAGCACAACTATAAAAACTTTTAAGGTGACAGGCATACTTTAAGGTGCAGCTGGGTTGGAACGGAGAAAGCGCTGTGCTATGTTGGGATCTTCTGTATTCTCTACCTTTTTTCTAGTCCCTTATACAGAAACAGTCAGCCAAGAAACTTCACTTGGAAAGCTGAAGTGAGAGTTGAACACCCTGAAGTCTGACTGCACATCTCTATGTGACAAACAACGAAGAAAACCTCCCTTACCTCCATCCCAAGATAATAGATCAATGAGGTGGAGGGTTAGAGTGATACAGGGCTGGGCAGCCAGGCTGGGAATGAATGGATCAAGAATGAAGTTTATGAAGAATTTAAGGAGGTCATATTTATAATTGAGGGTTTCATTTTTGTTTTGTGGTTACTACCCATTGTTACTTAGCTTTTCCTTCATCTTTTCATTCATTACATTTTCTGAACAAGTTATTTTCTGTATTAGGTGAAGATATTTGTAACTGCGGAGAATCGGGTAGGAAGGAGGGCAAGGACTAAGAAAATGGCTTCTTTAATGGTAGAATCTATATTCTTTGTTCTCAAACATTATTCTTCTGCCCAGAAAGCACAGGTAGTAGGGGTGGAGAATATCATTTATTGGCCCAGAAGCTGATGATGCCACCTCTGGTTCTTTCACAACACCATTCTTAAGCTTTTCTATCCTCACAACGAAATTTCTAAAGGCAGGAAATAGGTTCATTGGATCCCTTATGGGAAGGAGGGATAGTGGAAAGGGATAAAATTAGCCCTATAGCAGGAGGTAGATTTTCCTCAGCCTAATATAGAAACAATTATGTCTGGATTGATGGTAATTCAAATCCTAAACTTAAAATCTAAACATCTTGATTTTCAAAGAGGGAGAAAAAAAGTGGATAATTTAAACTCTAAACTAGTGACATTCAAATTCTGGCAAAGTTTAGAAAGGAAGAAAGGGAAGAAGAGAGTGAAGAAAAGGAAAGGAATGAAGGAAGGAAAGAAAGAAAAAATGAAGGAAAAAAGGAAGGAAGAAAAGAAGGAAGGAGAGAAGGAAAGAAGGCAGGAAGAAGGAAAAGAAGAAAGGAAAGAGGGAAGGAAGAGAGGAAAGAAAGGAGGAAGGAAAGAGAAAAGGAAGGAAGAAGGGAAGGAAGGAAGAAGAAGAAAGAAAGGAAAGAGAAAATATAAAAGAAATGAAAGGGAGAGAGAAAAAAGAGAAAGAAAGAAAAAAAAGGTGGTTTATGAGCAATTTGAAAGGGAAGAAGTGATCAGTAAAAGTCAGCACAGGCCCATCAAAAAAGGCCATGATATAGCAATCTTATTTTCTTTATTTGCAAGGTCAATAGACTAGTAGATAAGGGGAATATTGTAGATCTGGTATACCTGGAATTAAGAACTCATTGAATTCTGTGACCCTGAAAGTAGAGACTAATGGATCAATGTCAAGGTAAAGGGAGATTTATAATAATGTCTAAGATGTCTGTCCCTGGTCCTCTACTAATCAACATTTTTATCAATTATTTGCATGAAAGCATAAATGACATGCTTATCAAATTTGCAAAGGACACAAGGTTAAGAGAAATAGCTAATGCTCTGAGTGAAACTTAGGATTTAAAGAGAACTTGATTGACCTTAGTGATTGACCAAATCAAAGAAGATAAAATCTAGAAGGGATAAATGTAAAGTTCATAGATTTAGAGATGAAAAAGATTAGAGACCCTCTGGTCCAATCTCCTCATTTTACATATAAGTGAGTGTCTGAAACTAGATTTGAACACAGGTCTTTCTGATTCCAAGTCCAGCACTCCACTCACTATATACCATCTTATTCTGCTTGGACCCTAGAGTGCAGAACCAGGAATAATGGGTAGAAGTTATAGAGATGGCCTTAAGTTTGATCAACTTCCTAAACATTCTGCTTTGATAGGTAGTGAGTCATTGGGAGTCTCCATGTGGTCAAGAGGGTTCATGTTCAGACGTGCGTTGTTCTAGATCTTCCATCTCTTAGATTCTGAGATTCTGTGATTCTCTGAGAGTGGGAGAAGATGTGTCTTACTGCTGCCCAGGTTAGTGGAGCAGGTGATAGCATCTTCCTGGTCAAGAATGTCCCAGGTTCATTGTGAAGGCATGGATGTCCCTAACAGTTCCCTCAGCCCACTCCCTTCCAGCAGCGCAATAAATGACGGATTCTTCCCATTTGTATCCCTTGGCCTTTTCTATAGAATGATCATATACCTGAGTCATCTTCTGACCTGACATGGACCCACTGACATCTATGACAAACACCACATTCTTGGGCACAACAGGGAGGTTTTCGGGAGCAAAGAAGTGCACGAAGTAGCCATTGACAATCTGAAAAATAAAATCAGAACACAATTGGTTGTCAAATCTCCTTGTTCCTACCTCTACAACATCTTTGGCTTCAATTGCCTTCTCATTACTCTAGTTCAGGCTCTTCTTACCTCTCATCTACTTATTGCAACAGCCTGCTAGCTAGTCTCCCTGATTCAAGTATCTCCCCTCTCCAAACCCATCCTCCACATTATTGCCAAAGTTATTTCTTAAAAAGAAGACCTGACCATGACACTCCCCTGCTCTACAAACTCCAGGGCTCCCTATCGCCTCTAGGAGCAAACTCTTTTCTTTTGCATTTAAAGCCCATCACAAGCCCTTTCCAGGTGTATTATATATGACTTCTCCTTCACACGCTCTGTGGTTTAGTCAAACGGGCCTTCTAACTGTTCCCCACATACTCCCCTCCATCGCCCATCTCTAAACCTTTGCACTAGCTATCTCCTGTTCCTGGAATGTACTTCCTCCATATCTCTGCCTCTTACGTTTCCTCCAAAACTCAGATCAAGAGCTACCTTTTATATAAAAGCTTTCCTGACTTCTCTAACTGCTAATGTCTTCACCTCCACCCGCCTTCCTCAAACCCTCATATTTACTTTTTATATATTTATCTACACGCATGTTGTCTCCTCCAATTTAATGTAAGCTCCCAGAAGGCAGGGACTGGTTCTTCTCTTGTCTTTATGTCCCTAGTGATAAGTACAATGCCTGGCACATAGTAGGTACTTAATAAATGCTTGTTGATCTGTTGATCGGCTATTTATTTCTTTTCTTCTAAGGGAATGAGCCCAGTGTAAACAGTTGCTTAGACAACGTCACTATTAATGGAAAATGTGGCTACCTGGGTGCCCTCATCAGCGAATGGAGAAAGCCATGATTGGGGGCTAGAAAGGCTGGCTAGACTCACAACCCATTAAGGCTTCCTTCATAGTGATCCCTTCCTGATGATTCCACTAGAGGCCCCAGAATCACACTCAGTTCTCTACCTGATAAGTGGTTCTTTTACAGCCTATATGAATTATAGGATTTACCTGCACATTTCCAGGTTGTTCTCTGTTGACATCATATCGTATTATGAAGTCCCCATTCAAGAGAGAAGTGGAGCAAGTTGGGCATGAACGTTGCTGATCAAAAGTTGGCTTGAAGGACACGTGGCCCTGAAAGGAAGAGGAGACGAATTTGTCCGGTGATGTCAGATGTTGGAAAGATACTGGTTCTGGCATTTCGGAGTTTGTACCAGCGATTCAATGTTGAGAGTACATGATGAGCATTCATGAGTACAAGTTCCAGGGAGGTTCACTTTGGTTCAATATAAGGAATGTCCCAACACTGAGATCTGCCCAGCAATAACTGCTTCGGCAGAAGGAGAACAAGGTATGGCTCCTTGCTGGGAAAGTCAGAGAGTACGTTTCTACATAAGATTAGATTCCCTCTGGGCTACTTTCCAGCTCTAAGATTCTAGATTCCAGAATCCTAGTCAATTGATGAGAAGCATCAAGGTCTAATGGAAAAAGAAAAAAAAACAACCCCTGGACCAGCAGTTAGGAGAGGCGTTTTGGTCCCATTTCCTTCATCCATTTTTTGTGTGACCTTGGGCAGGTTACTTGGGCCCTTCTCCTGATTTAATCTTTGCCTTTGCAGATCATGCCTACAATTTATGATGTGAATAAAGTTTCTGAGTCCCCAGCCCCCAAACTGGAATTCCCTGCATCCTCATGGTAACATGGAGACAGTGATAGATGGGTGTATCACGTCCCCTTTAGGCACTAAATGGTCTGCAGTACCTTTTTTCCTGAGAAGGACATTTTGAGGACATCCATCAGGTCATTGGTGATAAATGAAACATCAGCATCCAGCTCTTTGATCCCCTGGGGCTCATAGATGTCTGCCACAATCTACAACACCAGGAAAGGAGAGGGGGGAGGTAAAAAAAAGTGAGACCAAATTAGTGTGGTTCCAGGAATAAAGAGTAGGACTTTGTAGCCTCCAAAAGACCTACTCCACAGATGGGCTACTGGCTAAAATTCTGCAATTAGAATTTTATGCTTTTGCCTTGAAATCAAAGACAGCATGACATAATGAAAAGATCACTTGACTTGGAGACAAAAAATCTGGGTTCACATCGCACTTCTGATACTGACTAGCTGTGTGTGACTACGAGCATTTAATGTCTCTCAGCCTCAGTTTTGTCATCTGTAAAATGAGGTTTATAATCTTTATATCACAGAATATATCAAATGAGGTAATATATGCAAAGGTGCTAGACTGATTTCAGTTATCTATATGTACATGTATTTAATGTGTCTATATATGTGTGTACATACACACACACATGTAAAAAGATCCCTGGGTTTGAAATTTCTGAATTTTGGAATCTGAGGTTCAAATCCTAGTTCTGCAACTTCTTAGCTGTGTGACCTTGGGTAAGTCCCTAACCTCTCTGGGCCTCAGTTCCTCACCTATAAAATGAGAGTTTGGGACTAAATGATATCTAAGGTGCCTTCTAGCTCCTAATCCTATGACGCATCTAGCTTTGATCCCTGTTAGCATGTGAGTATACGTGAGAAGCACTGATACCTTAGGATGAAAGAGCTTTGGTCCTTTCCTGAGAACAGGCTTTGATGAGAGTGTTGAGGAACACAGCAAGAAAGTTTTGCTTGGGACAGCAGTAGAGAAAGAGATACCTCTGGTCCTATCCATTAAGCAAGAATGATCCTCAGGTCTCACTCCCAATAAATTTCCCATTGTTAGGACTCAGTGAGAAAGTAGGATGTCCAGGTGTTCTCCTGTGAGCCTGGATCAGGCTAAAAGGGAGATGTGGGAGGAGGGAGTAAGAGTGAGTTGGGGGGGGTGTCAGACATTTGGCCCTCAGATAGTTTCTGAGCTGGCATTATGTTCAGTTCACCCTGTGGTGACTTTGATACTTCTCTCAGCCTCCTACCTGCCATCCACTTCTCTCCTGACCTTTATGTTCTGGACCTCAGTCTGGAAGACTTACCTCTGATGCTCATCTGGTCCCTCTTGGCTTCTTTGTCCTTGACCTTGGGTCGTACCTATCCTCAACTGAATGCACCTTTCTGGAATTGCCCAAGTCCCATCCCCAAGGTCCATCAGCAGAAATGCCCATGTCCCTGGCCCCCCTGTAGCCTCTGGGCAACAGCTCTGCCCTGCCCTGCCCCTGCTTTTCTCTGAAGCTGCATCTCAACACCAGGCACTTACCTCAAAGTTATTGACCAGCTGCTTGGGCTGAACCTTGACGTACATCTCGTATTTTCCTTCGTGCCGTTTTAACAGTTCCTCATAGGTCAGCTCAAAGGTGACTTTGCTGCCAGCAGCCACATTCACAGACACAGTGAATTTCTCCAGCTTCCTTCCTGAGGCTCTGGGTAAAGACAAGAGAAAGGGACAAAGCATGCTAGTGTAATGCCAGCCTTGAAGGGCACACGCACATCCCTCTCACTCCTTGCCCCAGGTGGCAAGAATTGGTGTTGTTTGACCTGAAGAAAAGCAGACTCACTGGGGACATGACCTCTGCTCCCTGGTCCCGAAAGGACTGCGCTGTGGAGGAGGGCCTTGTTTGGGCCCAGAGAGTCAAGCACTAGACAAAATGGGTAAAAGTTACAGGGAGGCAGATTTTGGCTCAGAGTGAGAAAGAACTATCTAATGATCAGGGCTGCCCAATGAAGAATGGAATGGACTGCCATGGAAGCTGGTGAGCTTCCTCACGCTGGAAGTTTTCAGATGAGAAGAGCAACGGATTTAGAACTCAGTCACCTGGGTTCAAATCCTGACTCTAGCTCCAATTCATTTACAACCCTGGGCAAATCACTTATTTTCTCTGGGCCTCAATCTCCTCATTTGTAAAGTGAAAGAGATAGACTGGATTGTCTCTCAAATTCCTTTCAAATATAAATTCTGATCCCACAATGTTAAGCAGAGGTTAAATGACCCTCCGTTGGGAAGAAAGTTAGAGGGAATTCTTGTATGGACAGGCTAGAATCGATGACCTTTGAAGACCCTAGCTCTGAGACTCCAGAATTCTCTAATCCTGGAACCCTAGAAGGATGCAGCATCATCCTTTCTTGTTCCCCTGGGGAAGTTTCTGCCTTGAGAGTCCCAGAATTCCAGGCTCCCAAACTCTGAGGTACCCTGTGACCCAGAATACTTTCTGAGAGAAGTCCAAGCCCTGGATAGAGTTGAAAGCCAGAGCCATAGAAGTGGGAGAGTCAACCTTTCCCTGTAACATCTTCAAATGGACTATTGAAGCAACAATTACAAAATCTATCTGTTGCAGGAAAAAGAATAGAGAAATGGACCAATGGAATGGAAGAGAGCCGAGAACTAAAATCCAATGTGCGTAAAAGGTATTTTGAGAAACCCGTACTTTAAAGTCACTGGGGAATAGAATCAGTTTTCTTTCTGTCTTTTTTGTTGTGGTTATTCTTTCATTTTTATTTTATTTTCTGTTCCAAATTCTCTCTCCTCCCACCCACTTCTCCAACCATTGAGAAGGCAAGAAATATAAAACCCATTACAAGCATGAAATGATACAAAATAAATTTCTTCATTAGCCATGTGCCAGAGGGCAAAAAACAAGAAAAAGAAAGAAAGAAAGAAGCTTCAATCTGCACTTGGAATCCATCAGTGGAATCACTTTTTCAACAATAATATCTAGGAAAACTGGACAACTATACAACAAAAAACAAACAAAATATCTAACACATATGCCATAATAAACTAATCAAATCAGCAATATTTTAAAATCATTTTTAAAACTAAAAGAAAAGAATTTTTACCTATGGAATGGTGGAACACGTGTATCAATCAAACAAGTAAAAGAAATCTTAGAAAAAAATGAGTATTTCAAAGATCAGATTTTACATGATAAAAAACAATATCTTTAGAAGAGAAGAAATACATTAGTAAAAGTATTTGCAGAAAATATGTTAGATTCTGACATCTAGAATCTATGCGGAGCTGATAAATATCTATAAGATTAAAAATACACACTGTCCAAAAGTGATGATCAAAGGACATGAGCTTCTGATTTTCAAGAAGGAAACAAACCTTTAATAACCATATGAAAAGGTGCCCAAATTCTCTAATAATTATGAAAATCCTATCCACTAGAATGACAAAAATAACAAAAATGATCGACTTCATAGTGGAGAGGTAGAGCAAAAAATTCATCATTTGGAACTATGCCCAAAGGGCTATAAAAATGTGCATACCCTTTGACCCAGTAATAGCATTTCTAGGGCTATATCCCAAAGAGAAGGGAAAAGGACCCACATGTATAAAAATATTTATAGCAGCTCTTTTTGTGGTGGCAAAGAATTGGAAATTGAGAGGATGCCCATCAATTGGGGAATGGCTAAGCAAGTCGTGGTATGTGATTGTAATGGAATACTATTGTGCTATGAGAAATGATGAACAGGCTGACTTCAGAAAAACCTGAAAAGACTTGTATGGTCTGATGCTGAGTGAAGTGAGCAGAACCAAGAGAACGTTGTACACAATAACAGCCACGTTGTGCAATGACTAATATCGATAAAGTTAACCTTTCCCAGAAATACAAGGATCTAAGACATCTCCAGAGGCCTCGTGATGGAAAATGCTATCGACATCCAGAGGAAGAACTATGGAAGCTGAATTGCTAATTTTTTTCTCTTCTGTTGAGTTTTGTTTCCTGTTTCTGATGGTTCCTCCTATTGGTTTTAATTTTTACTTACAACATCACTAATGTGAAAACATATTTAATAGGAATGTAAATGTATAGTCTATATCAGATTGTGTGCCATCTTGGGGAGGGTGGTGGGGAGGAAGGGGGAGAAAAATTCTAAACTCAAAAGCATATGGAAGTGATTATTGGTAAATCAAAATAAATTAATAAAAAAAGAAAAAATGCATCATTGATGGGAGTGTAGACCTGCACAAACATTTTGGACAGCAGTAGAGCAAAAACACTAAGGACTTCACAAAACGAACAGGTCATACTTTTGGGCCCAGCGATTCCATTGCTACTAATAATTAAAAAGGGAAAAGATGAATAATCTATGTAAAAAATTTATATCTGTCCCATACATAATGGCAAAAAAATTGCAAATAACTTGTATGTCCACCAATCAGAGCATGGCTAACCAAATGAAAGAGGGATGCTGAAGTCTTTCATATATTTCTATTTGTAGATGGCATTGTCTTGATTGCATCAAACCCCAGAATGTTTCAGAGCCAATCCATAATCATTCAAAAGAATTTGACCTAAACATCCACACAGGAAAAACCAAATGGATGAAGAATGCTTGGTCCAGACTATGAAATACTGCTGGATGGATAACCAGATGAGCTGGTCTATTAGTGCATATTATTTTGAACTAACACTGCAAATGAATAGTGAGTTGGGCCCAGAATTGAACAGAAAAGGAAAGCAGGGTGGATTGCTTTTGGGAAATTGCATGATGTTTTTTAAGATCCCAGGCTTCTTCCTGAAATGAAAGCCTATCTTTTAAACAATGTTATTTGGTGGATGCTATGATTCGTGGAATTCCACAAACTCCAAAATATAAAAATTTCAGCTCACCTATAGTGCAATGGTGGAAGTGAGCATATTGCAACACCGTTCCAGTGATAAATTAGAGAAGAAAAGTGGTATGTTCTCAGAGAGATGTGTATATTATATAATTACAAAAGATGGTGGCTCATGTAGGGAAAGTGGGAGATAAGCAATGGACAAGATGTGTACTCTGTATTCAAGCAATGGAAAGAGATTTAGAGGCATCCCCCTGCATGTTGGGGAGTTTATGTGAGGATAGAGACAAGAAGATCCCAGGAAGAGCAAGGGTGGATGGGTTATGAACTGTTCTGGTGGGGGTGGGGTGAGGTGTCAATATAAGTGAGAGTACAGACCCATCAAAATGGAGGAGTAGTGTGATCAAACATAATGGGGTAACACCAACAAAGAGGTAAATATGAAGGAAATTTGGAAAGATTTTTGAGAAGTAATACAAAGTGAGACCAATAGAACTAGAATTGCAAATACTTTGACTGCTACTACATAAATAGTTTTAAAATAAAACAGATCATGGGACTTCAGACAGAGCCAGAAAGGGACACAGGATTCCAGAGGGGAGGTAATAAGAAGAACAATAACTAGCATTCATATAGCACCTACTATATGCCAAGCACTGTGCTAAGAGCTTTCTATCTAATAATAATAATAATAATAATAATAATAATAATAATAATAATTTAAATAAAACTTACTATGTGCCAGGCACTGTGCTAAGCAGTTTACAATTATTATCTCCTTTGATTCTCACAACAACCTTGGGAAAAAGGTGCTATTATTATCCCCATTTTACAGATAAAGAAATTGAGACAAATAGAGGTTAAGTGCCTTGCCCAAGGTCACACAGCTACAACGTGTCTGAGGCTGTATTTGAACTCAGGATTTCCTGACTCTAGTCCCTATGCTCTATCCACTGCATCACCTAGCTGCCCAAATGTTTTTAATGAGCTGAGTGTGTGAAAAAGGGAGCCCCCTCTCTTTAGAGGCCAGACTCCCAGAATTAAATCAAACTTCTTGCCTGGGTACAGAACAGGGAATGGGGCAATGTCACAGGTCCTACAGACCCAGCCAAATGATTCCTCAAGAAGATTAATATAAGTACTCCCTCCACCATTACAGATAGCAGCATGTCTGTAATATTGTATAGGTATGTCCTAGGTTCATTGAGTTTAAGTGGCTTACCCGAGGTCTCATTGCTAATAAGCAACAGGATTTGTACCCACGTTTTCCTGATTCCAAGCTCACTGATCTATCTACTATGTACTTTTTTGTGTCCATTTCTTAAGTTAAATCAAGGTAACATGCATTTATTCAGCATTACAATCCTTGACCTCAGAGAATTCACAGTCTAATGGGAAAGACAACATGGAAACGACTATGTACCAACAAGAGATATACATAAATTAGTCTGTCCATATATGTGGATACACATGTTATGTATGTATGTATGTATGTATGTCAGAAGCCATCAAGGCCAGATGAGGAAAGACGATGATGTGAGAGGATGCATTTCCACAAAGGATGAAGGGTGACCAGAGCCAGCCCAGGCTAGAGGACGTGGCGGGAGTCCAAACCTGCACTGCTCAGCTCTCATCACAACAGACCTCAGGGAGCCTGGGTACCAGATGCCCTGCCCCTGCCCAGCCTCCACTTACTTGACCAGGCCAGCTGTCTTGCCCTGAGACACAGCTTTGTCATACTGCTTTTTGGCGACTTCTTTTTCCTTCACGTTTCCAGGATAAGTGACGCCATCGATTGTCCTGTTGGGAAGAAGATGTAGCAGTCAAGTCACTCTTGCCTTCTAGTGTACAGATCCTCAAGCCTCTGATGCTTTCTGCCATCACTTATTCTTCTTAGAAGAGAATACTATCATTCTTTTGTTACAGCGACAGAAGGACAGGGGAGACGACATATATGGGACTAATCAACACATTTTCACCTCTTTTGATGGTTCACAAAAGTGTCCATCAATCGTCAACTCTGCTTTATTTTTTTGAACTTGATTGGCTTCATCTCTCCTACCCTGAAGAAACCCTGGGCCATCATTTAGTTGTACTGAAGAAAAAAAGTCTTTCCATGGTCTGTCGTGCCCCCTGAAAAGCTAGGAAGGATCAATGAGATGATTGATGTGAGGAGGGTTCAGAATAGTTTTGTGCTATCCAAATGGCTGGTAGTATTTCTCTCTTTCTTTTCTTCCTTGTTTTGGGAGGCAATCAGTGTTATGTGACTTGCCCAGAGTCACAAGTGACAGAATTTCTACAGTTTCCCAATTTCCCACCTTGGGGGTGTGCTTCTTTAGGAAGAATCTAAGAAGGACCAAAGTCAAGTACCCAAAGGCCTTGGCTAGATGCTCAGAGTTAACTACAAAATGGGTCCCCATGTGGATGTGCGTCAGCATCCAAATATACCAATAGTCCCACAAAACAATAGAAGTTCAAGGAGAATTATTCTGCTGCATTTAGTGTCTTTATCCATTCTTTCCTCCTTCCTTCCAGGCTCAAAGTGTGGGTGTCCCCAGGCTTCTGTCCAAAAGATTCCATTTCCCTGAGGGCCCCAATTTTAGTCTTTATTACTCTTTGTTGCAACCACCTCTATGTGTGTATGCACCATGCATTAGGTATCTACTGAGCTCACTGCTATAGATTGGGGATAAGGAGAGTGAGGAGAGTCAAGGAAACAGAAACTGACTCATCCCGCCCCAAGGAACCCCCAAACTGAGGTGGAGACATGGGGTATGGCCTCTTGGTCTAAGGAAGAAGCCATGATCTTGTCTTAAAGGTTCTTTCTTACTTCTGGAGGTCCCTTATCTCCTGTCTAAGGGCTAGGCACATAAGATATGCTGAATAAGGACCGTTTAATTTGACATGCAAGCAAATGGGAAAGACAGTAAAAAAAAAAACAAAACAGCCTTTAGAAATGATGTAAACTGATGTAAGTGTCCTAAGCTCCAGTGATACTGAGGGGTTCAGAACCAGGACAGGTATGGCAGGGCCAGGTGGGGTTAGTCTGATCAGTCAAAGAGAGCATGGAGAAAGCTCCTGTAACAGGAAGCAGTAATCAACAGATACCCACATGGTGAAGTTGGTGATGAAAGCTGTCTTGGGCAGCTCCACATCGAAGAAAACTTCCTTGGCTGTGTCTGCACGGTTGACAGCCCTCGTTGTGACCACATTGTGGGCAAAGCGGGAGGTCACTTTGCAGTTGATCTTGGTGCTATATATTTCAATGCCATTCACAACCTGCCCAGGGAGAGATGAAGAAAGTGTAGCAGGACTGAGCCATTGCATCACATAGGAAGTGCCCGTTCAGGAGCCAGGATGGGAGCTGGGATTCAGTAACACTTAACAAATCCTGATTAAGAACCTACTGTGTGCAGATGTCTGCATTAAGTAACCAACTACTACTTAATAATACAGAAGTACAACAGTGCCATATTGGGCCCAAAGGGGAAAGTTATAACTGGCCAGAGAATCAGGGAAAGCTTCCTGGAGGAGGTGGCATTTGAACTGGACTTTAAAGGATGGGCAGTAATTCAACAGGTGAAGAAGGGGAGGGTAGGCATTCCAGGAATAAGGAACATCATGAGCTCATGATAGCATGGAGGCAGGTGACCTTAGGGTGTGTTTGGAGGGCAGAGAGCTGTCTAGTTTGGTTGAAGCCTAGAGTATATGAGGAAGAGGGGGAATACTATGAGATGAGGCTAGAAGAGAGGGCCCTGAAGGCCAAGCTAAGAAATCTGAACTTCACTTAGGAAACAGAGCAGGGAGTTATTAAAGAGTTTGTTCCTTTGGGCAGACCTGAATTGAAGCTCTTTTAGGGGCGCTAGAGAACAACCAGGAAGGGTATAGTGCCATCTTTCAGGATGGCAGCCTCCAAGGGTTGGCACCAAGCCCTACATATCTCGTTTCTCTCTACCCAGTATGGGTCTGACATCCAGCAATCTGCCCATACTCTTCTTGGACCCTTTCATGGTTTCACCTAGACTTCCCTCCCACAGACCCAGCCCCCAGGAGATGAAGTCCAGTTGAGAACTTAAGGGCCCAATAAAAACAATACTTCCTCCCTAAATCATTCTAAGAATCCCATTCTTCAGAGCCCAATTCCCTTTCTCTAGAAAGTCTTAACAGAATGCCCCAAGCAAGTATAGCTTATATCCCTCCTCTGATGCTGGGATAATAATGATGATGATGATGATGATGGTGATGATGATAATGACAATAATGCTTTAGGGTTTACAAAATATTTCATAAATATTATCTCATTTTATCTCATATCCTACTTTGTGCCTTGAGTTAACCCTTCCTGGGTAAGATTTATCTTTCCAAGTAGACTAGGAGTTCCCTGAGCTTAGGGATTTTGTCTTATTATAATTTGTATCCTCAGGACACTTACTAGATAAAGAATGAATGAATGGATGGATGGATGGGTGGATGGATGGATGAATGAATGATGAGAATCAGTCATAGCCTAATAGAATTTAAAGCTGAAAGGGGTCTTAGAGATCAACTAATCCAAGCCCTTCATTTTACAGATGAAGGGGAGTCCTAGCAAGGGAAGGGACTTTCTAAAAGTCCTGTTTGGAGACAGTAGCTAGTTATTGGATATTGTACGGGGCAAGGCCTGGCTGTGTTTGTATAGTACATACGATCCAGGCGAGAATCCTATGTAGGGCCCTACTATGCAATGTGTGGCCCTGATGTTTCACACGTGCTACCCTAGGGTAGTATTCTGAATACTATACCTTGGGCGATTGAGCAACGTTCCTGAACGTGATGAAAGTACTTACCATATCTGGGAGGCTCCGCTTCTGTGAAAACAGAAAATGGCAAAAATTTGGTTAAGGAGAGACCAAAGGTGACTTTCCTCAGACCCATCGCAGAGCTGGGACCCTGGGGGTGGCTTGAGAAGCAAGCACTGTCCTTAGCCCAGACCCAGAGCCTCTCATAAAGTCGTAAATAGCCATTTGGGGCCTTAGGCAGGATGGGGAGGCTCACCTTGGGTTCAGCTTCATGCAGGAGGAGGAAGCATGCCTTGGGACAACTCAAAGTCTCTCTGCTACTAGCACAGAAAGACTGGCAGCTGCTGAGGAGGGCGGGGGAGGGGGCCTGGGGATGTGACCACCAGAGGAAGAAAAGGATCTTAGGGCAAAATCACTGATCCCTGGGTGGGGAGTGGGAGTAAGGGAGGCAGAGGGTTAGATGGGGGAAAAGCTGAATGTGAAGAATCCCCGCAGGACCACACTGCCTGGGCCTTCTACATTGCCAAGATGCAGGGGAAAGGAGGTATGCTCAAGCTGCCTTTGAGAACGGGAATGAATGAGGAGCAAAGGTTTGGGACAGCAAAGGGAGTAGAAAATGGAGGAGATAAGGCACCCTTGGGGTTCTGCCCTTAGAGGCCAGAGCTCTAACTAGGGCAGGGCTGTCAGTACCCTCTAAAGCTCCCACCCTGGCCTTTTGGCCCCAGCTTAGATATAACTCTGGCCTTCAAGGACAGATCCCCAAGGCTGCTCTTTCCTGATTTTCTCACTCCTGCTTCTATTCTCCCCAGTAGCCCCATCATTCTCTAGTGCTCCTAAGACTTTCTCCTCTATGAGAGAGCATCTGGAAAGAGATGACTCAGGTGTCACAATTGATCCCAATTTATGACCTTGTCAAACCTAGAGGCTTCCCCCCAACCCGATCTTCCCAACACCCCCTAATCTCTTACGCTTGTGGAGTTCCTTCTTTCAAAATTTCACTTTCAGGAGGCAGCTAGGTGGCGCAGTGGATAGAGTACCAGCCCTGAATTCAGGAGGACCTGAGTTCAAATCCAGCCTCAGACACATAACACTCACTAGCTGTGTGACTCTAGGCAAGTCACTTAACCCCCATTGCCCAACCAAAAAAAACCAAAACAAGAACAAAAAAATAACAACAACAAAATTTCACTTTTATTTCAAAGGGCTCCTCTTTGTGAGGATGCCAGGTGTTATTCTTCCCATCTTGCAGATGGGGAAACCAAGGGCCAGGGAAAAGAAGTTATCTTGCTCCAAGCTCAGTAGGAAGGTCAGTAGTGGAGTCAAGACTCAAATCCAGGCCTGTTGCTTTCTAGTTCACTAGAGCCTGCTAACTATCTCAGAGGCCTGAAAACCCAGAATGAAAGTCTGACCCAGAGACACCCTTCATGCCTGGATCAAGGAAAGTTAGTAAGATTTATTCCCTTGGGAGTTTGGTTTGTGGAAGCAGCAATTACAGTCTGGGGAGCATGGAATAAATACCTTAGGGATTTCCCACCTGCCTGCCTGCCTAGCCAAAAGCCTACCAGCACTGGGATGCACACTTATTTGTTACCAAAACCCTAAGTATGACCCAGATCTCAGAAAGCAGAGGGTCTAGACTCACCCTGATGTTCCTGAGAGGGTTTATCAAAAAGTGAGAGGTCCCCAGGCTAGCGAGCAGGACCAGAGAGATGTACAGTCTGACTGTGACAGCCATGATGAAGGATTGAGCTGCCCCCCGGGGCAGTCACCTCCTGATATGGGAATCTGCTATTTGCCCATGGTCAATCAGTAACATGTTAGGCGACCAGACCAGTGAACCCTCTGCAGGGCAGGAAATGGAAAAAGTGGCCACCCCCACATCCT
Organism: Vombatus ursinus; assembly: GCF_900497805.2. Lineage (NCBI taxonomy): Eukaryota > Metazoa > Chordata > Mammalia > Diprotodontia > Vombatidae > Vombatus > Vombatus ursinus. The sequence goes on from NW_020954598.1 coordinate 19,518,002, forward strand.
GGGAATGGAGCTTTTGGGATGTGATATGGGCTACTGCCAGGTAGGAAGTATTGCAACTTGACTTTGTAGTAAAATATTCGTCCCCCCAAAAAAGTGGATTATGAGTCAATAATGGAGCTGTAATTAGGAGGAAGAATTTAGAGGACACTAAAAGTATTTGCAGCCCACAGTGTAAAAAACAGTGCTCAGCATCCAGTAAGACAGAATTAGTTAAAATTAGGAAGCTGCCAGACTGCACTTCCAAGCTCCACTTATCACAGCATCCCAATGGATGGTCCCACCCTCCCTGGCCCCACCCATTTTCTCCTCATCCCCTTTTTGAGGTCTTATCCTGATGATGTGTGCTAGAAGCTCTGGCTTGAGTCTTTGGGTTGCGCAGTTTGTCCCAAGTACACTTTGTACAACCCCAGGTACAAAAATAGCTAGTTTACATCTCTACTGAAAAATGATATGTAGGGCATATAGGCAACTAGCAGACATATAGAAGACCAAAAGCCATCCTCCAGTAGATAAATGATCAAAGGATATGACCAAATAGTTCTCAAAAGAAGAATTGTGAACTATTAATAACTATAGGAAAAAATGTTCTAAACCTTTTACAATATGAGAAATGCACATCAGAATAACCCTGAGGTTTTACCTCACAACCTGAAAATGGACAAAGATAATGAAAGATGGGAATAGTCGGTGTTGAAGGGATTGTGGAAAGAGGATCACACTCATGCATTGTTGGTGGAACTGTGAATCAGCACCACCATTTTGGAAAGCAATTTGGAATTATGCAAATAAGGGGACTAAAATGTCCACACCTTCTGACCAGAGATTCCATTACTAGGCTCATCCTCCAAGGAGGCCATTGATAAGAAGAATGTCCTCATAGAAACCAAAATATTTATAGCAGCCCTTTTTATGATAGTGAAGAATTGGAAACACAATAGATATCTATTGATTGAGGAATGGCTAAACAGATTGTGGTACATGAATGTAATCAAATATTACTGTGTTGTAAGAAATGATGAATTTGATGAATAAAGAAATGCATGGAAAGATCTGAGCTGCTAGAGAGTAGAGAAAGAAGAACCAAGAAAACTATACATACAATGACTAAGCAATGTAAATAGAAAGAACTGCCACACACAAAAAATCAGAAGTGAATGTTGCAAAATTAAGAAGAACAAACATGACCTGAAAGAAGAGCTATGAGAAAACACTCCAGCCCACCCTTTTGCAAAGGTAAAAGGTCCCTAACTGTGGCACACTGTATAGAATCTCAAACTTTTTCAATGTATCAATCACATACGATGACTTTTTTTTCCTCTTTTTTTGCCTTTAAAAATATCTGTTATAGGGGATGGCTCTCTGGGAAGAGGAGGAAGAAGGATAGAAGGGAAAATATGGTGATACAATCAATAAAAACTCATTTTGTCATGAATAGTAAGAGAGATTCAAACGAAAACTCTGAGGTTTCACTTAACACCAAGCATATTAACAAAGATGACAAGATTGTAACAGTCAATGCTGTAGGGGTTGTGGAAAGAGGACCACATTAATGCATTGTGAGTGGAGGCATGAATTGGAAAGTAATTTGAAATTATGCAAATAAAGAAACTAAAACATGCATAGCCTTTAACCCAAAGATTTTACTGTTGGGTATATACCTCCAAGGAGGTAAATAACAAAAAGAAAGATCCTATACACACTAACATATTCATAGCAGCCCTTTTTGTGACAGCAAAAGAACTGGAAACAAAGTAGATGCTTATTAATTAGGGAAAGGCTAAATAACTTGAAGTAAATAAATGTAATGGGATATTTCTGTGCTATAAGAAACATCGAGTGTGATGAATTCAGACAATCAAGGGGAGATTTATATGAACCAAAGCAGAATGAAATCAATCAAAATTAGGAAAACTATATACAAAACACAATGACCACAATGACACAAATGGAAACAACAACCACAAAACAATCAAAACAGAATGCTGCAAAATTATAATGATCAATTATGGCCTCAAGAAAGAGTGGGGTGGGGCAGCTAGTTGGTGCAGCAGATAGAGCACTAGCCCTGGAGTCAGGAGGACCTGGGTTCAAATTTGATCTCAGACTTGACACTAGCTGTGTGGCCCTAGGCAAGTCACTTAACCCCAATTGCCTCCAAAAAAGAAAGAAAGAAAAAGTAGGAAAAGGCATTTTCCCTCCTCTACTTCTGTGCAAAGGTTGGAGGGGTGGGTATATGTGAGAAACATTGCAAATAACATCAGACTTTTTCTTAGTCTGGCTGAACTGTTTTTCTTTTCCTCTCTTTTGTTCTTTGTTACAAGAGATTGTTGAGGAGGGAGAGTAATTGGAAACTCTATTTTTTTTTAAATGACCCTATACAAAGGTTATATCAATTAAAATGGAAATGGAACATGGCATCTGAAATGTTGGGAAAATAAGGAAGAACAACAGGACTTCTATAGGAAAGACGGTGAGATTTTTAATATGCAAATATGTTTTGTGAATTCCTGAATTAGGGATATGGTCACAGTAACAAGGTTAATTAATAATGTTTATTGTTACTATTACTATCATGGCTGACATCTAGTACATTGAAGTTTGCAAAATGCTTTATCAACTCATGTGTGCCTCACAACAATCTAATGAGGTAGATAATACAGATACTATTATTTCCATTTTCTAGATGAGGAAAAAAAGGCACAGGTAGAATAAGTGACTTGTCTGAGGTAGCGCAGCTAATAAGGATCAGCAAAGTGTTCCCCCACTCCCAACAAGCCTGAGAGGCAGGTAATATAAATATCATTACTGAGAAAACTGAATCTCAGAGCAGGGGTGTGACTTGGTGACACCTCAGTGACTTGCCCAAGGTCACACGTATTTAGTATAAGAGCTCAGGTTGAACTCCAAGTGTCCTGACTATAGGGTCAATGTATACTGTGCTGGATCCCCACTACACAGTATAGGTAGAACTCATGGAATGATTTTTCCAGGGAGCTGAAATGGGTTGAGTTGAGGCCTTTTTTAGAAAAAGTCAAACAAAAAGATCAAAATTCAGAATCGGATGGCACCAAACGGAAGCACTTGGGGGGAAAGGCTGAGAATAGGTCAATGGAGAGAATATAAGGTTGCCAGAAGAGACCTTAGTTTTGACCAGAAACCAAGGAGGGTGGACCCAGAGCCCAAAGAGGAATGGACGCCCAAATCAAAAGGAGACTTAAGGCATGGTGCAGGAGAAAGATTTGGGGGCTGGGAGCTAGAAGAGCTGGATCTGAATTAAGTCTTTGCTACTAATTGTATAACCCTGGGCAAGTCCCTTGCCCAACCTGGGCTTCAGTTCCCCCCCCTGTAAAATGAGGGAGGTAAACTAGGTAATCTTTAAGGTACTCTTAGCTCTGTCATTCTATGATTCTAAGGCCAGAAAACAGGATGCTCCCCGTTGGGCATCTTTGCTCCAGGTTTTTTTTGGGAAGACAGGAAACAGGGTGGAACAGGGATGCCAGGAGCTGTGTTGTTGCTCAGGAAGGAAGGGCAGTTGTTTTCCTGGAGTACGAGGGAGCAAAAGGCCAAATCTAATTTCTGGATAGGATTCAAGGCCACTTTCCTGTTTTCAGTGTAGCACAGAAGCATAGCTATGCCAAAGCAACGTCAAAGAGGACAAGGATAGCCCTCAGCAAATCTGGGAGGTTGGAGGTCAGTGTATCCAGGCTCCCAGTTCTAAGTTCTTTTCTCTCCTAATGGGGCCCCAAGCTCCTAAGTCTCTAACACTTACTAGCTATATGCCCCTGGGAAAGTCATAACTTCTTTGAGGTTCAGTTTTCTCACCTGTAAAATGGGAATGATAACTCCAGTACTGTCTACCTCACAAGATTATCGTGAAGAAAGCGCTCTGGACTCCAGTGATAACGACAAAAATGATGAGTCAGAAAGGGCACATCCTGCTCTGAGTCCCCCGGCACTGGCATGTTTTGTGTCACTATACTTGGGGGCCTTTGCAAACGTATCTTGTCTTTGGTTGATATAGAGGCATTTGTCTGAGAAGGGGTTGAAGAGCTTTTCTGCACTAGAATAGTATTCCATTCTGTCAGATCTTTGTCTCAGGCTATATAAATGAAGCCGCTTCGTATTTAACCTTGGTGACATTCAGATGTATTGGGAATCAAAGTCAAAATCATGTTGCCCTGGGACCCACGTGGCAAGATTGGTCCTAAGAAGCACCTGCCCAATCACATGCGCATCATAGAGCCCAAGGATGAGATTCTTCCTACCACCTCCATCTCAGAGAAGAAGAGTGGGAAGGTAGAGTAACCAGATACGACCCAGCCAGTGCCCACTGCATAACAGGACTCTACGACACCTGGAATGGTATGCCCAAAGCTCTTCTGTAAAGATCTTTAATAAAATCTTTTTTAAAACAAAAAAAGTGCTTTGGAAACTTTTAAATGTTATAGAAATATAAGTTATCATCAACGTCATCGTCACCATCATCATCACAGGACCTCCAATGTTGGTCCTCTCTCCACCATCACAAAAAATAGAAAGGAAGTCATGCTACTAATCACTTTCCTGGCCCTTACAAAGGATCTGAAACTCTTTCAGGAATGGGAGTGAATGGCAGGACTTTAAAATTCATATTTATTCTTGAAGCAATATGGAACCATTATAGCTTATTGAGTAGTGAGGGACATGGTCAGAAAATCACTTTGGCAACTATATGAAGAATGAGTTGGTGATGAGAGAGACCTGGGGCAGAAACTTCTTTGTGTACCCCAAAAGGAATTACAGTCATAAGATCTTGGGCCACGTCTGGTCCAATCTCCCACCACATGTAGAAATCCCCTTCACAGATCACCAAATATGGGGCTGTTCATTCTCTGCTTGAACACTTCTAGCAATAGGGAGCTTATTCCCCAGCTAATCCGTTCGGTTGCTAGATAGCTCCAATGAGTAGATAGTTTTTTCCCCATACTGAACTGAAATCTTCCTCTCTGTAACTTCTTACTTCTCATAGTATTGCTCTGTGGAAGCACACAAAACAATTTTGCTCCCATTTCCCCATGATGGCTCGGCAGCCATTTTAAGGAAATGCAATCATGTCTTTTCTAAGAGCTCTTCCGATGGTAAACATCTCTAATTCCTTAAGTTGGTCTTCCTAAGAGATAGTTTCTAGACTTCTCCCAATTCTGAAAGGAAGAAAGAAAGTAGAATTAAGAGGAAAAAAATTGCCAGCGACCATTGCTGGTGAGGCAGTATCAAGGGTGAGAAAGTCCTGTCTTCAGTCACTATCCACTGGAGTATTGAGATGTGACCCCACAGTGTCCTGATTACCAACCTGTCAATAATGTGGGTCTACCACTTCTTGGCTTCCTGCTTCTGCTTTTTGGGTCACTATGTCCTATGTATGTGTCTGTACATATCAACCTCCTCCCCTCTACCATCTAACCTTCCCCTCTTGCTGGTTCATTCTGTGCTATCTTCAAACTTGCTCAATCCTCCTACAGCTTTAAAATAATTTTTTTTACCAGATCCTGCCATCCCCTTAAGCTTTCATCCTATATGTCTTCTCCCTTTCTTAGCCCATCTCTGGGGAGCAGGAGAACTATACTTGCCTCCACTTTCTTCTCATTCTCTTCTAAACTCTTTACACTATAACCTTTTCATTCAATGGAAAATGTTCTCTCCAAAGCTACTCGAGCCATCTTAATTACCAAATTTGATGGGTTTTTCTTAGTCTTCCATCTTCTCTCTGAAGCTTTTGAGCAGTGGTTGACCATGCTCTCTTCTTGGATACTCTTTATTCTCTGGGTTTTCTTGACCCTGACCTCTCCTAGTTTTCCTCTTGCCCATCTGCTCCTTTTCAATCTTTTCTAATCATTGTCAATATGTAAGAAAGGGGATCCCTGCCCACCTCAGCTGACATATTCACTGGATGTGGTCACACGTGATGAGATTTTATTGTGTAAACAAGATGTAAACAAGATGCCTTGATCCTTTTATGAGATAGGAATGCTTCTTTCTTTGTGCAGTAATCTCCAGGCTTCCCCTTTAAAACTATATGACTATTGGCAGTAAGGAGAAAAATTACCTCTTCTCTCTGCCCACATCTTTGCAAGCGTCTCCTCTCCAGGCAGCTATTCCACTCTCAGGCTCAACCACTCATGACGTGTTAAAACCTCAACATGTGTGACAGTGTTTTATAAATATGTTAACTGCAAACTTTCCTTTATGCATGTCATGTCTGTAGGTGTAGGTGTGCCCATAAAACTCTGTCCTGGGCCTTCTTTTCTTCTTTGTCTACACACTCTAATTTGGTGGCCTCATTAGTTCCCATGGGTTTAAGTATTATATCTATCTATATATATATATGACCTACAGATTTTATATATGTATACAACCCATTACTCTCCTGATCTGCAGTCCCGTATGAGTTAGTCAATCAATTAATCAATAAGCATTTATTAAGAACTTACTATGAATAAGGTACTAAGCTAAAACACTGAGGATACAAAGAAAGGGAAAATTGGTCCCTGTTCTCAAAGGAGCTCACATTCTGTTGGAGAGACAACATGTAAATAACTGGGTACATGCAAGATATGCACACACACACACATACACACACATGTGTATGTGTGTGTGTGTGTATATCTTGCATGTACCCAGTGTGTGTGTGTGTAATGGGTGGTAGGTAATCTTAGAAGGGAAGGCACTAGCAACTGGGAGCTTTACCCAAAGTAAATGGGTTTCAGTTGAGTCTTAAAGGAAGTCTTGAAGGACAAGGCAGGCGTGAGGAGGGAGAACATTCCAGGCATAGAGAGAGTCAATGCAAAGTCCTTGAGACAGGAATGAAATGTCTTAGGCAATGAAAATCAAAAAGGCCAATGTAGTTGAATCATAGAGAAAGTGGAGAGTAAAATGTAAGAAATGCCTATGGGACATTTCAAGCTAGATGTCCAATGAACGTCTCAAACTCGATGTGTCTAAAGCAAAATCCATTACCTTTTCCCTCAAACCAATCCCTCTTTTGAACTTCTCTATTTCTATCAAGGGCACCATCATTCTTCCAGTCTCTCAGGTTTGTAACCTTGGAGTTATTCTTGACTCCTCCCTCTCCCTCACTCCACATATCCAATCAGTGGCCAAATCTTGCTGTTTCTACCTCCACAACATTTTTCATATCTAGCCCCTTCTCGCTAGTCACATAGTCAACACATTAGTTCCAGGCCTCATCATCTCTCGCCTAGACTATTACAATAGCCTCCTAATTAGTCTTTGTGCCTCATGTCTGAAACAACTCTAGTTCATCCTCTATGCAGTTGCCAAAGTGATTTTCCTAAAGCATAGGTCTAAACAAGTCATTCCTATACTCAACAAACTCCAGTGACTCCTACCTATTGACTCTAGAATCAAATCTAGACTCTATTTGGTTTGTAAAAGCCTGGTCCCATTTCGCTTTCCAACCTAATTATTCATTACTCCACTTCCCACACTCTATCATCCAGACAAACAGAGCTTCTTTCTGGAACGTACACACGACACTCCATCTCGTGTTTCTGTGTCTTTTCCCTTGTTGTCCCCCATACTTGGAATCTGCTGCCACTTCATTCTCTCTTTTCCTTCAAGATGAAGCTCAAGCATCATGTCCTACAAACAGCCTTTCTTGATTCCCTGCAATTGTTAGTGCCTTCTCTAATTATCTTAGCACATAGTAAGTGCTTAGTCAATGCTTGTTGGTTGATTAGATTCCTAAGCTTATAGATGTGAAAAGAACCTTAAAGATCATGTAGTATGACTTCCTTATTTTACAGGTGGTAAAACTGAGGCCCAAAGATAGGAAAGGACTTTCCCCCAAGGACACAGAAAGTTAGTTGAGAATCTAGAACTAAAGCCCACTTCTTCTGATTCTCTTTCCACTATCTTTTTTGCCATACCACACTGATCCTTTGAGGCCAGCTTCCTTCCAGCCCTAGTCAGATGGTCAGGAAAGATATTATGATGTGTGGAAGAACACATGCATTTACCAGCTCAGAAATAGATGTCTGCCTTAAATGACTTTAAGTGACCTCTTTCTTAGAGGTCCATTTACAGGGCTATTATCTTTATATTGTAAAACATGATCTTTTGAAATATCTTTGAAAGTGTTCTGTTTTGTAAACTCAAAGTATCTTTAATCATCAACTTTCTTGGCAAGTTCTAGTATTTGCTTCTGCTGGCTAGTGCATGTGTGAGAAGATAGAAAAGATTTTTGTTGACCTAAATACAGTATAAAGGGATTAGCCAGGGGAGTCTCTGATTTGACGCATCTTGGTCTGCAGTTGGAAAAGCACCTTCCCATGAAGAATGCAGGCAAGCCTTATTGAGAAGTCAGGTGATGACTTTGATTGGTTTATATCGATTGGACCTGCCCCCAAAATGGAACTTAGGGCAGACTCTTACTGGAGTAGCTAGCTCTATAAAAATAAGAGAACAGCAGACTGTTTTCCAGCCTCTTCCCTTTTGTCTTTTGATTGTTATACCAGATTGAAATTGATTGATTGAAATACCAGAATCTAATCTTCTATCCAGAGATTTCCTGAGCAGCACCAGTGTTGGTAAGTGCCTTGTGGTTACTAACCCCAAGTTAACTTCAAGAGTTCAGTGGTCTAGCCTTCTAAAGTGAGAAGAGGATTTCTTAATCAGGAAAAGGATCAACCACATGACTCCTGTAACTGAAAAGCAAAGCCACAATATGGGAATGGGAGAGAACAGGGTAAAAGATATGAACCTAGCCACCTCTAGAGAGTACACACACACACACACACATACACACACACACTATTTAAGTGAGTTATTTGAATAGTATGAGTTCAGTAGAAAGGGTTTTTGCTCCTTCAGCAGTCCCAAAGCAGCTTTTAGGTGGAGTGAAATATTTTTGGCGGGTGTGGGGTGTGGTTCATCAGGACCTTCCTAGCATCTCTGAATTGAGAGTGACAAGACATGAGTACTGTGTAGGTCTTGGTGGGGGGGTTTGTCAGAATGTCAAAAGGATGTCCCAATGGAGTTCCTTCTAAAGAGAGCCACTTAGTGCTTTATTGGATTCTCCCTATCTGCCTACATTATTCTTTAGGTCCTTTGAGTGCCTTCTATATTTTCTGTATCTGTTTCATTGAATCATAGATTTAGAGCTAGAAGGAACCTCCAAAGCCACTGAATCCAATCTCCTTATTTTGCAGATAAGGAAATGGAGACACAGAGAGATTAAGTGACTAGCCTGTGGTCACTTGGTGTCAGAAGCCGGATTTTAACCCAGTTCTTTCTTATTCCAAGTCCAACATTTTATCTAATAACCCACACTGTCTCACCATGAACCCTCTGTTTTCTCCATTTTCTATGGAGTGAACTAAAAGTTGTCTTCTATTCATATGCCTTTGCTACCTTGAATCATTGTACAAGATGTGGGGGCCCTTTTATCTGTATTTGTGGAAGCTAGATATGACCTGTATTGGAGATTTTCCAGGAGCAAATGCTAGGTGGGGACATAATGGACAAAAAAGAGGAAGTTTCTTTTTTTCTTCTTCTTCTTTTTTTCTCATTTTTGGATCATCTTCCCAGATCATAAACACTCTGTAGACTTTAAGCCATGGGTTCAAATAACACCAAAGCCAAGATTATTTTACCACTCTCAGTTATAAACAATAAATGCGGGCATAGAAGATGGAAGACAATGACCTTGCCTCTTTTACTTAGTGATGTTTCTAACTCAAATTCGTTTGGCGAGGATATTGGAAGTGAAATAAACTTTACAAACCAACTTCTTCACAGGTATAATAGGGTTTTTTTTTTTAAGAACACATTGAAATTATTTTTTTCTTTCCCTAGAGACCCACTTTTGAGAGGGATTTTTTGGAATTCCATATCCATTCATTTTCCCTTGGGGCAGGGAGAATGCAATTATAGAAGAAACTGTTTTAAGGGGAAAAAAACAGAGAATTCAGAAATAATAGGAAAAGAGGTGAGTTGCTGGACAAGTCTGATTTTTTAAAATGCTCACCAGTCCCCAGATAATCACCTTTGATGACTCTAAGAAGATGAGGATGCTGATCCTTTGGGAGGGTAGGTCCCAGGTACTTTGCCTTTCTGACTTCCGGTAGCCCTTCCATTCTTTTTCCTGTCCCATTCTTCTCTTCCTTTTAGTTTTGCTATTTCTAAAGCAATACCTTCAAAGTTCCATTTATGGGTTGTCTTGGGCCCTTCAGATGTCAATCTCCCCAGTAACCACTACCCAATTTCTTCAATATACACAACAGTGAAGCAGGATAAAGCTACTGTTTAATGAGGCATACAATATGTCAACCATAATTACATAACAGAATTTGAAAGAGCTCAGGGAGAAATCTAATTTACAAAGTAGAATGGAGTGAGGTCAGAAGATATGTTGAACTGCTGACCATTGCTCCATCCATCTCCATCCCATAGGCTGAAGATGCTTTTCCTCTTATTTAAGCTCAAGTACAAATGCTAAGAGGTGGCTCTCATGTGATCAGAACCACAAACTCAATAAGGAGAACAAAAGATTTTTCCAAATGTCGGACTTAGAATATGCTGGGGATGATGTAATCAGTGTGGATGCCATCAATCAGCCCATCACCGTTGTTATGCACAAACCAGCAGGAGACATCACTGCCCAGCCAGGGGTCCTTTCTATAGTCTTTCTGTGAGCCCCTAGAAGGAGAAACATATTAATTGTAAACCACCCAAGAAAGGTAGATCCCCAGTCATGCATGAGTGTAGTAGCTTTCTCTTCACCCTCCCAAGTCTATGGGTTAGTAGAAGTAGGTAGTGGAGGCTCCAGGTCCCTAGAATACTTGCCTGTCTCCTTCCTCATTTTAATACATACTCATTATTTTCTTTCAGACCCCACATAAAACCCACAGAAAGTCTTACTTGTTTCATGCTGCACAATAGTGCAACTAGGTAGCACAGTGGATAGAGTATAAGACCTGGAGTCGGGAAGACTCATCTTCCTGAGTTCAAATCTGGCCTCACACACTTACTAGCTGTGTGACCCTGGACAGGTCACTTCACCCTGTTTGCCTCAGTTTCCTCATCTGTAAAATGAGCTGGAGAAGGAAATGACAAACTACTCCAATATCTTTGCCAAAAAAAAAACAGCAACAAAAAACAAACTCAAATGAGGTCATGAAGAGTCAGACACAACTGAAAAACTACTGAACAACAAACTGCAATGGTTTCCACATTCCATGTCCCTCACTGTAGTTAATACAATTTTTATAACTTCTTGTACCTGTTGTTATTTTGACTGATAATTGTAATTACTCTCTAGTTATTTTATATGTGTTGATCTTATCTCCCTAGCTAGATGGTTAGCTTTTCAAGAGTAAGGATTATGTTCTTCTTCTCTTATTTCCCTTCAAAGATTTTTTTTTGCATTAACTAAGAGAACAAGGAATAGTTCACCTATCAGATCTATGGAGAACAGAAGAATTCATGACCAAACAGGAGATAAAGAACATTACAAAAAGCAAAATGGATAACTTTGATTACATTAAGTTGAAAAGTTTTTGCACAAACAAAGCCAATGTAACCAAGATTAGAAGGAAGGTAGAAAATTGGGAAAGAATTTCTACAACCAGTCTCTCTGATAAGGACCTCATTTCTAAAATACATAGAGAATTAAGTCAAATTTATAAAAATACAAGTCATTCCCCAATTGATAAATGGTCAAAGGATATGAACAGACAGTTCTCAGATGAAGAAATTAAAGCCATCTATAGTCATATGAAAAAATGCTCTAAATCACTATTGATTAGAGAAATGCGAATCAAAACAACTCTGAGTTACCACATCACACCTATCAGATTGGCCAACATGACAAAACAGGAAAATGATAAATATTGGAGAAGATGTGGGAAAATGGGAACACTAATGCATTGTTGGTAGAATTGCGAAATGATCCAACCATTTTGGAGAGCAATTTGGAACTATGCCCAAAGGGCTATAAAAATGTGCATACCCTTTGACCCAGCAATAACACTCCTAGGGCTATATCCCAGAGAGATAATACAAATGGGAAAAGGACCGACATGTACCAAAATATTTATAGCAGCTCTTTTTGTGGTGGCAAAGAATTGGAAATTGAGAGGATGCCCATCAATTGGGGAATGGCTGAACAAGTTGTGGTATATGTATATAATGGAATACTATTGTGCTATGAGAAATGATGAACAGGCTGACTTCAGAAAAACCTGGAAAGACTTGTATGGTCTGATGCTGAGTGAAATGAGCAGAACCAGGAGAACATTATACACAATAACAGACATGCTGTGCCATGACTAATATTGATAGACTTAACCCTTCTCAGCAATACAAGCATCTAAGACATCTCCAAAGGCCTCATGATGGAATATGCTATCCCCATCCAAAAAAAGAATTATGGAGTTTGAATGTAGATTGAAGCATACTGTTTGCTATTTTTTTTCTTCTGTTGTGTTTTGTATCCTTTTTCTGGTGGTTCCTCCTATTGGTTCTAATTCTTACCTACAATCTCACTAATGTGAAAATATGTTTAATAGGAATATATATGTATAGCCTATATCAGATTGCATGCTGTCTTGGGGAGGGAGGTGGGGAGGGAGGGGGAGAAAAATTTAAAACTCAAAAGCTTGTGGAAGTGATTGTTGATAATTCAAAATAAATTAATTAAAAATTAAAAAAGAAAAAAATATGTTTGCATTAATATAATCTTAACAAAACATTAAAAAGATAAGTATTTAAATGCAAAAATAAGAATGAAAAAGATTGTACATGATACTATTAACTTTTGTCAAAGTTTGTTTTAAGAGTTATATTAACAAGATAGTAACAAAAATGTCCTATTTGTGTCTTTTTCAGAACTTTTTTCCTTCTGTGTATTTTTTCATATTTTGTTTCTGTTATTTTGATATTATTTACACAGTTGTAGTTACTATATATGTTGTGGTTTTGGTTCTGCTTTCTTTACTTTACATCATACATCTTCCTGTATTTCTTAGTACTCTTGATATTTTTAATTTCTCATGATATCATATTAATTCTATTTTTAAACAATTTGTTTAGTCATGCCCCAAGGGAAGAGTTCATTCTGTGATATAAAAACAAAGGGCATCAATACAATATTTTAAATATATCTAATTTTGATGCTCAAAATGTATTTTTATAAACTTAGTTGTTATGCCATTAGGTGCACAGATGTGTAATGCTGCTATTCTCTCAGGTCAATGGCAGATTAAGCATACTATAACTGCCTTATTTCAATGTGAAATCTTCACGCCCAATAGTAGAGGCCACAATTTATTTTTGCGTTCATATTCTGTGGAATTCTGTCATGGAAGAAAGGTTAAATGAAAGAGGAATTTCATTTAGAAGACAGTATCTTTTCACTGCTTCTGTTTCTAGATGACATGATGCTGACTGCATTGAAGCTTAAATACTACATTCTTTTTGTTAAAGAGAGAAATTGAGAGCAAATAAAAATACTTATAAAACTTTCACAAGAGGAATGTGATTCTTTGTTGCTATATAAATTGTTAGAGATATTTGTATTTGTGGTAATACTACCCAAAACATATGGTTATGCTATAGAAACATGCATTTTCTATTTTCAACAATCACAACTAATAAAAATTATCTTAAGACTGATTTATATTATGTCTATGTATGTTCAGGAATATCCATTCAATTTCATCTAGCGCAAGCAGAACTTACTGTTTAACTGTCCATGTGGAGCTAGTATTAAATAATTTTATAGAATCTTAATAGGCTACTCTGTAACCAATCATTCTTTTTGCCTGAAAATAATGGCTGCAACTACAGTAACAACTCAATTTGGGTCTTATTAATGACCACAGATTTTATTTTGTAAAACAAATTTAAAATCTATCTTTGCTATGTACTAATTAGTGCAGTATCAATGTAAATTACTTAGCATGCTTAAATATTAAGAATTCAATTTCTACTGTTCTATGTGAATTTATGGTTTTTTCCACAGAAAAACCCAACTGGCATTAAAATTATTTTTTCTCAACATTTCAGTTGGTCATTATCAGTTTTGATTTGATGACATTAACTTTAAACTCAGCCTAGGATTATAAGTATTTGACCTCCTCCTGAGGAAGGGAATAACTTAATTAGTTTTGGAATTTTTAAAAAAATATTCCCAAAACTTTTAAATTTACATTTCCAAAATGTAAGTAGAAATCATTCATTACTAAAAATTACTAAATATATTTCACATTTTCAAAGTCAACTAATCTGATACAACATTAATGTCATTAACAAAAGAACAAATTCAAGTAGAAATCCCAGACTACTGCAAGAGTTTCAAAGAACTTTTGAATGATTTTTCAAACATCCTAGATTTCTTTAGGAGCTAATAATCGTCCCCAAAGTGAACATATACATTACTACCTATCAGGCAGAAAATGATGTTTTCAGAAAGAAAAATAACTCTCTCCTCAACAAATTCATTAAATAATACACATGTTTCCTGTTTTTGTTAAGGTTTTAAAATCTATCAACTGAATGTCCAATTGGATAAATTATCCTGTCTTGGGAGGGGAAGTACAAGGAGAAAAAAATGGCTTTCTTTATATATCATTAAGAATACCTAGATTTAGCCATATTGAGTACAGTTTTGAGGATTATGGGAAATTCTCAGACTAATAAAAATGGATTGTGTTGCTATATGAAACAATGTCCTAAAATACTACCTAAAATGTTTTAGCTTTAAGATGAAAAAAGTAGAAATAGTTGTTTTAGGGTGTGTGTTGTTGAAACATCAACAAGTAAGAAGTGATATTTTTTTCATGGAATTTTTTTCTAAACATTCCACCTTAATGTGTAATGATTTCAGTTGTCTAGTACTAAAACCTGGGCTTTTAAAGCTGATTGTATAATACCTAGCATTACCAGTGTATGTAATAGAGTTTAGTCAGTAGTGGCTTCGGTTTCAACTGGACCCCTAATTAGTCTTCTCATTCCTCTTTTTCCTGCAGGTCCTTTAGTTTAGCAAAATTATCCTAATGGACATGTTGCTTTGGAGGCACTTCACAAAGGAAGTCTGCTGTTAATTCATTTCTATTATCTAATTCAATCTTTCTAATTATGTCCATCTGTGGTTTTCTTGCTATAACTTGTAGCAGAGGACTCTCAGGGCAAGAACAAAGTATTCTTTCTCTTGCACTGCATGTGTACCCAGGCAATGAGTGAATAAAACCCACAGAATTCAAATTATCTCCTTATGGGAATGTTTACATGTGGGGGAAAAAAAAGGATAACATGCTCAATCTTTTAGAATCCTTTTTGGCAAGTCTCTTAGTACTGTATTTGTCATTTTGGCTAAATTATATTTTAATTTTTTATATTTATTTCCAATTGCACATAGTTGAGCTGACTACTATTTAATTTTTCCAAAACCCAAAGAGTTTCTCCAGCAATGGGGAATGTTACTCCTTGCAGTGTTGAATACTTAGCAGTCATACCAACATCAGTTCAGACCTCATTAATCTTACTTTACTATAATTCTTCCTCAGCTTCAGTCAAAGGGTCAAGGGAAGAATTGAGAGCTCAAATATTTTCTATATGCACTCAGTGAAATGCTTTTCTTCATTGTCCCAAATAATTTGTCTTTAATATGACCTTTTCCAAAGTCCTTTTCATGGTTGATCTTGTTTCTACATGTATTTTTGAAGAGTATGAGAAGATTCTGGAGACTGTGTAGTGAAAATCCATTGATATCGTTATATGTTCTGAAATTTTAACCTGTATGATATGTGGCAGAGCTGCTCGCCTTTTAGCAGTGGTAAAATGTAAGAATTATAATCTTTATCCTAAGACTTGTCAGGCTGACCAGAAGATCCAGCCACAGATAGCTCATAGATAGCTTTGGAAGACTATTTTCCCCATGTGTCTAAGTTCTTTGCTTGCTTGAACATTGCTCTTGTGGGATGTGGTGGTGAGGGCAGCCTTTGGATCTCAGGCTTTGGAACAGAGTGAGCTTCAGCTGTCAGCTCCAGGAAGTCAACAGGAATTTTTCAATGAGATCTATGGCCTTAAAAGAGCATCACCTAAGGGGCAGCTAGATGGTGCAGTGGATAGGGCACCAGCCCCAGAGTCAGGAGGACCTGAGTTCAAATCCAGTCTCAGACACTTGACGCTTACTAACTCTGTGACCCTGGGCAAGTCACTTAACCCCAATTGCCTCAAAAAAAAAAAAGTGTCGCCTTACAATTCAAACAGAAATAACCAAATAGATCAGAATATCTGTTGGTCAGACTATGACATGCAATTGGACAGGCAACCTTTTGAGCTATTTCTCTTAATGCTGTCTATTTTAAATTCATGTTTTTCTGAAGTCATCACTGTAATTCCAGAGTTTCTGGCATTAGCTAAAGCATTATAAATTTTAGCTTATCTTCCCAACTTAAATCTATAAGGGATTGCAATGTTAGAGTTCAAATGTAATATCTCCACAGTCTTTGAAGATGAAAAGGTATTTGTTTTTTAAAATCTTGAAAGATTTCCCCCCCTTTTTTCTTACGTTTATTGTCCTCTTTCCAGTTTCATTCTTAAATACCCTAAGGATTATTTTCTTAGCTGGATATCTCACCAAGCTTCCTTTTAACTTGTTTTCTTTTCACTACTTCTTGCTGTCTTATGAAAGGATACTGTTCATAATCTTCCATCTTCCTCCCCTGCAAGATCTTACAATTCAATACAACAAATATCTGTTGAGCACCTACTCTATGAAAAGCATCACACTAGACTCTGGGGAGACAAAACCAAATATGAATGACTTTACACTCTAAATTGATATTGTTCTTGGGTTCCATATTTCTCTCCTCGGAATGAAATCAAGTGTTTTCTTGATAAGGAGGTTTTTAGGATTTTTGGTATCATTGTGATTGTTGGTTTACATTAGTTAAACTTCCTTAAGATATGTGAATAGTCCACGTAGATGTAAACATGTTCAAGTAAACAGTCCACATTGTTTTATCCATTTGCCATTTTTCAGTATCAACAAATTGTTTAAATACATCAAGTTGGAGTTGCTATAATTGATTGATATATCTTTGTCTCATTTTTATTCTTTCTTCTGTTTGATAGTGATTTTTATCATTCCTCTAATGAGCTACTGATTTGATTATATATAGATAGATAATTCAGAAATGACTACCACATTAGTAATCAGTCATTATAGCCCATGAAAATGTAATCATTTCCTTTTTATGCTGTTACTCGGCATTCATCATGTGCAGTGTCTCCCAATTCTCTTCTTGGAATATGCAATGCTTCTGTATAGTCTATAAGCTATTAGCTCTCTCATTTACTACTATTGAATCATGTTTTCCAATATATTTTTTCACTGTCTTCTCCTGTCCTCAGCTTTGCATTGACGTTATCAAGAATTAGAGTATATGTCGAATTTGGAATTATGGGGGAAAAGTTGCCAAAATATTCATATCCTTTTATACAACAATCCCAAGGAAGTAAAAAACAGAAACAAAGACTCCATACATATAAAAAATATTCATAGCAGCACATTTTGCGGTGCCAAAAAACTGTAAACAAAGTAGGTGTTTCTTGATTCTAAACTGTCTGAACAAATTGTGGTAGACAGATGCTGTGAAATGCTGTTGCACAATAAGAAATCATAAATATGAGGAACTCAGAAAAATTTGGGGAAATTTACAGAAAATTAAGCAAAATAGAGTAGAAAGAACCAGGATAACAATTTACCCAGTAGTTTTCCAAAACATGGTCTACAGATTCTTGGAGATCTCCAAGACTCAGGAAGTCTATGAGAACAAAACCATCTAAACTGTCATTTGCCTATTGAAACATTCTTCCCTTTTCTGATCACCTATCTGTGTAAGGCCAGATTTTCTTCATATTTTTTCAAACAAAACAGCATGTTGCAGCAGATTGAATGCAGAAGCAAATATAAGTATCTAGCTGTCTTCTGTTAAGCCAAACATTAAAGTGATTTGCAAAAAATAGTAAAACAATGCCACTGTCCTTACTAAATTGTTTTTGTTTTGGAAATTATGGTTATTTTTATTAAATATGTTATTTATGATAATATGTAATAGTTCGTTATTTTAAGTGAATTATTTCAAAATTTAGTTTAATTCTAATACTGTAAGTCTAGATAGATATAATCCACATAAATTAAAGCTCTTTCCGATCCTCAATAATTTATAAGAGTGTAAAACAGTCCTGAAGCCAAAAAGTTTGAGAACTGATGATTTGCACAGACTACAGTAATGAAAAAGAAAAAAGAATACTAAAATAATAATAGCAAACATTTATATGGAGTTTTTAGTTTTGCAAAGCATATAACAAATAGTATCTCATCTGATCCTCACAAAAACCTTGGAGGGTAGGTACTATTATTATCCTCATTTTACAGATGAGGAAACTGAGATAGACAGAGGTTTTAAGTGACTTGCCCAGAGTTACACAGATGATAGGTGCCTGAAGAAGGATCTAGCATTTAGCACTTTAGGATGTGCAAAGAGCTTTACATATGATATCTCACTTGGTCTTCACAACAACCCTGTAAGGTAGGTGCCATTATTATCCCCATTTTACAGATGAGGAAACTGGGGCCGAGTGAGATTAATTCCCTAGCCTAATGTCTGAGATAAAATTCGAACTCAGGTCTTCCTAATTCCAAGTCCAGTGTTCCATCCACTAACCCCCCTGGCTGCTTCTTGATTGATTTTGCTTAACTGTGTTTCTTTATTACAATGGAGGGCTCAATGTCAGAGGGTGGGGATGATATATTGGGCAGTGACTGTGGCATAAAAAAACAAAACTTTAGAAAATAAAGCATATTTAGACTTAATTTGGATGTTATTAATCATGTTCGTCATAGACCTCTACTTGCCAAATGTAGTTCTCCACTGGCATAACCTGAGAGAACCCTGGGCTACCTCTATACCATTATGTGGCTTTGAAGTAGGACTTTGTTCTATCAAATTGAAGGTTATAATTGTTCAATTTGACTTATCTTCTATCTTACTCTATTGAATTACTCATTTTTGAGAAAACAGAACATGATCTTTCTTATTTCACAAAAACCAATGCTTCCCAACCTTAATACATACATTCACAACACAAAAAAAGTTCCTATATTTTGTACAATTATAAGTTGCAAAACTATGTTTTGCAAAAACTATTTCTTCATTATTCCCCCATACCTTGTTTGTTACAGGACTGTCATTCTGGCATTGCTTTCTATCCCTTTTCCCTTATTAACCTGCTCTTTTTTCTCTATCATTTGAAAATTCAGTCATACCCAAAACCATCTTATTCCTCTGCTCCTTTTTCCCCTATTTTTCCCCTCTCAAACCCATTTGTCACTTGGTTGTTAACCAAAATAATACTACTGTGGTTTTTCATTTCCACATGGTAACAGAGGGAAATGTTAACATTATCAATATTGACATAGCAATTAGTTGTAACTAGTGTAATCACATTTGTAAATTACCCATTAAGTTTTTGTGATTCATTTCTAATTCTGTAGTTTTGTTGGTTTTTAATGTCAAAAGCTGATCTAAGTTTGTGCAATCTCCATCATAAATTCATAAAATTCATGTAGACTTAAAATGACCATCTTTTGTCTCTTCCAAGAATCCTTAGCTTTTCAGGGAAATTTATTTGGGGATGAAGTCCTATTTTGGAATATGATATTCAAGATTCTTTTGTATTTGTATTTCTTGTTTTTCTTGACTTGATAACTTTGAGGAAAATATTTTGCAATATGAATTGGTGATTTCAGATACATAATGTCTCTTTTTCTTGACCATTTATAATATTGTCTCCTTGTCATTATAAGCTTGAAGCTTGGATTTTCGGGTTCACCCTTGTTGGCATGTTGTAAATTCTTTTGACTTGAAATTTGTACTTTTTAAATATTTATGGGAAACTTTCTTATATGATTTCCTGAAATATAGTGACAAGTCAGTCTCTTCTTCACAGTTTTGGGGAAGACCAATAGTTCTTAAATATTCTCCTTTTTCACTCTATTCTACAGATGTCACTTTTGTCTGCATTGTTTCCAAATCCTTTTCCATCATTTTCTGAGCTCTTTTATTTTGTTTCATCTGCTATTTCATTCATTCTGACCTCGAATTAAATAATTGTATTTTTCATTGAGCCTGTTGCTTTGCTTACATTTGCAAACTGAACTTTTTCATTATGTTGTCTCAAGATTCTTTGGTACACTGGAAAAGAGGTTGTATTTAGTTGATTCAACATCCAGTCCTGATTCAAATTCCCAGACTGCCCCTTTGCTACTTGTGTGAGCTTGGGCGAGTCACTTAACCTCTCTTGGCCTTGGTTTCCCTCTGGGCCTTAGTTTCCTTGCATGTAAAATGAGGGGTTTGGGCTAGATGGAAGCAAAGGTCTTAATTTTAGAGCTAAAAGTATAGATCTAAATTTATGCTCTGATAGTTCTTTTTATCCAATTTTGTTATATTTTTGCTAATTTCATTTATACATTAACTCCTTCACTGTCTACCAGGGATGGGGAACCTGTGGCCTCGAGGCCACATGTGTCCCTAAAGGTCCTCAAGTGCGACCGTTTGACTGAAGGATTCAAAAGGGCCACACTTAAGGACCTAGCTAGTAAAGGCATTCTGGAAGGTGAGCAGAGACCAACTGGTAGTAAGACATCATTGGGAAGTGGGGACCACGAGGTAAGTGTATATTGTTTGGAATGACTTCTAATCAAAATAGGAAAGATGCCAGGAGGCTGTGATGGCCAGGCTTCCCCATGGGGAGAAAGGAGATAATGTTGATTAGGAAGAGTAAACCTGACAAGTCAATATGTTAGTCACATAGTAATTTAAATAGTTAATTAGTTCATTAGTTCATTTACATAGTCATAACTTTTCAGCACTATGATTTCTTGTATTCTGTTTTTTGGCATGTTCTGAAGTTCACTCTTCCCTTGCAAATCAAGCCTTCCTCATTTTATTCCCAGTGGCGTTGGGGGGATGGTTGGGGGGATGGAGAGGGGAGAGAAGGAAAAGGAGATCTCCGCTAGAACTAGAAACAAAGTACAGGAAACGGTTGAGTGCAAGGTGGAGCTTTTAGCCAAGACTGGTTAAATTATTTGGCCTATAGAGTGAAGGACTAAGAGTCCCCCAAGTTCGACTGTGCATGGTGACTTGGGGACCTAAGGAAGCTGTGGTTATATTCTACATGGAGCTGGCTATCGCTAGGGTCCTTCCACAGTCCATTGAGATGTTTGGGGTAACTGTTCTTGTTAAGGGATGTGACAGATTGGTGCCTAGCAATCTGGGAAGGAGTGGGGATAGAGTGGGGGGAGTCTACCTTTCAAGCTCTTTTGTCCTTAGTGGAATGAAGTAGTCTGGACCCTCACTTCTGGACACTCATCCTGAGAAGAGGCCCAATCACCTCAAAGGAGCTTGTATGACCTTGTCCTAACAATATTGAGACCCTGAAAGGCACAAAGGGATTACTCAAGGCAATGTTTGCAAATTTATTTACCTGGTAACTGCCAGCCTATGGTTTTTCACCAACATTGTAGCATCGGGCTTCTTGGGGTCAGAGCCTGGCCGGACATCAAAAACTTCAAAGTCAAAAGAATAGAAGAACTGCCCTGCAAAGTTCCATCACAGGTTATGGTTAACATTTGTGATTTCTGAAAGATGAGAGACTGAGGCATCCAGCAAAGAGCTTTGGCATAGAATGGGTGCTTAATAAATGTTTGCTGAAGGAAGAAAGGGAAGAATAAGGAAAACTTACCTTCTGGATGTAAGTCCATAGACCATCAAATTTAGTCTAGACCAGAGGGTCTCTGGTTTTTCACAGGAAGACCTACTCCAGGAGAACCCTAGACCCCGTGGGGCCTCTTACTCCTACACTTCAAATCATCATGGCAAAGGGTGAGCCCTAGTGCTGAGTGGGTAAAATAAGGTTGCTTTGGGTGACACATGACACATGAGCAGAAGAAAATTGTTCATTGAATGGAATGGGGTTTTGCTATCAATTTAACTGCTTGGTAATTTGTGCCTATCCCATAATAACTTTTCCAAGCTATCTGATTTTGATGAATTTTGGAACATAAAATAGCATCAAAATACATCTTATCATTAATTTGTAGTTCAGTCCACCATCTTGAAATAAAATCACAGCCAACGAGACTCCTGAAATAATCATATCTTATTTTTAATGGGCTCTAGTGACCCTTGGCCTATGGAAAAAAGTTATGGAGACATAAGGTTGTATTGACCAAAGTTTTTAGGCCACAGAATCTTTACATAATTTATGCCAGAAAAAAATTTTTAGCCAGCATTGTGCTATATACATTAACATTCCTGGAGAAACCATATGGACCATTAACTGTCATGCTTTGGAAGTGACTGGCCCATACAGTCTCACACTGCTGACACCTCCCCTAACTGTTATCTGTCCTTCACTTTAGGTCTAGCTGGGCTATAGGTTTTGCCCAGAATTAGAAGTTCAGTAAATAAGGTGCTGTTTTTCAATGTTGAGCATAAAGTTCAGAGGGCTTCAAAGGTCCTCTGTATGATGATATTAATAATTTGTTATGGGGTCAGCCACGTCCCAGGAAACACAGGAATTTTCTGCAGGTAATAAGAGTGAGAGGTTCAGGCCCTATAGTTTTTGGAATTCCAGTGGCTGCTATACGATTTGCCCTCAGAGAAGCCCCTTCTCATCCACATCCCAAGAAAGACAAAACCAGAGTGGCCTGGAATCCTACCCAGCAACCCATGTGTCCGTGGTGACATCTTGTGGCTGTCCACTGTATATAGCCCAAGGAAATCTTGGTGGACGGGATGCTTTTTCCACACGTGGTGCAAGACGACAACTATGGTGGCTGCATCGTCCATGGAAACCATCAGTTTTCGAGTCGGGATGATTGTCACTGTCACCCTACGGTGGAAAGAGCCTTACATTTGAAGCCAGAAAATCTGGATTGAAATCCCAACTCTACCACTTGGTGCCTATATGACCTTGGACAAACTATTGAACCTCTTTAGTGCCTGGTTCCCACATCCCATGCGGGACTTGGACCAGTTCACGTCTCTCATCTTGTGATTCCTGCTGGGGTCATGGATGGATCTGTGGGTCACAAAACCTCCAAAATGTTCTTGAGACTATTATGTGTATAAACTTGTGCACACATCATTCCTAGCTCTCCAATTAGACTGAAAACCCCTTGAAGGCAGGGACTGAGCCCTCTATTTGTGTTGCCTCCCTTGTGCCTAATGCTAAGGTCAGTAGAGTGAACACTTGGCTTTTGTATTCTGGGGAAGAAGGATGCAGACAGTGTGTCCAATGCCTGGAGACAATCTTATGCCCTGTTCTTTAAATGAACTAGGGCTACCTTACCCTTCCTGCCTCAGTGTGACTTGGTCCAGCCAAGAAAATACAGGTCCCTTCATGCCAGAATGAAGGGTGATGTTCTGAGGTGTCACCTCCAATGTAAATCCCGTCTTCTGGTTCATAATCCCGAGCCTTCCAAAATAAGTGTTTTTGTTCTTCCCATTGCCATGATTTTTATCACCAATGAGCTGCCCATTCACTGTGATCCCTGGGGAAAAAAGAGTATAGAGTTTCCAATGAGCTGCAAGGTCTCCTTACTACTTGCCTCCCACACATTTCCCTTCCCCAAGTACCACAAAGTTATGCGACCCCACCCTCAGCCCCAGGCCCACATCAGCCCCAACCTGTGTCTGGATCTTGGATGAGTCTCATCACCACACCAGGCTCCTCATTGATATTGAAACAGACAGCATCATCTTTCTCAGGCACCTGGATGATGAAGTGTGGGTCTCCATCCACTGTAGGCAGAGATATAACTAGGAATTCTGGTATCTAAAGCAAATTTTTTGGAGGGTGGGCAAGGGAAAGAGGACAGTCTGGCCTGTTTGGGCACCATTTTGCTAGAAGAGGAAGTCATTTAGAGTGCAGCTCTATTCCCAATCTCTTCTGCATGGTTTCTAGCCCCACCCCTATAAGAAGAGTCAGACAGGGAGCTAGCAGGCAGAAGCACAATGACAGAATATGCCTGGGAACGATGTGAAGGAATGCCCCACGTAAAACAAGTTGGATACGAAAACAGTCACAAATCTGGAATTCTCTGAGATGGACACGAACTCTGAATCCTTTGTTCTCACTCCCTTCAGCATCTCTGGGCTGCTATTCCACCCACAGCTTTCTGTCCAGCAGCACCCAGAAATAAGGTACTTGGAAGGTACTTGGTACTTGTGGAGAAGGCTGACCATGAGAGCAAGAGCTGAAAGAAGGTGAGCCAGTGTGCAAGGAGGGGAGCCAAGGCAAGCCAAGACCAATCCTGTATACGGGGCCCACAGTAGATAGCTAAGACTTCTTATAATGGCAGAATTTTACCCTTTTCCCTTTTGTTTGAAATTCCCATTTTTCTCTGTGGCCACCAGCCGCAAAAGGCCTTAGAAAACTTAAAGAGCCATCTATTTTTATGACTTGAGCAAGGAATTATGCACCTCTTTCTGAATAATAGCTAGTATTTATATAGCTCTTTGAGGTGTGTATATGTGTGTGTATGTGTGTATGTATGTTTTGTGTATATATGGTATATGTAAATTCACTTACACAATTATTATCTCCTTTGATCTTTACAACAACCCTGTGAAGAGAATGCTATCTATTATCATTCCTATTTTACAGATGAGGAAATTGAGGCTAGGAAAGGTTAAGTGACTTTGCCAGTTACTAAGCATCTGTGGTAGTACCTGAATTCAGATCTTCCTGATTTCAAGTCCAAGATTCTATTGACTATCCCACATAGCTGACTCTCAGGAGAAAGCAACTGTTAAGGGAAAGCTAGATAAGAAGTACCCTTGAAGAAAGAGGCAGCCCAGAGAGGGTAACCCACCGTGTTCTGGGCATCAGGAGCCCTGGTTCTGGTCCCAGCTCTGTCACTTTCTGACTAGTTGCCCTTGTCTGAGTCTCTGTCTTAGTGTTTGTTTCCATGGATTTCACACAAGCACAATACTTTTTGTGGCACTCATAGGGGCCTAAAGAAAAGGCCACAAAAGCCTGAGAGAGCCATGAAATGACCTGGAAAGGAGGGTCTGGGCCTTGTGTCAGTGGGCTTGCCACAGGTAACTGAGCCCACCGACCCGGAGGGGCTTCAGAAGTGCTACGTCTTGAGGATGGGAAAGATGAGTAGCTAGAGCCTGGGAAGCCTGGGATGCCAGGTGGAAGGTGTCCAAGCCTCCCTGGGACCCTTCTTTGAACTTGTTCCCTATCTGAGCAATTTTCCTCAGAACTTGTCACAGAGTACGAATGGCCTTACCACCGGTCACATGAGCTGGAGGACCCTGAGGACCAGCAGGAACCCGAGACGCAGGAGGTTGCTGTTGAGCTGGAAGCACCATTGCTGTCCAGGAAAAATCAATCAACCAATCAATCAATACATATTTATTATGTACTTACTGTGTGTCAGTCACTGTGCTAAGTGTCGGGGGATAAAAACATGTTTTGAAAACTGGTGGTCATGCACTGTTGGTGGAATTATGTCCTGGTACAGCCATTCTGGAAAGCAACTTGGAATGATGCCCCAGAAGTGACTACACCGTGTATAACATTTTACCCAGCAATACCAGGCTTATACTCCGTCAAAGAAATCAAAGAAAGAAGGTAAGAACCCATATGTACAAAAATATTTACATATTATATCTTTTTATCAATATATATCTTTTTTGTAACAACAAAAGACTAGATGGGAAGAGAGTGTCCTTTAGTTGAGGAGTGGCTGAATAAAATATGGCGTATGTGTAATTACCATGAATCTAATGGAATATCATTGTGCCATAAGAAATGATTAAACGGATGGCGTCAGACCAACCCAGAAGGCTTATATGAACTAATGCAGAGCAAAGTGAGCAGAACAAGGAGAACAATTTATACAATAACAACACTGTAGGAAATAAGCCACCTTTAAAGTCATAATTCAGCATAATTCAATGACCTACCATGATTCCAGAGGACCCATCTCCTGACAGAGAGGTGGCAGATATAGGGTGCAGAAGAAAACATATATTTGATGAATGTGGCCAATGGGGCAATTAGTTTTGCCTGACTACGCACATTTATTACAATGTATAGATTGCCTAACCCAGCCAGCCCTTGAGAGGGAGGACTTCCTCCCACACAAATATCAGGGCACAATGACTTTTTTGGAAGAAACCCTATGTTTTGACAACCCTAGAGAAATGTTCTTCTCTTTTTCCACTATCAGGGACCTTCTTGGGGGCATGTTTAGGAAAAGAGTGTCCCTACAATGCCCCTGGGGAAGTGATACTTAGAGGTGCCCACTACTTGACTGACTCTGATGACCCCTGAAACAATGTCTGTCTTTGATGTCTGGGAACCAAAAACCCAAACTAGGGAAAAGGCAGCACCCTGACTACTTCTATGGCATTAATGGCATCTGCGCTGGATCCCCCTGTAGGTTGCAGAAGGAGCTAGGGAGAAGGCATAGGGAGACTCTGTATAGATGGCAGAGGTTATTCCATGGAGAGATCAGTACTTACTCCTTCTCGGCTTTTTCTGCACTGTGGATAAAACAAAACAGAATGCACATGTCACCAAAGTCTTCCAGGGGGAAAGAGCATGCTCCTGTCCCCTGCCATGTGTGACCAATGAGGCAAAGGGCCTTCAAAAATCTGAGCCAGGTGTAACACAAAACCTCATTGGGGGAAGAGGCCCAGCTGGTCCTTGGGATCTGTGGAAGTGGGCAGTGCTATGTGTGAAGATCTGAGAGGCCATGGCTAGGAAGCCAAGTCTTCACTGCCAATACTGCACCTCTCCAGAACCCACCGTCACAACAAAAGAGGCATTTCTGAATTACTGAGGCATCAGAGTGTGGTGATAAGAGCCTGAGTTGTGAATCAGAGCACCTGTGTTCTAGTCCTGATCTTCTCACTAAGTCTGTATATAACCTTGGGCAAATAAATGATGTCATCCCTCTGGGCCTCAGTTTCCTTACCTGTAAAATAAGGATGTTCAGTCATTTCAGTCATGTTTGACTCTTTGTGACTCCATTTGGGATTTTCTTGGCAAAGATACTGGAGTAGTTTGCCATTTCCTTCTCCAATTCATTTTACAGATGAGGAACTGAGGCAAACAGGGTTAAATGACTTGCTCAGGGTCACACAGCTTGTGTCTGAGGCCACATGTGAACTCAGGTTTTCCCAACTCCAAACCCAGCACTCTATCCACTACGCCACCTACCTGCCCCCCAAATAATAATAATAATAATAATAATGCCTAATTAACTTACCTCACAAGGGTATGGTGAGGGCAAAATCATATAATGGATGTGAACATGCTTGGAGAGGCATGAAATAGTGCATATATGCAAGGAATTAATATGATTTTCATCGTAATTATTAACAAGGGATCCCAGAGCCTAGGTGAATGAGAAAGGATGGAGCTTGCAGAAGTATGGGAAGATCCTGATGATGAACTAGGAAACACACAAGATCCGGGCTTGAAAAGAAGAAAAGAAACCATGGAAGTGCATGGAAATATTCCTACTGATAACTTGTGAAGGCTCAGCACTGAGACAAATCATCCCCCAAACTCCGATTCATATCCCATGCACAGTTGTGAGGGGAAGAAAGATAATCTTGTGCAAAGAGAGTTTGTGTGTCAGTTTATTTGGAAGCCAAGAGCTTAGTGGCACAGCACTCCCCTAGAAAGCAGGCACCCATCAATTGTTTCTCAAGCTGGAGAAGCTATACATGGTTTATTCCCATAAAAAACACCCCCAAAAGAATCATGCCATTGGGAACTTACATTCAGCCATCTCTGGGGAGAGAAAAGCAAGCATTTAAGACAATGAGTAAAGTTTAAGTAAATTTGCTTCTCTGCAAGCTAGCAAGCAGAGAAGAGGTGTCTCCTGAGAGACACCTCATATGGGTCAAGCTGCGTTTGGACCAGCAGCAGGGCCAACTTGCTGAGCGCCCTTTGAGAGCTGCCTCAACCCATAGACTGAAGAAACCTCCATACCTTCTTCTCCCGGCTTATCAGCAATGGCAAGCTGGTCATCAGGGTCTCCTGGCTTGGTGATGACCATGGAGGTCAGAGGGGTCACAAATTTGTATTTCAGAGACAACTCCAGGGCTTTGGCAGACAGGTCATTCACCTCCTTCTCACTGTTTGCTTTTGTCCTGAGAGATAACACCAGGTCTGAGCTCTGTGTCAGGGGTCCCAGGACTTCCTGACCCAGGGGGGTAGAGAGGTATGGATTTCTCATTGAGAAAACTATAACTAGCATGCTGTCTGGCACTGGGGAGGTGGGGAAGCAAAAGGAATAAGTATTTATATGCTGAGCACTTTACAATTATCATCTCATTCGATTCTGACAACCCTGCAAGATAGGTGCTATCACTATCTTCATGTTACAGCTGAGGAAACTGAGGCAAATAGAGGTTAAGTGACTTGCCCAGGGTCACACAGGTAGTAAATGTCTGAAGCTGGATTTGAACTCAGATCTTCCTGACTGCAAACCCAGTGCTCTGTCCACTGAACCACCTAGCTGCCTCGTTAATAAGATGCTTAATAAGTAACTGTTGAACAAATAAATGAATGCTGTAAACTTGGGATAGTAGTTCTTGATTCCAAGACAAATACTAGTAAATCTCATGGAGTGCTTTTTTTTTTAAATCATCATTCAGTTACTTCCGTAGTGTATTATTCCCCTTACAGAAGAATTTATGACAATTTAAAATCTCAGACTATCACCTAAAATATTCTGAACTATCTTCCCCCAGTTCTCTCTGATGGGATGCTCAGGAGACAAAAGCTAATTTTAACATTTTTTTAAACAATGATAGGTACTCAATGATTATAGTTGATTAATGGATTAATATTAACTTATTGAACAAAACACCATGGTGAAAGTTAAGTCTCTTAAAAAGAAGTAAAAAGAAAACATGGCAGATATCCTGGATCCCAATGGAAAAGATATTTGGGTTATCTGTGTTATTGCTCTACTCTGTGGAGAATCAGGAGTGGACTGTAGCTGTTACCGTTTTTCTAGCAACTGTTGGATGGTGAGGTAAGCCCAGAGCCTTTCAATGTGTTGCTCAAACATGTGACCCCGCTCACGGAGAATTTTCTCCATCTCTTCTTCATCGACTGAGCACGTTGTTACCAGATCCTGGCCTGCCTATGGATTGTGGGGATGAAAAAAATGCACCGGATGAGGTCTGGGGACAATGTGGTCATAGCCTGGCCTAGCCCTTGAACTCAAGTCAAATCTTTTTTTTTTTTTACACAAAGTATTTTTAATGTTTACTTACTTTTCTCTTTCACATTATTTTATGTGGCTCATTACTAACAACCCAGCACATCTCACAATTCAGTAGTTACAGAGTAACACAATATTCATAAGTAATGTCTTAATACTACCATAATGTTTTTGCAAAAGCTTACAAATTATTATTATTATTATTTGTTATTATTATTTTGCTTACCAAATCTTGAAGATAGCTAGTGAGCCCCTTTCAATCTATTTTACTAAAAAGGCCAAGTGAAAAGTTTAGTAAAATGAAAAATATTGGCTTCCAACAGCAAACATGATAGGCTTCCAATAAAAATCATTTCTCTATTTTCCTTAGGGTTTCCAATAGGGAGAGGGAGAAAAAATTGTTATCTGATAGTTTATTGTACCTATATATACACATCAATAGAAGAGCTTACACTACTTGGAAAAATCTATAAAATTGCATAACAGCACCTTGTCATTGTCTGTTAAATATGCATTTCTAGCTAAGACCATTGTAGTCCATTAAATCAGTTTAAATTAAAGAACCTGGCAAAGTGCCAAAAAGGTGAGACGCAAGAAGAAAGCTCCTTTCCTATCAAGTGATTTATAATGACAGAGACACAAACAGTATTTTCACTGACAAGGCAAATTTGCTATGAGCTCTCTCCAGAAAGCCAGGCCAAAACAAACCTCTTATTCAACCTCGTTTGCTGTTTTTAGCTCCAGGCCTTCCAACTCAGCAATGGATGGAGAACTTGGAAGACCCAGATTCTAACCCTTTCAAGTCAAGTCTTTTTGCAAAACCAAATTCCTTTCCCCAGCACATAAGGCTCTCTACAATAAGAAGAGCTAGCACCTCACAGCTTACACCACAACAGCCCTACGAGGGAGACAGCACAAGTATCATCATCTCCATTTTAAAGATGAAGAAGCTGAGACTCAGCTTGGTTCAGTGACTCGCTGGCAGTCACACAAGTGGCAGAGGTGAGATTCAAAGGGCTCTCTCCATTACACCACGTGGCAGCTGGCTTTGCTCTACCTTTCCAAACCTATCTCCCTATGCTCCAGAGGGAAAACCATAACCTCCACTCCAGCAAAACCAAATTCTTCACTGATCGCCAAATGGGATATGGGTTACTGCTTCCATGTCTTGTTGGTACTATTCGCTTTTTCTGGGATGCCTTATCAAAGCCTGTCTAAATCCTACCAAGAAGGTCCAATTCCATGTCTATGCCTTCTGTACAGCCTTTCTTGACCACCCCCGTTTGTAAAGACCTCTCCCTCCTCTGAATGCACGGCATAGTACTCACCATAGGCAGCACTTACCTGCCCATTAGCCATCTAAATACTTTTGGGTAGCCCTTGCACTGTTATTTAACTTTCTGTGTACGTACATCTTGAATCTCCAATAAGAGGATAAGCTCCTTGAAGGCAGGAACCGCATCCTATCCCTCTTCACATCCACCACCACCAAGTCAGTAAGCATTTGTTAAGCACTTATTTGGTGCCAGGCACTAACACCTTCTAAGTGCTCAGGGCTCAGCGAATGAAGGAATGAAGTTAGATGAATGAAGCTCACTTTTTTCCCACAACGTTAAAAGTGAACCAGGGAAAAGATTCGGGTCCTCTCCTTTCCCTTCCAGGTACAATACTGTATTTGGGAGACGTAGGGAAGCTGTTATTCTTTTCCACAGCAGATGTGCTTATGTTAGTTTTTTCTCTTACTACTAGTCAGCCAGCGTTTAGAGGGCGCTAGGGTCTCTGAAGGCCCTTCTATCTCTAAACATATTATCCCATGACTTGGGCTTTTCTCTGGGGCCTGAAATTTATAGGGCACTTAGAGCATCAGCAGGAGAGAGACAGCTGAGCTTGACACAAGTAGCAAGAGTAATTAGTTAAATTGGGAGGCTAGCAGATGGTCCCTTTCCAGGGATTTTCTCCCTAGCGCAACCTGACCTGCTCTGCCTCTCCCAGCATCAGTCTCACACTGCCCCAGGGGTTCTCTCTCTACAGAATGAAGGTGACTTAAAAAGTTAATTTGAGGGGATTTTTTTTGTGCTGCTTGGCCCAGACACAAAAAGTGCTAGCTTTGCTATGTGGAGTGCTTACTCCAGCCAGAGCATGGCTGGGGGTGGATTCTGAGTGCCTGGGATCCTTGGGAAGAGAAATGTGGCTCAGCTACCTTCCAGGGAGAGGGTTGGGGAAGGAGTAGCCCCTGTGTGGGTTTCATACTTTGCAGGCTGAATCACTCCTGAAGCTGAGGAAAAGAGAGGATGCACAGAGGAAGCACTGGGTCCAGAGTCGGTAAAACCTGGTTTCCAATCCTGTCTCAGACACTTATTAGCCCTGTGACCCTGAGCAAGTCTCTTCACTGCTGTCTGCCTCAGTTTCCTCATCTGCAAAACAAAGGAGTTGGACTTGGTGTCTCTAAGGTCCTTTCCATCTCTAAATCTGTTCTTTGGCTACTCACGCCACGGCCGGTCACGTCGGATTTAAAGCCTTTCTTTCCACCATCAGTGAGCTGTCCAGCTACCACAATTTCAGAGCCATCATAGAATTGCTTGACCCGATTCTCTGTCAGGGCTTGGATGGAAGCCTTGGGATACTGGAATTCCACATCTTTGAGCAGGGGGTTGGCAACTTCCTCATAAAAGCCCTGTAGGAGACACAAGAAGCTGCTCTGGAGAAAAGGCCTCATGCAATTGAGCTCATCTCTCCCTACTCCTCAGACCTTTTTCAAGTTTCTGAATGGAGGGAAAAATGGTGTTCTGAACCACAAGAAAATCTAGGCATTTGTCTGTGTTCCTGCAAGGCTGGAGGATCGACATTCAGAGGATTTTTTGCAGGAGGAATGTTTCTAGGCTCACCACAGTGATTTGTAATGGAGTTCAGGGACACAGAATGTTAGAACTGAAAGTGACCAACCTTTCATTTTTACTAAGAAGGAAACTGAGGGTCAGAGATGAAGTCGCTTTCCCAGGATCACAGAGTGAATTAGTGACAGATCCAGCCCTACACAGACATAGGAGAGAATGCACGAACCATCTGCCTGTTTTCCCTCTTGCTTGATCCGACCTAGTTGTTTCTATGAAGGGGGCTACTTCTCACAGCAATGAAACATCTTGTTTCAGTTGTGTCACTGTCTCAATATATGACCTCACTCAAGTCCGTTCTCTTCAGCCTCAGTTTCCTTCTCTGTAATATGAGATGATTGGACCAGATGATCTCTAAGGTCCCTGCCTCATTCTCACATTCTGTGATGCTTTGTTTCTCTGTTTTTCCTGGCACAAGGACAACACACATTGCCTGTGACCAGGAGTACCCAGCTTTGGAAGACCCAGAGATCACATACCTGTAACTGCTCGGTCGCATCATTATCTCTGTAAATTCTGCGGGCTGCCCCATCATTCTCCAGAGACATTGCCTCCAAGAAATTAAAGTCAACATTTTCTCCAAAGCCCAGATTGTAGAGTGGAAACTTCCCTTGCACGGCATTCTTGACATTCATTCGGATTTGGGTAAGATTAGTCTCCCCTTTATTTAAACATAAAAATTGGCAAAGTCATAACACTCCCCTCAAGTGGGGGCTCTCTACTCCTATCTCCTCCTCTTAACTCCTAGGTTTTACCCTGCTGGTCTGCCTCAGTTTCCTTATCTGTAAAATGGGCATAGCATCCACCTCCCAGGGTTGTTGTGAAGATGAGAAAATATTTGTAAAGCACTTTGCAAACCTTAAAATGCTATATAAATGCTGGTTATTATTATCATTATCATCCTCATCATCATCATCAGTCACTAAACAGCAAGCTCCTATGGGTACAGACCAGGGTTCACTTATCTGTCTCCCCAACCCAATAGCAAGGTCCCTAGCCTTGCACCCAGAAGCTGCTCAGCGTTTGTTAAGTGGATTTCCCAAATTGCCTTGCCTGATTTATGAGGCCTTTGGGGACTTACCCACAGTAGGTTCACCATCTGTCAACATGATGACGATGGGAGCGTTATTTCTGAGCCTGGGGTCAACTTCATGAGCCTTATTCAGGATATTAATTCCTTCTAGCAAGCCACCATTCAGATTTGTTGCTGCATTGGAGGTAAACAGGCATAGTTTGGAAAAGAGGCCAAGTTGGTTGTTTTGTTTCAAGGAGAAAAGGATGAAAATAACTGAGTTTCATGTGGTACAGGGAGCAAAGCAAGACAAAGCCCCACCAGCATTTACCGCCTGCAAGATTGAAGGTTTGCACAAAGACTCTGGCTTCCTGCAAATTGGCAGCTGTGGCCTGGATGAGGGAACTTTTCCATGCTCTTACTTGGCCCCCGAAAAGGATGAAATTGAAGTAATCATCTGGCTTGATGTCATCCAGGATCTTAAGGAGAGCCTGCTTCGTCTGGAAGAAAGAACCGAGTTTATCAGAAGACAGGACGACACTTGAGAGGACAGCAAAGGCTGGTGGAGGGATCTTGGTGAGTGGAGTGCCAGAGTGACCTTGAGGAAGCACCACTGAGCAGCAGCACCTCCCTTCAGTCCCAGACAATGGAAGTCATGCCCATCACCCCCAGCCGGGGGCAGATGAACAGGGAGGTTGGATGGACCGGGTCACTGAATGATGAGGATGGAATGGAAGATGGGTTGAATGAAGGAAAGAGAGCTGAGAAGCTCCTAAGGGAGCAAAAGTCTGCTGGGTGGAGTTAAGGGGGATAGTGAGAAAAATCATAAAAAGCCATGTTTAGAAGAATGAAGAGGTCTTGCTGCCCAATATGAATGGGAGCCCTGGGGCAGGTTAGGGTTTAAGTATAAGACATACATTGACCTCTGTTTCCCCAGACATAGATGAAAATGTCACAGAGTGGCAATATGGCATAGGAGAGGCTGGCCTTAGAACCTGGGTTCAGCTCCTGCCTTTAAAACTAGCTATGTTCTCAATGCAACTCCAAGACCGTACAGTTGCATCCATAGAGGGAAATTCCATACGGCCAGTTCCCAATCTGTCCAGACTTCCCCAAAATGATAATTTTACCCTAACCCTCCCACCTGGAAGTTCTCTCTCTATCTGATGCAATAATAATTATAGGGGGCATTTATTTAGCACTTTAGGATTTATAAAGTGCTGTACAGATATTATCTCATTTGACCCGCCCAATGATACTGAGAGGGTGGTGCTATGATTATACTCATTTTATAGATGAGGAAACTGAGAGAGGTTAAGTAATAAAGGGTCACATGGCTAAAGTCAGTGTCTGAAGCAGAATTTGAACTCAGGTCTTCCTAATTTCGCGTCCAACATTCTCTCCACTGTGCCACCTATGATCTCAGCCATCTACCTCAATGATCTCAGCATTTTGCATCCCCCTTACGGAGTTATCATATTCTAACTTGTATAAAATTTATCTGTATGTTTATCTTATTTGTCCCTACTCAATAGCAGATTCTGTTAAGGGAGGTATGATGTCTTATTGGTCTTTCTGTTGCCTTGTACCTGTCTAACATATGTCAGATTCTAAGAGTGCTTGCTATCTCTACTACCATGGCATCCCTGTGAGGTAAGTGGGGCAGTCATTATTATTACTATTTTCAGATGAAGAAACAGAGGCACAGAGGTGTTGTAAAAGTTCCCTAAGTCATGCAGCTGGTTAGTGGATGAAAACCCATCTCTTGACCATCAGATTCATGTCTTTTCCAATATACCACTCTGGTTTTGAATAGGGATGTAAACTCAACAGGGTTGGAGAACCCTGCCTTTCAAGAAAAACCCAGAGTAGATAGATTAAAAAGTTGGTCTGGTTACTTAGAATTTCTGGTGTGTGGGTCAAGGTTAATTGATGAAACTTTTCAATTTTGCAAAGCCTGTCACTTACCTGCTTTATTTTCTGACCAGCCATAGATCCACTAATGTCTATCACAAAAACTACATTCTTGACCATGTTCTTCAGGTTTTTTGGTGCAAAGAATTGTGCAAAATATTTATTGACCACCTGAATCAAGAGAGAGAGAAGCTAAGGAATTCATTTCACACACCCATCTGTTTGTTAGCTCATATCCTAAATGGGAACCTACCTGCAGGTCACAGACTGAGTCTCTTTTCACGTCGTATTTTATTGTAAAATCTCCATCCAGCAAGGATTTGGTGCAAGTGGGGCAGGTCTGTTGTTGATCAATTGTAGGATTAAAATATACACGACCCTGAAATCATTCAATTCAAAAATCCTTTATTTAACCATTATTATCAGCTAGAATTTTTGCTATGCCCCTAAAGGAAACAAGAGGTTATCTCCTTCTTTGAAGGGATGCCCATGTGTCTACTAGTGATGCAAGGTTCCCCCCTATGCTTTCACGTGGATATGAAAAGGAAATAGAAATGTTAGCTTAGGAGGACTGAGTAGATGAAAATGTTTGTCTACACCTTCAATGAGACCATTGGATTCTTTCCTCATCTGGAAGAGAAAAAGGAAAGGGTAAACATGGGTGGGGTTCTAGGTGTTGCAAGGGCAATAATGCTTCCTGCAAATGGTGCCCCTTGGATGCTCAGAGGCATCTACAAACTGCTCTGGTTCTGCCCACAGAGCCCCACTTAAAACAAGATTTTGATAAACTTCTGGCAAGATGATGGAATGAAAGGTTGTCCAAGAGCTACACAATAACCCCTGCTTTAGTAAAGATAGCAATGCCACCCCAAATAAACAACAAGCGGGTGGAAAGAAAAGAGGGGCAAATAAAGAACCTCTAAAGAGGCTTTCAAATAAAGAAAAAATAAAGGAAAAACATGTACATCGTCGGGAGTGGAGCGGGGAATTCCAACACAAATAAAAAATACTATGGTTTAAAATATACCAAAGAGAATTCACTAAGAGTAGAAGAAAAAAATCAACTTCAACAATGACTCCAGAAATTAATCAAGAAACACATGACCAATGGACAGAATTCTAGACTTGAAATCAGACAGGACCAAATCATACCTTGGACACTCACTAGCTGTATTAAGTTACTTAACCACTCTGAGCCTCAGTTTCCTTATCTTTTAAACTACTAATAACTGTAGCACCTACCATAGAGAGCTATTATGAAACTCAGATGAAATAATATATTATGCAAAGCACTTTGTGAACCTTAAAACATAATATAAATGTCACCTACTATTAATAAAAATAGAACAAGACAAATTGATTATAAAAATTAACAACATACAGAAAATCAATGGAAAATGTGAACAACAGAATGAAATTCATGAGAAATAAAATTCTCAAATTGAAAGGTATACTGTCAGAAGCAATAGAAAACATAGCAAAATGTTCCCGAATCAAAAAAGGATAAGTCACAGAAAGAAAACTGTAGAACAATATCATCAATGAGTATGGATGCAAGAATTTTAAATAAAATGCTGAAAAATGGAAGACTGATATATTTTTAAAATTCATCATGATCAAGTGGAATTTATATCAGAAGTGCAAAAATCATTCAAAATTAGTAAAAGTCGCAAGCAAAGTCTTTTTTCAGTCTCTGACTGGCCACATCTGTATATGAAGGGGCTAGAAATATATTTAAGCAGGTGACAGAGACAATGACTTTGCTTCAGGTTTGGCATTATATCTGTACTGTTTACTACACTTTTATCTACATGAGGGACCGGAAGAGATTTAGAATTTTAAAATAGAGGAACCCTGAACTTTTTGGTACTTACTGAGTGAATAATCATTTAAAGAGCTTGCCTGCCTGGGTCTGAGAATCTTCTGCTGGGGAGATGAGAGGTCTCAGGAGAAAGGATCTTGAGGAAACAAGAAAGAAAAGCCAGAGCAGAAGTTTTTGCTGGTCTTAAGCCAGAATTTCTGCCTTTTCTAAAAGAGTTTTTAAAAAAAACCATGGCAGAGTCTTTTGGATAAGATGGTGACATCTGAAATGTGATCCCAGAAAGAGCAATAATAAAGAAAATTGACAAGAATGAGAAATAAGCTCCTCCACTCAGTCTATACCTGTCCCAAAAGACAATCAGAAACTGGAAAAGACAGGTGGAAGGGTCTTCCCAAGGAAACCAGTCCACGTGTGAACAAACACAGAAGCCAATAGAAGCAGGAAGTGAGATCAAACCAGAGAAGGGAATATGAACTTGAATAAACCAGCTGGAAGCTATAGAGAAGAGAGACTCCAGAGAAGCCAATATAAGCGTAGGTAAATGGCCAGGCTGGTGGCAGTAGGGAAAGAAACCAGGGCAGGGAAGCCAACATGAGCTCCAAAAAACCAACCTGAAACCAGCCAACCAGTACTTTGTGCAGGTAAGGTCATAAGCTCTAATAATCAGGGACCTAAAGCTAGATCCTGAATGTGTCCTATCAGAACAGAAGTAGGGACAGAACTGGACCCCATAGGTCATTTTGCAGGGAAAAAGGGCCCAGCTGAACACTCCTCAGGATACTGGCAGCCACAGTAGGAAATAAGAACACTTCAGAACATTAACTCCAATGCCAGGAGGGCTGTCCAGGAGGTCTAAGATTCGTCTGACTACCACCATCCCACTGGAGCCTGTCAGGGGTACTTCTAATTAGGGATTTTGTAAGAAGATAGAGATTTGCAGGGTCAAAAGAGAGAATAGAATAAGTGGGGGGTAGGAAAGGATGAAGGGAAATATACTTAGTTTTTCACAACAGGACTACTATGGAAGTGTTTTGCATGACTACACATCTATAACCTGTATCAAGATGCTTGCCTTTTCAATGAGGGTGGGTGGGGAGGGAGGAAGGGAGAAAATTTGTAACCCAAAGTTTTGAAAACACATATTAAAAATAAAAAATGAAAAAAAGAAAGTGACTTGAAACAATCTTCTCATCTCCCTACCAGCTACACTGCTTTTAGACGTGTTAGGACTCCCCCATCACTCCCCCCAATAAGTATTCCTCCCACCCCTTTTTAGCTTCCTTTTGTACCTTGTCTTCACCCATTATATTGTAAGTTCCTTGAGGGCAGTGACTATTTTTTTTAAACTAGTATTTATATCCTCAGACCTTAGCACAGTGCCTGGCATATAGTAGACATTTAATAAATATTTATTGATTAACTGAAAAAAATTAAAAATTAAAAATTTTAAAAATTAAAAAAAGAAGATAGAGTCTTGGTAGTAAATTCATTGAAATACAGAATGCAGCAAACAGAACTCAATTACTCAATATGGTACCTAGAAATAGTAAAGTCAAAAGATTGAGAAATAGAAGAAAGTATAAAGTATCTGCTATAAAAAATTGACATTGAAAGAAGATTGAGGAGAGATAATTTAAGAATTATAGTGCTACCTAAAAACCATTACCAAACAGAAAACCTGGATGCCATATTTTAAGAAATTATAAAAGAGAATTGCCCAGATCTATTAGAACCAGAGACCAAAGTGAAAACAGAAAGAATCAGTTGGTCACCTCCCGAAACATCAACAAACTGAAGTTGCCTAGGATTGTTATAGCCAAAATACAGAAGTTTCCAAGTAAAGAAAAAATGCTGTAAGGGAGTGTAAAGAAGCAGTTCAAGTACCAGAGAACTACAGTCAGGATCCCACAAGACCTGGAAAGCAATTACTATAAAGAAGAAAAAAATCTTAGAGTCTGATCCTCCACAAGGCAAAAGGTAAAGACTTAAAGGTAAAAGGTAAAGAATAACTTATCCTGCAAAACTGTAGATCTTTCTACAGGAGGAAAATGGACCTTTGACAGAAGAAATTTTGAAAAATCAAAGATATATAAACAAAGCTGAAAATAAAAAACAAATCATTTAAAAATGAAAGTAGGAGCTGCTTTTTCAGAATAGTTAATAAAATAAATAAACCATTAGCTAATCTGATACAAAAGGAAGGAACACCAAATTGCAAATATCAAAAATGAAGACAAAGAATTTATCCAAAAGAAAAGGACATAAGGGAAACTATTAGAAACCATTTTGCCCAATTAAGCAATAAAACAGAAAAGAAATTCAATAGAATATTTGCAAAGATATAAAATACTGTTAAAGGAGGAAGACAAGATGGAGGAGTAGAGGCAGCAACCCAACTGAACTCCCCCATATTCCCCTTCAAACAACTTTAAAATAATATCTCTATTCAAATTTTGGAGTGGCAGAGCCAACAAAAGGTCAGAGTAAAACATTTTTATAGTTGAAGACAACTTAGGAGGTTGTTGGAGAGGTCTATAACAACAGAGTGGGGGCTGACCTGGAGTGCGTGTGGAGGCAGCACTACACATAGGCCTTGAAGGCAGCTGTAACAGATGAAGCAACAAACAACTTCATGACTCTTAGCCCAGAGATTGTAAAGGGGTTAGACAACTGGTCAGAAAGAGATTATAGGGGACACCTTTGTGGGTACTGGGTGCAGTTGACACTGATTGGCGACTCTATTGCCTATAGGCAATTTTAGGTCATAATTCCAAGGCAGAGAGAAGCAGTAGCACTTATGGCTTCGAGGAAGCAGGGGGCCCTCCCGGGGGATCAGATCACAGACCAGGAGAGAAATAACCACACCTCTCCCCAGATGACAACACCTTGGAAGCACTAAAAATTTTCAGACCCCCCCAGAACTAACTCTGGAAACAGCAACAAGAAAAGCTTAAAGCTTGGGACAGTGCCTCCTCACCCCTAGGTGAGCAGAGCCCAACTTTAATGCAGTTCAGTCAAGAAATAGACTGGAAAAACAAGCAAACAACAACAACAACAACAAAAAGAACTTGACCACAAAAAGCTACTGGTATCAAGGAAAACCAAGATACAAACCCAGTAGAAGACAGCAGTGTGAAAACAGCTAAAAGCAAGGCCTTAAAGAAAAACACTAATTGAACACAAGCCCAACAAGAATTACTGGAACAGTTAAAGAAAGAGATAAGAGTGGTAGAGGAAAAAGTGGGGAAAAAAATAATAGTGATGAATGAAAATTATAAAAAAAGAATTAACAGCTTGGAAAAATAGCACAAAAAATACTGAAGAAAATAACACCTTAAAAATAAGATTTGACAGGGGCGGCTAGGTGGCAAAGTAGATAAAGCACCGGCCCTGGATCCAGGAGGACCTGAGTTCACATCCGCCCTCAGACACATAGCACTTACTAGCTGTGTGACCCTGGGCAAGTCACTTAACCCCCATTGCCCAACCAAAAAAAAAAAAATACAAGATTTGACATAATGGCAAAAGAAGCACAAAAATTCACTGAAGAGGGGGCAGAACCAAGATGATGTAGTAAAGGCAGGAACTGACACAACGTCTCTGAAGTTCCCCTCCATATAACTTTAAAATAATACCTCAAAATGAATTCTGTAATGGCAAAAATAACAAAAGGATGAAGTAAAACAATATTTCAGCCTAAGACAACTTAGAAGGTCAGCAGGTCTGTCTCACTGGGACAAGAGGGGAACACGGTTGGTGCACATCATGTGTGGCAAGCTAGCAGTGAAGACTCATGCTTGGCGTAAGTGAGCAGCAAGGCCCCTCTGCACAAGACAACCAGCAATAGGCCATGCTAGGTACATGCCAGCAGCGGGCCTTCAGGGCAACTGAATCTGTAGCAGCAACTTCTGGAGCTCTCAGCCCACAGAGAGCAAAGGGTTTGAACAACTGGTCAGAAGGAGGCTACAGGTGACCCTTAGCTGGCATTGGGTGCAGGACTTTGTTGCACTGCCCATATGGGAATCTGGATCGCAGTCCCAGGGCAAGGAGGAGCATTAGAATACCAGAGCTTGAGGCCACAGCGGGGTGGGGCCTCTGGTCACAGTTCCAGGGCAGAAACACTGCTTATAATCTTACAGTCCAGAATTCAGGCCCGGAGAGCATACCACCTTAAATCATACCACTTCAGAAGAATGAAAACTTACTGACCCCCAGAACTAGCTCTGAAAATAGCAGAACAAAAACTCTGAAGCTTCAGACAGTGCCCCCTTCACCCCAGGAGCAGAGATCAACTTTAACATAATTAAAAACCAAAAAATAGACTGGAAAAATGAGTAAGCAACAACAACAACAAAAAAAAAAAGAACCCAACCACAAAAAGTTTTTATGGTGATAGGGAAGAGCAAAACACAAACTCAGAAGAGAAAAACAATGTCAAAACAGCTACATGTAAAGCCTCAAAGAATTATGTGAATTGGTCTCAGGCCCAAAAAGAACCATGGAAAAGCTCAAAAAATGATTTTAAAACTCAAATGAGAGACATAGAGGGAAAATTTGGAAAAGAAATTATGGTGACACAAAAAATCATGAAAAAAGAGTCAAAAGCTTAATAAAGGAAGCAGAAAAAAAAACTAAAGAAAATAATCCCCTTAAAAAACAGAATAGGCCAACTGGTAAAAGAGGCATAAAAATACACTTAAGAGAAGAACTCTTTAGAAAGCAGAATTGGCCAAAAGGAAAAAAGATATACAAAAATTACAAAAATTCACTGAGGAAAACAACTTCTTAAAAAGTAGAGTTGGCCAAATGGAAAAGGAGATACAAAAGCTCACTGAAGAAAATAATTCCTTAAAAATTAAAACTGGACAAGTGGAAGCTAATAACTACATGAGACATCAAGAAATAATAAAACAAAGTCAAACAAATGAAAAAAAACAGAGGAAAATGTAAACTATCTCATTGGAAAAACAACTAACCTGGAAAATAGATTGAGGAAATATGATTTAAGATTTATGGGACTACCTTAAAGCCATGATCAAAAAAAGAGCCTAGATACCATATTTCAAGAATTTTTCAAGGAGAGCTTCCCTGAAATCTTAGGTCCAGAGAGTAAAATAGAAATTTAAAGAATTCACCAATTACCTCCTGCAAGAGATCACAAAATGAAAACTCTCAGGAATATTGTAGCCAAATTCCAGGGCTCCCAGGTCAAGAAAATACTGCAAGCAGTCAGAAAAAAAGAAATTCAAATATCACAGAGTCATGGTCAGGATTGCACAAGATTTAGCACCTTCCACATTAAAGAAGCAGAGAGCTTGGAACATGATATTTTGGAGGGCAAAGGAGCTAGGATTACAACCAAGAATACCCTACCTAGAAAAACTAACTATAATCTTTCAGGGGGAGGTGGGGGGGAGATGTATATTTAATGAAATAGAGAACTTTCAAGTATTCCTGATGAAAAGACCAGAGCTGAATAGAAAATTTGATTTTCAAATGCAAAACTCAAGGGAAGCATAAAAAGGTAAACAGGAAAGGATAATGGTAAGAGATTCAGTAAGATTAAACTGTTTACATTCCTATATAGGAAAATGATATGTGTTACTCCTAAAAACTTTGTCATTATTAGGGTAGTTAGAAAGAATATACATAGACAGAGGGCAGAGGTGTGAGTTGACTATGATATCCAAAAAACAAACAAAATTAAGAAGTGAGAAAAATTGATGCATAGGGAAAGGGGGGAAGGGAGACGTGGAATGAGGTAAATTATCTCACATAGGTGCAAAAGAGCCTTTACAATGGAGGAAAAGATAGGAAGTGGCAGGTCACACTTGAACCTTACCCTCATTGGAATTAGCTGAAAGACGGAATAAAATATACACTCAGTTGGGCATAGAAACCTATCTTACCCTACAGGAAAGTAGGAGGGAAGGGGGATTAGTGAAGGTAGAGGCTAGTAGAAATCAGGGCAGATTGGGGAAGGTGGTGGTCAGAAGCAAAATACCTTTAAGGAGAGACAGGATAAAAGGAGAGAGAGGGAGAAGGATAAATAGGTGGAAAATAGGATAGAGGGAAATACACAGTTGTAATCATAACTGCAAATGTGAATGTGGTGAAGTCACCCATAAAACAAAAGTGGACAGTAGAGTGGATGGAAAACCAGAATCCTACAGTATGTTGTTTATAAGAACACATTTGAAGTAGAGAGACACACATAGAGTAAAGGTAAAGGACTGGAGCAGAATCTATTATGCTTCAGCTGAAGTAAAAAAAAAAAAGCAGGATAGCAATTGTAATCTCAGACAAAGAAAAGCAAAAATAGATCTAATTAAAAGACTTAAGCAAGGAAACTACATCTTTCTAAAAGATACCATAGACAATGAAGTAATATCAATATTAAATATCTAAGCACCAAATGGTATAGCATCTATATTCTTAAAGGAAAGGTTAAATGAGTTACAGGAGGAAATAGACAATAAAACTATACTAGTGGGGAACCTCAAATTTTCACTCTCAAAACTACATAAATCTAGTCAAAAAATAAACAAGAAATAAATTAGCAGGATGAATAGAATTTTAGAAAAGTTAGATATGATGGACCTCTGGAGAAAACTGAATGGGAATAGAAGAAATATACCTTTTTCTCAGTGGTACATGGCACCTATACAAAAACTTACCATGTATTAGGGCATACAAACCTCACAACCAGATGCAGAAAAATTAAATGTGTCCTTTTCATATCATAATGCAATAAAAATAATATTGAACAAAGGGCCATGGAAACATAGATTGAAAATTAATTGGAGATTAAATAATCCAATCCTAAATAATGAGTGGGTTGAAAAACAGATTATAGAAACAATAATTTCATTGAAGAGAATGACAATGAAACAATATACCAAAATTTATGAGTCAAAGCAATACTTAAAGGAAATTTTATATCTCTGAATGCTTACATCAATAAAATATGGAAAGAATAGATCAATGAATTGGGCATGCAACTAAAAAAAAAAACTAGAAAGAGAACACATTAAAAAAAACAACCAATTAGATACCAAATTGGAAATCCTGAAAATCAGAGGAGAGATTAATAAAACTGAAAATATGAAAGCCATTAAACTAATAAATAAAACTAGAAATTGGTTTTATGGGAAAAAATAAAATAGACCATTGGTTAATTTTATTTTTTTAAAAAAAACCAAATTACTAACATCAAAAATGAAAAGGGTGAATTCACCACCAATGAAGAGGAAATTAAAGCAATTATTAGGAGGTATTTTATCCAGTTATATGCCAAAAAAATCTGACAATCCAAGTGAAATGAACGAATATTTACAAAAATGTAAGATGCCCAGATTAACAGAAGAGGAAGTAGACAAGCCATCAATGAACCCCCTAAGAAAAAATTCTCAGGACCAGTTGGATTCACAAGTGAATTCTACCAAATATTTAAAGAACAATTAGTTCCAGTGCTATATAAGCTATTTGGGAAAATAAACAAAAAAGGAATCCTACCCAATTCCTTTTATGACACAAATGTGGTGCTTATACTAAACCAGGAAGAGCTAAAATAGAGAAAGAAAGCTACAGACCAATTTCCCTAATAAATAATAGCTTCAAAAATTTTAAATAAAATACTAGCAAGGAGGTTACATCAATATATCACAAAGATCATACGCTGTGACCAGGTGGGATTTATAGGAATGTAGGACTAATTTAATATTAGGAAAACTATTAGCATAATTGACCATATCAACAAGAAAACCAACAAAAGTTATATGATTATGTCAATAGATACAGAAAAGGCTCTTGACAAAATACAACACTCCTTCCTACTAAAAACTCTAAAAAGCATAGAAATAAATGGAGCTTTCCTTAAAATGAAAAGTAGTATTTATCTAAAACTAATAGCAAGTATTATTTATAATGAGGATATGCTAAAAGCCTTCCCAGTAAGATCAGGGCAAAGCAAGGATTGCCCATCATCACTATTATTATTCAATACTGTACTAG
The DNA here is from genome assembly GCF_900497805.2 of Vombatus ursinus. Taxonomy (NCBI): domain Eukaryota; kingdom Metazoa; phylum Chordata; class Mammalia; order Diprotodontia; family Vombatidae; genus Vombatus; species Vombatus ursinus. The sequence continues at coordinate 19,562,986 of NW_020954598.1, forward strand.
AAATACTAGCTATAACAATAAGAGAAGAAAAAGAAATTGAAATAATTACAATAGGTAATAAGGAAACAAAATTATCACTCTTTGCAGATGATATGATGGTATTCTTGATTAATATCAGAGAATACCAACTAAAAAAACTAGTTGAAATAATTACCAATTTTAGCAGAGTCACAGTATGTAAAATAAACCCATATAAATCATCAGCATTCCATATATTACCAACAAAGTCCAGAAGGAAGAGACAGAAAGAGAAATTCCATTTAAAATAACTGTAGACAATACAAAATACTTAGGAATCTACCTGCCCAGACAAACAGAGAAACTATACAAACACAATTACAAAACACTTTTCATACAAAAAAAGTCAGATCTAACCAATTGGAAAAATATTAATTGCTCAATGGCTGAGCCAGTATAACAAAAATGACAATTCTACCTAAATTAATTTACTTATTCAGTGCCGTACCAAACTACCAAAAATTATTTTATGGAGCTAGAAAAAAATAACATAATTCATTTAGAAGAACAAAAGGTCAAGAATATCAAGGGAATTAATGAGGGAAAAAAATGAAGGAAGGTGGCCTAGCAGTACCAAATCTCAAACTGTATTGCAAGTGGTAATCATCAAAACAATCTGGTACTGGCTAAGAAATAGAGTAGTGCATTAGTTGAAAAGATTAGGTACACAATACATTAGGAAAAGACCATCATAATCTTGTGTTTGATAAACACAAAGTGCCAAACTTTTGGGACAAGAACTGCTGAGAAAACTGGAAAACAGTTTGTCAGAAACTAGGTATAGACCAGGACAGCTAAGTGATGGAATTGATAGAACGCTGAGCCTGGAGTCAGGAAGACTCATCTCCCTCAGTTCAAATCTGGCCTCCGACACTTACTAGCTATGTGACCCTAAGCAAGTCACTTAACCCTGTTTGCCTCATTCCCTCATCTATAAAATGAGCTAGAGAAGGATATATCAAACCCTTCCAGTATCTTTGCCAAGAAAATCCCAAACGGGTTTATGAAGAGTCAGACATTACTGAAAAACAACTGAACAACAGCTATAGATCAACACCTCACACCATATACCAAGATGAGTATATACCAAGTCAAAATGAGTACATGATTTAGATATAAAGGGTAATGCTATAAGCAAATTTGGGGAGTGTGGAATAGTTTACCTGTCAATTCTATAGATAAGGGAGGAATTTATTACCAAACAAGAGACAGAGAGTATTACAGGATGTAAAATGGATGATTTTGATTATAATTAAATTAAAAAGTTTTTGCACAACACAGCCAAGATTAGAAAGAAAGCAGAAAACTGGGAAAAAAATTTCATAGCAAGTGTCTCTCATAAAGGCATCATTTCTCAAACATATAGAGAACTGAGTCAAATTTATAAGCATATAAGTCATTCCCCAATTGATAAATGGTCAAAGGATATGAACAGGCAATTTTCATAAGAAGAAAAAAAGTTCTCTATAGTCATGTGAAAAATATTTAAATCATTATTGATTAGAGAAATGCAAATTAAAACATCTCTGAGGTACCACTTTACATCTTTCAGAAATTACAAATACTGGAGGGGATGTGGAAAAATAGGTACATTCATGTACTGTTGTTGGAGTTGTGAACTAATATAACCACTTTGGAAAACAATTTGGAGCTATGCTCAAAGGGCATGCCCTCTGACTCAGCAATACCACTACTAGGTCTGTATCTCAAAGAGATCATAAAAAAGGGAAAATGACCTACATGTACAAAAATATTTATAGCAGCTCTTTTTGTGGTGGCAAAGAATTGGAAACTGAGAGGATGGCCATCAACTAGGGAATGGTTGAGCAAGTTGTGGTATATGATTGAGACAGAATACTATTGTGCTATAAGAAATGACAAGAAGGATGGGTTCAAAAAAACCTGGGAAGACTTAACATGAACTGAGGCAAGGTGAAATGAGCAGAACCAGGAGAACATTGTATACAGTAACAGCAATAGTGTACAATGATCAGCTGTGAATGACTTAGCTATTCTCAGCAATATAATGATCCAAGAAAATTCCAAAGGACTTACAATGAAAAATGCTATCCACCTCCAGAGAAAGAACTGATGGAATCTGAATATAAATTAAAGCATACTTTTAAAACTTTATTTTTCTTGTGGTTTTTTTTTTTTTTGGTTTGTGTTTTCTTTTGCAACATGGCTAATGTGGAAATATGTTTTGCATGACTGCACGTATATAAGCCATATCAGACTGCTTACCTTCTCAAGGAGGGGGAGGAGAGGGAAGGAGAGAATTCAGGACTCAAAGTTTTTTAAAAGAATGTTTAAAATTGTTATTATATAAAATTGAGAAAAAATAAAATATAAAAATTCAAAAATGAGCATATCCTTTGGCTCAGTTTTCCTACGTCTGAGACTATACCTTAAGGAGGTTAGTGGCAGGATTTTTTTAAAGACTTAATGAAGAAGTCCCCAGGGTTGAAAATATAAGCCTGTATTTTTGAATCACTCAACATACCTTTTTTCCAGAGAAGGATTTTTCAATAAATTGGGTCATGTCCCCGGAAAGGAAAGATGCTTGAGCATCCAACATGCTGATCTCTTGTGGTTCAAAGATGTCTGCTTCAATCTTCAAAGTTTAAAAAAAAACATTATAGTATGACCCCCCCCTCCACCCTATCCACCTCTGTCCCAAACATAACAGTACCCAGGAAAACATAGAAGTACAACCTGAAACAAGTTAAAAGAATGGCAGAGGTGTCAACTCTCTTTGCCCTAACATGTTCAAAGAAAAAGTTCACTTAGCACCATACACAGAGGTGGTAGAAAGTTTGCTGGATTGGAAAGTGGGGGGACCTGTGTTATAGGCTCACCTCTCCCACTAACTCTCTGAATGATTCTCAGAGGTAGATCTGGAGGACAAGTCACTCAGCCTCTCTAGGCCTCTCTACTCTATACAATGAACATGTTGACCCAGGAGATCTCTAAGGTTCCTTCAAACTGTAATGTTTTGCAGTTCTAAGATTCTGGGATGGACAGGGCAGAGACTCACCTGAACCTAATCATACCTTTCAAAATTAACTGATATTCCACTAGTGTCATCAAAAAGCAACTGCTGAAGACCTGAAGAGGGCATTAGTCCCAGCTCCTGTGTCTCATTATCATGACTAGAGATGGGCTTACAAAGGATAACTCCTATTGCTGGTACATGAATAACAAGGACCATTCCATGGAGCATGCTTAGAATTGCCCTTCCTGTTCTGCTTGACCACATGCACATTCTGCAGACTGCTTCCAGTCACGTGTGACTCAGTACTGAAGAACTTGTGCTTTGAGGTGACAGGACGAAGTCCCCTTACTGGCTGGTAAGCAGGAGGAGCTGGTGATATTTAAGAGAGGATGACCCCAGCCTCAAATCTTTCTTCTCTTCCAACCGTCAGAACTGTTTCATGCTGCTTTATATGAAGAGCGGGAAAGGGGTAATTTGCCCTGTTCTCCATCTTGAGTTTATGCCGTGCTAAGGAAAACCCGAACTTGGGTTTGGGGCTACCTCTTTTGTGTTTTTTCTTTATTGTTCTCATCTTGAGTGAACAAGCATCCTGAAATGGATGTGCCCAGGCTTAAATGCAACCTTATGAATCCCAGAGGTCAGGAAGTACTGTGTCCAGTCAGATCAGAGATGACTAGAGACAGGGAGAGGAATTTCCCACCCCTGCTTCAGGACTCTTGGAAAGGATGACCTCCAACAAGAGAATTGGACCAAGCCTGGTTCATTTAACCTGAAGACATAGGTCAGGAGTTGTTTGCACAGTGCAGAGCTGAGGTGAGATCTGAAACACCTAATCAGAAGTCCTGCAAACTGCTTTATGTTCTGATGTGGTTTAAGTATCATTTTCCTAAGAAAGTATAACAGCAGTTATAAGTTACTGAATCCTTTTTAAGTTGTTCTGTCAACACATACTGTGAATCTCTTGTGTCTGTTAGCTTTTCTTTTGTGTGTAGGAAATAGATGCCTGATTTATATTATAATTTGGGAATCTTTCTGCTTCTCTTTGAGGAAACTAGATAAGAACCAAAACCTAAGCTATAAGTCAACCTTCCCCAAGGTTCTGGAGGTAGGGAGATACCAAACCGAGGAGTGTGAGTAAGGAAGTCTAACACCTCTCATTAGAGGCTAGTCTCCCTCCAGGATTGAAACTGGTCCAGACCACATGGGTTTAGAGCAAAGGGGACCCTTAGGAAGGAGTGAGTGCATTGCTCTAGTCCCTTAGGCCTAGCAGTAGGTTGTTTTTTAGTGTTAGATGTGATACTTTCCTTAAGTGATTTAACTTTCTAATCTTTTTCTCCCTGTCATGGTTTAACTGTGCTGAACATCAAAAGGAACTGGTTCTCAGGCACTAAACTTCACCCTACTCTGAGGATCCTTTGAGCCACAAAATAACCAGGGTGACATCTTGCTTGCCTTTCCACCACACCAAGGATCATGGAGCCCCCCATCAAAAAGCCAGTCCTAAAGTCTAGTGTCCATGATTCAATCCCCATTGCTCATCCTCCAGGAGGAAAGTTTCTGAGGAGTCCCTCTTGAGCAACTAATAGGATCTGAGACTGAAAGATACCTCAGAAGTGTTCGATCCAAGGCCACCCCCCCATTTTACATATGAAGAAACTGAGACCTAGGGAGGTTAAATGACTTGCCCAAAGTTGTAAAACTAGTTAGCAAGTAGCAAGGCCCAGATTCGTACCCAAGTCCTCTGACTCTAAACTTAACCAACATTCTTTCCTTTATACCACAATGGTTCAGAGATATACTTTATAACTATATCTATCTTTACATGAAGGACCTCCATTGAGGATGTAGTAAGATTTTGACAATATCAGAGTTGAAAGGGCCCTTAGGGGCCTTAGGGAATATCTATTCCAATCCATTCATTTTAGAAATATGAAAACTGGAGCTTAGAGAGGATAAGGGACCTGCCCAAAGCTGCAGAATGAGGAGGTAACAAAACTAATACTAGCACCCTGGTCCCTACTTGCCTATTTAGGAATCCTCCTTCCAAACTACCCTGTAAGAGGTACAACAAGAGACAGGCCATGGGTCCACTCTCTAAATGCTGAGAGTCAATCCCAGGGAGATTTACCTCAAACTGTTTGACCAGCTGCCTTGGTTTAACTTTAATGACAATTTCATATTTTCCAAAGTGTCGCTTCAATAGCTCCTCATATGTCAACTCAAAGCTGACTTTGCTGCCAGTGCCGATGTTGACTGCAATGTTGAATTTTTCCATTTTCCTCCCAGAGGCCCTAGGGAAAAGGAGAAGAAAACTAATCTCTATACTTTCATGACTCTGAAAGCATCACCCTTAAACAAACATTGCCTTTCACTCAGAGGCCTTGCTTTGTGAATCCAACATGATTAGGTCAATTTTTTTCTCCTAGTCAAGCTCTGATGTTCTCAGTCCTTATAGATTCCTTTCCTTAGCAAGGACTAAATGAGTAAAGCAAATTTCAATACTCAGGGTTCTGGGGGAGCTCTCTAATCTCATTGACATACACATGCATTTCCGCAGGCCAGTTATATCCCTCCAAGCATACATGAGCACACACACACACACACACACACACACACACAATCACCTCATACAGGAAGTCAAGGCAAGAGCTTACCTTACCAGACCTGCAGTCTCTCCTCGAACAACAGCTTTCCGGTATTGCTTCCAGGCAATCACCTTGTCTTTAATATTTCCTGGATATGGGACTCCATCCACCGTACTGTTAAGAAATAAAAGACACAGTAGTAAAATGCATGTCCCTGAAGGGATGCCTGCAGATAACTTCCCAGAAGAACCCTGCCCATTCCGATCAGAGTGCACGCAGCCTTCCTTGGCCTGAACATATCCTGGTCTAGAGAATGCTGGAGTTTCTCACAGTAGACTTTAAGCAAAAAGTCACTCTAGTCCACAGATCAGGTAAATGTTTGAAGGGTAGGGGGTATGTGATCAAATCCTCCCTTACTTTCTGCTGTTATTATTCAGGCATGTCTGATGCTCCATGACCCTGCGGACCATACCATCCGTGGAGTTTTCTTGGCAAGGATATTAGAGTGGTTTGCCGTTTCCTTTTCCAGTGGATTAAGGCAAACAGAGGTTAAGTGATTTGCCCAGGGTCACACAGCTAGTAAGTGTCTAAGGTCAGATTTGAATTAAAGTCTTCCAGGGGACAGCTAGGTGGTACAGTGAATAGAGCTCTGCCCTTGGAGTCAGGAGGACCTGAGTTCAAATCCAGCCTCAGACACTTAACACTTATTAGCTGTGTGACCCTGGGCAAGTCACTTAACCCCAATCGCCTCACCAAAAAGCCAAAAAAAAAAAAATTAAAGTCTTCCTACAGTTTACTTTCTGCAGTGAGATTAAAATAGTTTTCATGTGACTTTTAGTAACCAGCAAGCAATTTGATCACGTGAAGGCCAAGGCCAGAGCTAAGCCAGGAAAGTTGGCCCCTTTTTCCTTCTTCCTCAAATACTAGTTCTATAATGAATAGTTTTCTTTTGGTCAGAGGAACCCAAGAGCAGAAACCTTCCCTGCCTATTCTTGTCCCAAAGAGCCCCGTAGTTTCATCATCACTTTCGGGAAGATTTTGGACAAGGTTCCCTGATTCTTTCCCTAAAGCTAGTAGTATCTATAGAAAAGAAAACTATCGAGCAAAAAAAAAAGGATGGAGTAAATCAAATTATTATCTTTGGCTTTAGGAACTGCAGACTCAGGTACTAGGTATATGGGTCCCCTGAGATTCTCAAGACCTAGGGATGGTCCCTAGTTAGACACCAAGTAGATTTATTTGCACATTCTGATTCACAGAACAAGTTGGGGAAGGGATTACCCACAGGAGGAAATTGCTAATGTAGGCTGTCTTGGGGATCTCAACATCAAAGACAATTTCCTTGGCGGAGCTGCCATGGTTGATGGCTTGGCTGGTGATCACATAATTAGCAAATCGGGAGGTGACTCTGCAGTTAACTTTCATACTCTGAATTTCTATTCCATTGACGATCTATAGATGAAAAATGATTATGCTTTGTTATTGAGGTCTCGGAATGATTGACAAAACTCTTTTCTCAACTTCCTTTTTATCTAGTTCCATGGGTGATAATATCCTCTGTTCCGATTGAAAAAGACCGAAGATCTTTGAAATCACTGAGTGGTTCAGACTTTTAAAGATAATCATCATTGAAGGGGGAGACTAAATCAGAAGCCAAACCCTTGCAAACCAATTATTTAGCACCCAGGAAGAAGACCCAAAATCTCATCTGCATGAGAGGAGTGGCTGGATTAAACATTTCAGAATTTGCATGCTATTAGTGAAGCCTGGGGAAAAAACCCACAATAGCCTATCACCATTCTCCCAAGAATGAAAAGTTTACTTACTGTGCCCTGAGTCTGTCTCTTCTGCAAAATAAAAGCAAGTTCAAGGACTAGGAAAGAGAGCTAAACCAGTAACAATCATCTGATTATAAAACGTGACAATAGAAACTTCTGGTCATTTTTTGTCCCTTTTTATCTCCTCCTTGGAGTCGAGTCCTACCTAGAAAATTCATATTTGTACAAAGGAGGGGTAAAAAGGACAATTTCCTGAGTAATTGTGACAGTGTTAGGGGAAGGGGAAGGATTTCAGGGAAAATAAGCAGTTGTGGTCAGTGCACTTAACAGCTTGTAATGAGTGTGTCCTTTTATTCCTCCCCTCAACTAATGTTTTTTACTTTCCCTGGAAGGATTCAACATGAGCATCTGGACTATTTCAGATTGGCTCATATCCCCAATACCAGCAGAATAAGGCTACACATCAGGGGGACCCATTGTTTTGGGCACCATGGATTTGAACCCCTTTTTTATTCCCAAGTGCATCCCATCCACTACTCTCCACATAATGGGAGGAGTGGCTAATTCATACAATATGGTTACATACCCCAGTGCTCCTAGGCTGGCCTATTAAGCCTGATGCTATGAGACCAGGGAGGGATAACAGGTAGAAGCACAACAGCATCTGACGCTCCATATTGTAAGTCAGCCTCAGTTTGAGGGACTCACATTGATGTTGTACTCTTCCCAAAGTGCTGATCAATACAGTGATGTGGAAACACAGATTAAACATTAGACAGACAAAGGCAAATATTCCAAACTTTAAAAAATCAGAATTCAACAGTTACGTATTTTTTTTTTCCCTTCTGGAGAGGTTGCCCAAACTCTGACTTCTATTAACCTCCAGTAAAAATCAGAACGTATAATTTTCTGTAAAACTGCCATTAATGACAAGGTTTTTTACTGAGACCATCTCTTGAGATTCCATGAGACCTGGTTCGCTCTCATGCATGCAGTGAGTTCTCAATAAGTGGTGATGGCTTAATAAAAAATTAAAACAAAAACTTTTAAAATTCTGTAAAAGTCAACTTTTTAACCCAGATGCTATGCCCATTCTACTTCCACCACCAAGTCAAACATTTCCACAAATTTTCATCACTTCAGATTGGCATTCATATTGAATTTACTTCACCATGTATTTATTACAGTGGCCTCTCATGTGTGACGGGCTGTCCACAGGGCAGCAAAATCAATTTTGAGCTGGAAGGGAGTAGAAGGAGGGAACAGGCATCTATTAAGTGTCTACTATGTGCTAGGTGCTATGTTAAGCATTTTATAAATAGATCTCATTTGATCCAGGCTGATCCCTTTGGATCCCTTCATAATGCCATCTACATTTGTTAGAATGATAGCCATGCCATTGTTTCTTCCATCATTGTTTCTTTAAATAATCCAAAAACCCTTATTCTCTTTACTACATACAGAGCTAGTCCTTCTTCAGGATATGGTGGAGACACAGGTCAGATCTCCATAGTTCACCTTGACTCTGACTTCTGATAAGACTAGAGAGAGAAAGGCACAGTTTGTTTCTCTATTTGGTTAATCTGTACTTTGTAACCCTGGGGGCAGATTCTGGGAAAGGATGAATTGTCAATAGACCTAGAGGAGTAAACTTTCAAGTTCAACCTTTGTTGAAGAGATCACTATCAAAGATAAAGAAAAGGTTATCATCAACATGGCCCACATTTATATAGTATACTAAACTTGATAAATTTCTTCAGAATAACGTTATGAAGTAGACACTTCAAATATCATTCTCCCCATTTTATAGATGGCATAATTGAGGCTCAGAGGAACTAATTTTGTTTTTAGTATTTATTTTATTATTTAAAAAAATTTTTGAGTTCCAAATTCTATACCTCCTTCCAGCCCCTCCTCTACCCACAATATGATATCCATTAGACATGTGAAATCATGCAAAATATATTTCCATATTAGCCATGTTGCCAAAATAAAAAGCAAGAAAAATAAAGTGAGAAAATTATACTTCAGTTTGCACTCTGAGTGCTTCAGTTCTCTCTCTCTATCTGGAGGTGGATAGCAATTTTCATCATGAGTCCTTTGGAATTGTCTTGGATCATTGTATTGATCAGAGTAGCTAAGTCTTTCACAACTGATCATCATTACAATATTGCTGTTACTGTGTACAATGATCTCCTGGTTCTGCTCACTTCACACCAGTCCATATAGACCTTCCCAGACTTTTCTGAAATCATCCCCCTTGTAATTTATTGTAGCACAATAGTGTTCCATCACAATGATATACCACAACTTTCTCAGCCATTCCCCAACTAATGGACATCCTCTCAATTTCCAATGCTTTGCCACCACAAAAAGAGCTGCTATAAATATTTGAGGTCCTTTTCCTTGTTCTTCAATTTTTTTGGGATATAGACCTAGTGGTTATATTGCTGGGTCAAAGGGAATGCACAGTTTTATAAACCCTTTAAGTATAGTCCTAAATGGTTATCCAGAGCAGTTAGACTAGATCACAACTCCAGGTTCACTAGTGTACCTATTTTCCTACATCCCCTCTAGCATTGATCTTTTCTGATAGGTGTGAGGTGGTACCTCAGAGTTGTTTTAATTTGCATTTCTCTAATAAATAGTGATTTAGAGCATTTTTTCATATGACTATAAATAGTTTTTAATTCTTCTTCTGAAAACTGCATGTTCATGTTTCTTGTTCATGTATCAATTGGGGATTGGCTCTTATTTTTATAAATTTGACTCAGTTCCCTACATATGTGAGAAATGAGGTCTTTATCTGGGAAACTTGCTATAAAAATGCTTAATATTGTTGTCTGTGGCACCTTTTGGCAAAATGTCATTTCCCTGATTATCTCTTTTTAATTAAATCTATTTTTGCTTTTGCTTTGTCTGAAATGATAGCTACCCCTGTCTTTTTTACTTCAAGTGAAGCATAATAGATTCTGCTGCAGTCCTCTGTGTGTGTGTGTGTGTGTGTGTGTGTGTGTGTGTGCGTGTCTATCTGAAGTGTGTCTCTTGTAAATGACTTATTGGATTCTGATTTCTATTCCATTCTGTTATCCATCTCTGTTTTGCAGGTGAGTTCAGCCCCTTCATATTCACAGTTATGATTACTAACTATATGTTTCCCTCAATCCTATTTTCTTCTGTTTGTCTTTCTCTTTTTTATCCTGCCACTCCTCAAAAGCCTGTTTTGCTTTTGGTACCACTGCCTCCCTTAATCTACCCTTCCTTTTATTGCCCTTTCCCTTCTGCTTCCCCATGGGGTAAGATACATTTCTATACCTGACTGAATGTGTATAAATATTCTTCCCTCTCTACCCAATTCTGATGAGAGGTTCAAGTATTGTGACCCCCCTATTTTCCCATCCCCTGTAAAAGCTCTTCCCTGTGTGCCTCTTTTTTGTGAGAAATTTCCACCATTCATCCTTTCCCTTCCCTCTGCTCCCAATGCATACTTCTTTCTCACTCCTTTATTTTTTTTAGATTATCTCAGCATAATTGACTCATACCCATGCCCTCTGTCTAGACAGACTTCTTCTAACTGCCATAATAATGATAAAAGTTCTTGGGAGTTACATGAATCATCTTTCCATATAGGAATGTAAATAGTTTAACCTTATTAAGTCCCTTATGATTTCTCTTTCATATTTGCCTTTTTTATCTTTCTTTTGAGTCTTGTGTCTGAATGTCAAATTCTCTATTCAGTTCTGGTCTTTTCTTCAGGAATACTTAAAAGTCCTATATTTCATTAAATATCATTTTTCCCCTGGAAGGATTATACTCAGTTTTGCTGGGGAGGTTACTCTTGGTTGTAGTCCTAGCTCCTTTGCCCTGCAGAATATCATATTCTAAGCACTCTGTTCTTTTGATGTACAAGCGGCTAAATCTTATGCAGTCCTGACCTTGACTCTATGATATGTGGATTGTTTCTTTTTGGCGGCTTACAATATTTTCTCCTTGACATGGGAGCTCTGGAATTTAGCTATAACATTCTTGGGAATTTTCATTTTATGATTTCTTTCAGGAAGTGATTGATGAATTCTTTCAATTTCTATTTTGCCCTCTGTACCTAAGATATCAGGGAAGTTTTCCTTTATAATTTCTTGAAATATGGTGTCTAGATATTTTTTTAAAATCATGGCTTTCAGATAGTCTAATAATTCTTAAAATTGTCTCTCCTTGATCTATTTTCCAGGTCAGTTGTTTTTCCAATGAGATATTTCACATTTTCTTCTATTTTTTCATTCTTTTGACTTTGTTTTATTGTTTCTTTATGTCTCATGGAGTCATTAGCTTCTACTTGCTCAATTATAACTTTTAAAGAATTATTTTCTTCAGTGAGCTTTTATACCTCTTTTTCCATTTGGCCAATTTTGCTTTTTAAGGTGTTCTTTTCTTCGATGAGTTTTTGTAACTCCTTTTCCATTTGGTCTATTCTGCTCTTTAAAGAGTTCTTTTTTTTTTAGTGAATTTTTGTGCTTCTTTTACCATTAGAGCAATTCTATTTTTTAAGGTGTTATTTTCTTCAGTATTTTTTGTGCCTCTTTCACCAAGCTGTTAGTGTTCTTTTCATATTTTTCTTGCATCACTCTCATTTATTTACCCAAATTTTCCTCTACCACTCTTATCTGGGTTTTTTTTAACTTATCCAGGAATTCTTGTTGGGTTTGTATCCAATTAGCATTTGACTTTGAGGCTTTGCTTATAGCCACTTTCATACTGTTGTCTTCTTCTGAGTTTGTATCTTGGTCTTCCTTGCCACTGTAGTAGCTTCTTATGGTTAAGTTCCTTTTTTGTTATTGTTTGATCATTTTTTTTAACCTATTTCTTGACTTTGGACTATGTTAAAGTAGGTCTCTGCTCACCTGAGAGTGAGGAGGCACTGTCCCAAGCTTCAGGCTTTTTCATGCTGCTGTTTTCAAAGCTAGTTCTAGGGGTCTGCAAATTTTCAGTGTTTTCATGGTGGTGTGATCCAAGGAGAGGCGTGGTCACTGCTCTCATGATCTGCACTCTAGTCTTTACCCAGGAAGGTCCTCTCTGCAAGGAATCAATTATCTCAATGGTACACCAAGTTTTTAGAGAATCTAGCCTTCTATCTGAGCCCTTTGCCTCTTAGGAAGAAATGAAGATTGTACTTGTGGAATCCAGTGCTCCATGAAGTAGCAACAATGGACCAAAAGCCAAAGTATGGAAGGTGCAAGCACTAGCACTCTTCTCCCCTCAGAGGAACTAATGACTTATACAGACCTAGGACTCAATTCCAATTCTTCTGATTCCTGGACTAGTCAATGCTCTTTCCAACATACCATTCTGCTCTATTGATAACATGTATCTGGTGTTTAAGAGTTTTTCCATATTCTTATGGACAAGATAGAGAGAGCTAAGCTGGATTATAGAATGATTAAATAGATTCATTGCTGCTTTGACTGGATTATCAATACAATTGATAAATGGACTGATAATCTAGTGTTCCACAGGGCTCTGTTCTTGGCCCTATTCCATTTGATATTTTAATTGATAATTTTAATGAAGATATGCTAATAAAATTTGTGGGTGATAAAATGCTGGGATGGTTGGCTAACATATCAGAATACACAATCAGAATCAGGATGAAATCTAATAGTTGCATAACTTTGAGCAAGTCATTTGACCTTCTTGAGACACAATTTTCTCAACTGTATAAGAGGCTTTGACTAGAATCGCTAGATGATGTCTAAGGTCCTTTCTAATTCTATTATTTTAAGATGCTGGTGTAACTCCTAACCCAGAATCCACTACTTTGGGCTTAAAAGGACTGGGTTTGATAATGGAGGTTATGCCCAAAAAGTCACTCTTTCTTTTACTTATTACTCCCACCCAATCATTACTCTGGAAAATCACTGAATATAGCTCCTGTCTACATTACAGGTATGGGTAAAAGGCTCTTACAGATCCCATACAACTACTCACAGTAACAAATAGAATCAGGCACAGTATGAGATGGCCTTTATCTACCCCACAGAAAGAGTAGAAAATTCAAAAGACTCACAAAAACAAATACAGAAGACGCATAAAGGAACTCATAAGAGCACACAAAAATCAACGCAATTGTCTTCCCTCTCCAGTGAGTCCTGCTTTTCCATGACTGTCCTAAATTTCTCAGATTCAGTGCTATCCTGTGGTTTTAACTCCCTTCAGAAGGGAACTAAATCTGGAGTTGGCAGTGAGCAACCTCCAAAATTTTAGGGAACCTTTCTTTCCCATAGGGCCCAATGTGGTCCCTCCTATATTTGTAGTACCATACTGTGATTTAGACTCTCCAAATGGATAACATACTTTGGACTTGATAGATAATAAGCAACCCATTTTTTCATTTGTTCTGCATTGTCAGAGTAACTCATTGTAATAGCAGAGTACAAAGTACAAGACCTTCCATACTTTGCCTTTTGGTCCATTGTTGCTATTTCATGGAGCACTGGATTCCACAAGTACAATCTTCATTTCTTCCTAAGAGGCAAAGGGCTCAGATAGAAGGCTAGATTCTCTAAAAACTTGGTGTACCATTGAGATAATTGATCCCTAAATTGGAGCTTCCTTTCTCTTGATAGAAGGCCAATTTCTAGGGCTCTCTGTCTAAAAAATCCCTGGCCCTACCCCAACTAAAAGGTTAGAGTTCAAGAACAACATTATCCAGACATTCCCAATCGGACTTCATAGATGAGTGCATATGTGCCTTAGTCATGTGGCTTTCCAAAGTTACCATTAATAGTCCTGCACTTCAGAGAGGGGAACCCTACCCCATCAACTTCTGTTCTCTCAGGATTTCTCCTGAAAGGTGGAAAAGGAAAAAGTTGGGGGAAAAAAAGTTTATCAAGTCCCCTTTATAGGTGAGGTCAAAGGGTACCTCTCAACAGAATTCATTCTCCTGAGTTTGAGCCAAGCAATTCATCCCAGGGGCAGCCCCTATCAGAGAAATATAACCTTTAGAGATACCAAGGAGTAGCTCCAGACCCAACAATTTATATTTGGGGCAACCTTGGTTACTAAGCCACTACCAGGAGATATTATTTGCCTTCTCAACAAGGTGCCATCGAACATATCCTAATCATATATAGGGAGACACTTTCAAAAGTCCCACTAAAAGTCTCACCACATGATAAGGTCATCAAGTTGACTAAAAAACTTGCCTATTACAATAATGAAAATGCTACATTTAAGACAAATAGTTGAAAGCATAGAGTATGTTCAGGAAAGAGTGAGTAGGTCCAATTTAGCCAGGAAGTAGGATAGATGTATATTTTAAGATTTTTCAAAGTGTCTTTGATTCCCTTGTCCATCCACTCAGGTAATGGGGAGCAAATGAAGAAGGCTTCTGAGATGTCATAATCAGAGCAGTGCATTAGGAAAATTACTCTGGAAGGATGGTTTGGAAGGGAAGAGACTAGAGACAGGGAGGCCACTTAGAAGGGTATTACAATGGTCGGGGAGAGAAAACAAGAACCTGGGCAACAAGAATGGAAAGGAGTAGACAGACAGAGATTTTATATATATATATATATATATATATATATATTTATATATGCATATATATATGCAATTAAAGGAAAAGATCCTAATAAAATATTAAACTATTTATATATCTCCTAATTTTCTCCTAATCTTGGTTAATGTACATATAGATACTTTTACTCAATTGTCATAGTACTATGTTTAATCTATCTCAAGTCCTATTTTTTTCAGCATGGTCCATGTAATTTGAATTTTTAATAGCTCTATATTATTCCATGTCAATGTATCATCCTTTGCTTTGGAATCATTGCCATTTAAGTTTTCCTATTATAAATAGAGCTTCTAAGAACATCTTTGGTACAAATTACTTTTCTTTTAGCATATTTCTTTGGGTTATATTCCCAATAAGTGATCAAAGATTCCTCCTTCCCCCAAAAAAAATCTTTTAGCAAGAACAATTCTACAGCCCTTGCTAAATGTTGCCAACTTGTGACACCAACCATGAGTAAATGAACCTGTATCCCCAGTACCTGGACAACACTGAGTTTTGCTAATACGTGAGTAATGGTACTTCAAAGTTGGTTTAAATTGCATTTCTTCTATTACCAATAAGGTTGTACATTTTTCATGTGATTTTTGTTACCTTCTCCAGCTCAGGGTGTCACATAAATAAATGCTTGTTGAATGACTTTGTAGCCCAGAGGTTTCTCCTTTCAACAGTGGCACTTGCTCGGCATGGACAGAAAAAGACAGGTATGTAAAGGGCAACAGCAGTACCCACCTATCTTCCAGGAGGCAGGCTGGTAGTCACTCAGGGTGCAAAACCTGCACAAGCCACTAGATGGCTTGCTAAGACTTGAACTACTAGCTTGAGTGTGTCAGTGTGGTAGTGCTGACGTGGCTTGCTTAAATTTAGTCCCAACTCAAGTATTCCATTGAGTTCCTCGAGAGCTCTGCATCTCCAATACCTAGTACAGTACTTAGTATTAGTACAGTGCCTGGTACATAGTAGCTGCTTAATAAATGTTTATTGATCTATAATAAGCACTTGATAAATGTTTTTTGATTGATAAAATGATTAGTGCCTTACCCAGATTCTTTTTCTAGCGTATAAAAATTTCCAATATGATTCATCAAAATAGCTTGTAATGACCAGCACTGGGGTACACAATTGTAATTCCTGCTCCTGGGGAGTCTGAAGCCAGTAGATCACTTGAGCTTAGGAGTTCTGAGCTCCAGTAGGGCGAATGCCAATCAGATGACCACACCAAGTCTGGCACCAATATGGTGAGGCCTCCCAGGAGCCAGGGTTCAGGGGACAAAGGGGAGAGGAAGAGAGAGAGAGAGAGAGAGAGAGAGTAGTTTGGCTGGCCAAACTAGGTGTCCTACATGTGCTGAACGGATTTTTAAAAAATTTTTTGTATATAAAAATGTCTGTTGAACTTAATGCTGTGGAATTATAATGATCAAGTTTGACCTGAAAGAAGAGATATGGGAAGATAGCTCTTTCTTAAAGTGGGAGACTATGAATGTGAAACACTGTATACAATATCAGATTTTTTGATTGTTGGTTCGTTTTGCTGAAATTTTCCCCTCTCATTTTTATTCTTCACCATAAGGGATGGTTGGGGGGAAGGAGGGGAGAAGAAAGATACACTGGGAAATGTAGGTAATGTCAAAATAATCAATTCAAATTTATTTTAAGATTTTTAAAAGTGTTTTTGAGTCCTTTGTCCATCTACTCAGGTTTTTTTGTTTTTGTTTTTTGCAAGACAGCAAAAATCTCAAGATGATTCTAAGCAGAGCAACTATTTTCTGGGACACAGGGCCATTGACAGAGAATTCTGCTTTTAGCTTAGTTTCTAAAACTAGTAATAGGGGATTACATTTCAGAGAGTGGTCCTGTGATCCTGAATTCACTGTCCCAACTGTCTTCTATCAAGAAGAGAAACAGGCATTTGAAGTAAGTAAAAATGCTTTGAGAAATCCAAGCACCTCTGGATACATGAATGTTAAAAGTGAGCACTGGGTCAATTATCTTTATAGTGCCTAGCATAACCTTCAAGAGTAATATGGGATGACTTTTCAACAAATATGTAAGCATCACTTCCTGCGTGTAAGATATTTCAATTGCTAAGTATCCAAAGGTAGATGTAACACAGACCCTGTTCTCTAAAGGTTCTTGCAAATCTTACAGCTAATGGGAACTGGAGATGGAAAGATAATTATGACATAAGAGTGAGGTAAGCAAGGACAGGGGTTCAGGTAATGAGAAATCTGAAGAAGGAAAGCATGTTTTCAATTTTCATTCGTGGAAAGACATAGGATCTGAGTTGGACCCTGAAAACAAAGATTTCGGGTGGACAGTGTAAGCAAAGACACACAGAAGAGGGCATAATGGAGGACTCAGAGTAGTCTACTTTGGCTGGATTTTAGGCTGTAAAATACATGAAGAGTTAAGACTGGAAAAGTACATTGTGGAGGGTTCATTAAGGATATGTCACAATGGCAACCAAACAATTGTAGATCTGAGCAATCAAAAACAAAAAACAATTTAATTCAGTGAAGAAATGTTGTTGGGATTGGTCTTAAGGATTGGACTGCTGAAATCCCTCCTGATTCTGAGAATCTAGAATTCTAAGGTTGGTCAGACCAAATGGTGGTGTTAATGACTCTCGTAGAGGACTCAGTATCAAAATGTTACATATGTAGAGGAAAATATCATAGGGTCATGGACAGAGCTGGAAAAGTCCTTAGATACCAACCAATCCAACCCCTTCATTTTACAAATGATGAAACTGAGGTCTCATGGGGTTAAAAATAAATAGCAGAGACAGTATTTGAACTCAGGTCCTCTAAGTGCAAGGCCAGTGTTAATAAATAACAAGGTCAAAGGATAAGATCTTTGTTGGGGGAGGGGAGAACAGAGACCAGAAAGGAAAGATTCAGAGAGCTTAGTCGAAGACCAGAACTGAAAGAAAGGGAACTAGTTCAGAAAGTGGACTCAGATTGACTGCACAGCCTTTTCCAGGAAGATGAAAGGTATGGAGATGCCCTGGCAGAATGTCTCAGTGCTAGAGAAAGCAGCCATGGAGAGGCAGCAGTATATCAGCAAAGCACTAGTGTAAAATAGTTTCTGGAGGGGTGTTAATGCTGCTCCAGGAGAGGCCCATTTCTTGGCCTGAGAAATGGCAGCAACTGAAGGCAGTGATGGAATAGTGAGAGTTCCTGGACCTACTCGCAAGGACAGAGATGGCAGGGTTCTTGGATCAAGATGAGGAGTTCTAGCACCAAGATGACCTAGCAAGAGACAAAACCATAAGGTAGAACAGCAACCTGGCCCTTTCCCCTCTAACTTCTCCTCACAGGGCAGGTCTCTCTGAGTTTGAGCAATCCCTGACACTATTTTTACTGTACTGCCATATATCTGTATCCACCCTGCTACCTTCCCTTGCTTGCCTCTTCTGTACATAACTTTTTGTAAAAAAAAAAAAAAATCTAAATCATGCAGTGAGTTCCCTTTTGTTTCCACAGTCTCTTCAGACAACTCCCCCTTTTTCTTTCTCCTCACAACTGTTTCTCTTTGAGCTTTCAGCATTTCATCCTTGACAGTTCTCCTATGCCTCCTGGACTGAAATCAGTCTTGTAGAGTTTTAACCTTTGGGATTATTTTCAAGCATTCATTTAGCCAGATACTGCAGGGGCCTCTGGGGATACAAAGATAAAAGTAAAATAGTCCCTACCCTCAAGGGGCTTATAGTCTAGTGGGACTCGGAAGAGAAAACAGAGAGAGAGAATGTGGTACAAAACTTTATATGTGTATGTACGTGTGTGTCTAAATATATGATATATATGTAGGTATGTTTAAACAAAAACATATATAAAACAAACACAAAATGACCTAACAAGGGAAAGGCACTTGTGGCTGGGAGGGAGAAGTGGAAGAGAGGGAAAGGGACACCTTAGTAGGGCCAGGCTAAGCACCAGGGATACGAGGAAAGGCAAAAAGACAGTGCCTGCCCTCAAGGAGCTCACAATCTAAAGGAGCCAACATGAGGACAACTATGGCCTAACAAACTATGGCCAGGATAAAATGGAGACAATCCACGGTATTAAGAGGCTTTGGGAAGGGCTTCCTGTAGAAAGTAGGTGATGGAGATGAGGGGGGATCGATGGCGAATGGGCCCCCGCGGGGTCCCCCGCCCCGCCCCCATTGGCCCCTCAGTCTCCGTTAGAATCAGTGAGATTCTCCCTGAGGTTCTGCGAGGGGCGGAGACAGGGAGGCGCGCGGTGCCCGGCTACACTCGGGCCAACGAGCCCAGGAGACGTTCTGGCCACCGGTGGGAAAGAACGGCCGAGTGTTCTCGATGGCTGGTCCTCCGGGGCATGCGCAGTGGCGGGGCAGGGATCGCTATGGCAGCGGCGTCGGCTTGGCTCCGGCCGCGGGGCTCCGGTTAGGCCCAGGCGCCTCCACCGCCCCGTGAATGAGCTTCTAGGCTTCCCGCTGCTCCTGCCGGGGAATGAGCGGCGCCTCGGCCCCAGCCGCCGCCGCCGCCCGCGGAGACCATGCCCCTGGCTGCCTACTGCTTCCTGCGGGCCGTGGGCAAGGGCAGCTACGGGGAGGTGACGCTTGTCCGGCACCGGCAGGACGGCAAGCAGGTGACCCGCGTGGGGTGGGGGGAGCCAGGTGGAGAGGAGGAAGGGGAGGGGGAAAGGATGAGAGAAGGAGAAGGGGGGAAGGGGGAGGGGGAGCGAAGAAGGTAGAAAGAGGCGGCAGGAGAGGGGCAGGGGAGGGGAGCAGTGTCCTGGTCCTTCTCCTGGGGACGGACCCTTGGGGGTGTTAGTGTTTCCTCCCTCCTCCTCCCATTATCACGCATGTGTATCCTCATTTAATGTAGAGTGAAAGAAGGCAGGGAATGTTTTGTCTCTGTTTGGTTTGTTTTTTGTATGCCCAGTTTCTTGCACGTAATAGGCCTTAATAAATGCATGTTGGCTTGGATTGGACCAGGAGCAGGGAGCCTGGGAGAAGCTGGGCCGGGAATGAAGGATTCGCAAAGATGAGCATGAGGGGCCGGGCTGGGCTGGGCTGGCCGTATTGCGCCTAGCGAGGTGAGGAGCAAAGATGGTAGTGAACTGGCTGGTAGAGTCATTGTAAGGGGCCAGGGGCTAGGGGCTCAAGAGTGGTAGACTTGGAGTCAGGAAACCTGAATTCCCATCTTACCTTTGACACTTAATAGTTGTGTGATCCTGGGCAAGTCACTTATCTCAACCTCATTTACCTTATCTGTAATACCACCTACCTCCTAGTGTTGTGAGGATCACATGAAATAATAGATGTAAAGTGCTTTAGCGGTTATTATCTTTATTAGTATTAGTCTTCTGGAATGTGTGAGGGGTAGGAGGAAGGGAATCCAAAATGAAAATCAACAGAACGGTCAAAGATGACAGCAGGGGTGAAGGATGTGGAATGGGGGCTCTGGCTGGGGACAGTTGAGTACAGGATGGTAATGAAGGAACGGACAAAAGCCAAGTTGGGAGAATTGGTGGAGATGCTTAAACAGTGGGGCTTAGGGCAGAAGTGGAGGATGAAGAAAGACACGGTAGGAGTCCCAGTTAGAAGGTTTGGGGTAGACCTTGTGCCTTCTCTCTGTTTATCTGAGGATGTGTTGGATCTAGGTACAGAGATAAAGTTGTTCAGTTGTTTCAGTCACACCTGACTCTTTGTGACCCCATTTGGGGTTTTCTTGCCAAAGATACTGGAGTGATTTGTCATTTCCTTCTTCAGCTCATTTTACAGATGAGGAATTAAGGCAAACAGGGTTAAGTGACATGCCCAGGGTCACACATCCAGTAAGTATCTAAGGCCAGATTTGAACCTAGGAAGAGGAATCTTCCTGACTCCAGGCTCATTGCTCCATCCACTGTGCAACCTAGCTGCCCTAATAAAGAGTTGAGGACCAGGCAAAAGATGAGTTGGGGGGGAGATGGGATAGGTGGGAGCTGTTAGTAGGGATGCTAAGAAAAGGGTGAGGCTAAGAGCAGAGATAAAGGATTAAGAGTATGGGGATTCAGGCTGAAAATGGAATTGAAAGACTAGGAAGTGGGAGGCAGATATGAGGGACAGTTCTTGGAGTAGATTTCTCCGATTCATAGAGGCTTTTCATCTGTGAGGGAATTAATTTGACCCCAGATGGGATTCCAAAAGTTAGATCAACTGACGGTGTTAAAGCTGCGGTGGGGGAAGGGGATATGGAGGAATGGTCATGATGATTCCAAAAAAAGAAAAAAGAATGCACACAGGAATATGAAAAGAAGTTCAGAAAGAAGTGCAAACCAGCAGGACAATTTTGAAAGTAATGGGTTGAATTTATTATGTACTTTTTTTTTAAACCAAGAGAAATGAAAATTTCATACTTTTATATATTTTATATATCTTGCATTGAAAATACTCATTTTTGGTGATAAGTTCAAAATAAACAGTATTTTAAAAAGAATTAGATGAAGAAGGGCTTTTAAAACCGTAATTGAGAGGACAGAGCCAAGATGATGGAGAAAAGGCATCAACTTGCCTGAACTCTTCCCAAAACCCCTCCGAACACCTTTAAATAATGCCATAGAACAATTCCTGGAGCAACAGAACCCACAAAAGGACAGGGTGAAATCATTTTTCAGCCAAAGACAACCTAAAGGTCAGCTGGAAAGGTCTGTTGCACCTAGGTGAGAGTGGAGCACAGTCTAGTGCACGTCATGCCAGCACAGCCCTAGCCCCAGTGAACCAGGAGTAGGCCTTGGGAGCCACTGAATCGGCACAGCAGCACCTGCTTCTGGAGCTCTCAGTAGACAGATGGTAAGGGGGTTGAACAACTGGTCAGAAGGAGATTACAGGGGTCTCTTTGCTGGCACCAGGGGCAAGACTCTGTTGCTTTGCCTGTACTCGGATCTGAGTTGCAGTCAAGGGTGAGGAGGAGCACCAGCATTGAGCTTGTGGCAGCAGTGGAACGGGGACCCTCCTTACAGTTCCAGGACAGAAAAGAGTGCTTGCAGTCTCTCACAAACCAGAGCACAGGCCAGGAGAGTAGTAAACACCTCTCCTTAGATCATACCCCCTTGGAAGAACTGAAAACTTGCAGTTCCCTAGAAGTATCTCTGAAAACAGCTGCACAAAACCCACGAAGCTTGGGACAGTGTACCCTCCACCCTGGAAGCAGAGCCCAACTTTTAACAAAGAGTTAAAAGTCAAGAAATAGGCTGGGAAAATGAGTAAACAACAGAAAAAAATTCTGACCATAGACAGTTACTGTGGTGACAAGGAAGATCAAAACACACACTCAGAAGAAGACAACAAAATTAAAACTCCTACATCTAAAGCCTCCAAGAAAAAAATGAATTAGTCTTACAGGCCATGGAAGAGCTCAAAAAGGATTCTGAAAATCAAGTAAGAGAGGTAGAGGAAAAATTGGGAAGAGAAATGAGTGATACAAGAAAATTATGAAAAACGAGTCAACAGCTTGGTAAAGGAGACACAAAAAAATACTGAAAAAAATAACATCTTAAAAAACAGACTAGGCCAAATGGCAAAAGAAGTCCAAAAAACCACTGAGGAGAAGAATGTCCTAAAAAGCCGAATTGACCAAATGGAAAAAGAAGCACAAAAATTCACTGAAGAAAAAACTCCTTAAAAAGTAGAACTGGCCAAATGGAAAAGGAAGTACAAAAGCTCACTGAAGAAAATAATTCCTTATGTATATGTATAGCCTATATCAGATTGTGTACCATCTTGGGAAGGGAGGTGGGGAGGGAGAGGGAGAAAAATTTTAAACTCGAAAGCTTGTGGAAGTGATTGTTGATAAATCAAAATAAATTAATTAAAAAAAAAGAATTCCTTAAAAATTAGAATGGAGCAAATGGAAGCTAATGACTTTATGAGAAATCAAGAAACAATCAAACAAAACCAAAAAAAATGAAAAAATAGAAGACATTATGAAATATCTCGTTGGCAAAACAGCTGACTTGGAAAATAGATTCAGGAGAGATAATTTAAAAATTATTAGACTACCTGAAAGCCATGATCAAAAAAGAGACATCATATTTTAAGAAATTATCAAGGAAAACTGCCCTGATATTCTAGAACCAGAGGGTAAAATAGAAACTGAAAGAATCCATCGATCACCTCGACAGTGATCCCAAAATGAAAACTTCCAAGAATATCATAGCCAAATTCCAGAGTTCCCAGGTCAAGGAGAAAATATTGCAAGCAGCCAGAAAGAAGCAATTCAAGTATCATGGAGCCACAGTCAGTATAACACAAAATTTAGCAGCTTCTACATTAAAGGATCAGAGGGCTTGGAATATGATATTCCGGAAGGCAAAGGATCCTTCAAGAGAAAAAATGGACATTCAGTGAAATAGAGGACTTTCAAGCATTCTTGATCATAAGACAGAGCTGAATAGAAAATTTGACTTTCAAATACAAGAGTCAAGAGAAGCATAAAAAGGTGAACAGGAAAGGGAAATCATAAGGGACTTAATAAGGTTAAACTGTTTACATTCCTACATAGGAAGATGATGCTTGTAACTCATAAGAACTTTCTCATTATTAGGGCATTTAGAAGGAGTATATCTAGACAAAGGGCACAGTTGTGAGTTGAATATGAAGGGATGATTGATAGCTAAAAAATAAAATTAAGGGGTGAAAGAGGAATGTACTGGGAAAAAGGGAAAGAGAGAGGTAGAATGGGATAAATTACCACAAATAAAAGTGGCAATAAGAAGCTTTTACAGTAGAAGAGAAGAGGGAGGAGGTGAGGAGGAGTGAGTGAACCTTGCTCTCATCAGAATTGACTCAAAGAGGGAATAACATACACACTCAGTCATGTATAAAAATCTTGTCTTACCTTACAGGAAAATAGGAGGGGAAGGGGGAGATGATAGAAGGGAGGGAAGATTGGGGGAAGGGGTAGTCAGAAGCAAAACACTTTTGAAGAGGGACAGGGTGAAAGGAGAAAGAATAGAATAAATGGGGAGGGGAATAGAATGGAGAGGAAAACAGCAGTAGTAACTGTGAAAAAATTTTTGAAGCAAGTTTCTCCGATAAAGGCCTCATTTCTCAAACATATAGAGAACTGAGTCAAAATTATAAAAATAAGAGCCATTTCCCAATTGACAAATGATCAAAAGATATGAATAGTTTTCAGTTGAAGTAATCAAAGCAGTGTATAGCCATATGAAAAAATATCCTAACTTTCTGTTGATTGGAGAAATGCAAATTAAAACAGTTCTTAGATACTACTTCAGACCTATTAGATTGGCTAATAGGATAGAAAAGGAAAATGACAAATGTTGGAGGGAATGTGAGAAAAAATGAGACATTAATGCATTGTTGGTAGAGTTGTGAACTGATTCAGCCATTCTGTAGAGCATTTTGGAACTGTGCCCAAAGGGCTATAAAACCATGCATATCCTTTGACCGGCCAGTACCACTACTAGGTCTGTATCCCAAAAGAGATAAAAAACGAAAAAGGACAAGGACCTATATGTACAAAAAATATTTATAGCAGCTCTTTTCTGGTGGCAAAGAATTGGAAATTGAGAGGATGACCATTAGTTGTGGAATGACTTAACAAATTGTGGTATGTAATTATAATAGAATACTCTTGTGCTATAAGAAATGATGAGCAGTATGCTCTCAGAAAAACTTGGAAAGACTTACAAGAGCTAATGCAAAGTTTAATGTACTTTGTACAAAGTAATAGCAATATTGTAAGATGATCAGCTGTGAATAACAGCTATTCTCAGCAATACAATGATCTAAGACAACTCTGAAGGACTTATGATAAAAAATGCTATCCATCTCCAGAGAAAGAACTGATGGTGTCCAAATACAGATTGAAATATATATTTTTTTTACTTTCTTTATCTTTCTTGAGGGTTTTTTTTTGTCTTTGTTTTCTTTTACAACATGACTAATATGGAAATATGTTTTGCATCACTACGCATGTTTAATAACCTATATTGAATTGCTTGCCTCAGTGGGGGCAGGGGGAAGGAAGGGAGAGAATTTGGAACTCAAAGTTTTAAAAACAAATGTTAAAAATTGTTTTTACATGTAACTGGGGAAAAATAAAATATTAAATAAATTTTAAAAAATTAAAAACTCTAATTGCACTGCAAATGTATGGTAATACCACTTCATATAAGATGATAAAGCATGACTGATTCATATGTAGTCATAAACAATTATTTGTCATTTTAGAAAACTAAAATGGAAAATATCCAGGGTTAGGAAATTCTGAGTTTTCTTCAGAGTTTTCTGATTTCATGGTTTTCCCTCTGCTAACAGATCACAACCACCTCCACAACTTGGTACGTAGTTTCATGAGTTCCTATGGGCAAAGCATAAACATTCTTGCTTTGGTGACTGAGCCTTCCTTGAGCTCAACCTGCCAGAGTGGCCAGTCCTTTCTTGAGCCCCTCTAAACTTAAACTGGTTCTCATATGACAGACAAGGCTCAAACATAAATAAAGCCTTTCCACCTTCAGCAGGATTTGCCAGAGCTTGTCTTCTAATGGCATTGCTTTCCAAAAACCCAGGGTCACGATCTCCACACTATTGTAAGACATCTGAAGAGGACTTGGGTAGAAGTTCACTTTTCATGAAGGAGAATAACATAGTATATACATTGTAATGGAACTGGTGATAGGTCAAGTTGGAATCTTTTTTAGCAATTTCTTTTTGAAGCTTCACTGTTTTCTCACTGTCATCATTATACAATACATATACATTTCCCCTGACATGAGATGTGCCATGTCAGGAGTGGTGAAACCTGCAGCCTCGAGGCCACATGTGGCCCTCTAGGTCTTCAAGTACGGCCCTTTGACTGAATCCAAACTTCACAGTGGCCTCGAGACCACAGGTTCCTCACTCCTGTGCTATGTGAATTAGTCTCCTTGTTGCATCGAGTAGTTTATTTTTACAATGAAATTGTTTCAGAAGCTAGGTTCTATAGGAATTTGTTTTAGCACCCTGCAATCACTTATGAGGATTAGAAATAGTATGTCTGTGTGTTGGTTCATGTGTGTGTACGTGTATACATATGTATAAAAGTGTGTTTCTTTGCAGTATGTCATCAAAAAACTAAACCTCCGAAATGCCTCCAGCCGAGAGCGGAAAGCTGCTGAGCAAGAGGCCCAGCTTTTGTCTCAGCTGAAGCACCCCAATATCGTTACCTATCGAGAGTCTTGGGAAGGAGGAGATGGCCTGCTCTACATAGTTATGGGTTTCTGTGAAGGAGGGGATCTCTATCGAAAACTCAAAGAACGGAAGGGCAAACTTCTGCCTGAGAACCAGGTGGTGGAGTGGTTTGTTCAGATCGCTATGGCCCTGCAGGTATCAATCAGTGTGGCAGCATCCTTCTAGGTCCTTCTTTATAACCTTAGAATTTCAGATGACTTTTTTTGTGGAAGCTTTCAACGGGATTGCAATTTTGTCAAGTATCCGTGGAAGACTAGTTAATGTTTTATATTATAAATAAGGATATTTATAATCATGGCATAAACACTTGGCTTATCCTTCAATTAAAGTACAGCTTTTAAAATTCCCCTCCCCCCCAAAAAAGCACCTCCTGAGCCACAGATTATTAAACCCTTAGGGTACTTGGCTTCAAAGGAAACACAGGGGAACTACCTGATTCTTGCTTTGGGAGCTATCCTCCTAAATACAGCGACGTGTGTGATGCTCCTGTTTAGCAACATCAGCTAATAGGGACACTGCCAAGAACCAGAAATTTAGTAAAAAATTCATTGAAAGGAACACCTATTGAATGCCTGCCTCATGCAGGCACACTGCCTTGTGTGCTAAAGGAGATGAGTGGTCAGACTAGATATGATAAAGCCCACGACCTAAACCTCTTGCTCTTTATGAAAGCCCTCCCTCAGAACCTACTGATTCTTAATTTAGACGCAATTCCAGTACACTAGGTTATCTTATTTCCCTCTGTCCAGCATATTAGAGACAGAAACTTAGAAAGGTGGTGGAGAAAGGCTGTTAGCAACAGGCACACTGAACATTAGCTAGAAATAGCAGGTGACAGTTAGACAGGAGATTAAAAGCTATAAAAAGAAGAGATGAAATAAAACCAGCTAGCACTTATAGAGCACCAGGAGTATGCTGGGCACTAGGCTAAGTGCTTAAAAATACTTTCTCAATTGATCCTCACAGCCACCCTGGGAAATGAGTGCTCTTACTATCCCCATTATACAGTTGAGGAAACTGACGCAAGCAGAGGTGAGGTGATTTGCCCAAGGTCACAGAGCTAGGGAGGGCCTGAGTCAATTCCAGTCCAGCGTGCACTGCACCCCGCCACTGCCACCTATACTTAAAACTACAGCAGTCTTAGGCTATTTTGCATGACCTCTGGATAGCAATGCATGATGCAGCGATCAGTGTTCCTAATGATAGTATAAGGCATGAAGAAATGATTGTTAATGTTTAATGTAGCCCATTTAAAGAGGTAGGGAAATATCTATTATATTGGAAATACGTATACTATGTTGTAGAAATATTTTCATCCTTTAAAATAAAGGGCACTTTAGCACTTAAAAGAACTTTTTATTTTTCCCAGTAATGCCATATATATTCGGTGTCACTTTTACCATAGAAAACTGTTTTTGCATTTCTACCCCAGTGGTATTTATATCTAAACAAATTTATAGTCATAACTTTTCAGGCCACAAAATGACACATGAAGGAGAGATTTCAGACACAGTTCTTTATTCATCTTAGGAATAAAATTTTCTTTGATAGAAATGACTGGGTCTTTATGACCACTTAATGAGTAGATTTGTTATCAGTTACCTACTTCCCCTAAAAAAAGATTTGTCTTAAAGTAGCAAGGTTTGGGGTGCTGATTAACACACATGAAAGTATAACAGTCTGGGCTTCTTCCTACAGATGGAGAGGGCAGTTTAAGAATAGAAAAATAAAGCACCAGCCCTGGAGTCAGGAGGACCTGACTTCAAATCCGGCTCCAGACACATAACACTAACTAGCTGTGTGACTCTGGGCAAGTCACCTAACCCCAACTGCCTCACCAAAAAAAAAAGAATAGAAGAATAAGCTTATATTTAATACATGTAAATGTGAAAGTGAGCTAACTGGAAGTACGATTCTGGATCTGAGCAAATTTTCTTTGAATGGCCCATCTAGATCTTCAAGGACACTATAGATAGAAGTGAACCTGTGGTCCTGCTTGGAGATTGACCTTGGGGATTCCCACATCTCTCTTCTATAGTCAGCCTTTCCATGGCAGGACTAAAAAAAAAATAGCTCAGAGAAAACAAGAGAACAGCAGAGACAGCATAGGGACAGCCCTATTGGTGAGAAAGAATTGATTTTGGGCATTGTGATCTGATAAAATTAGAAGCTTACGTGAATAGAGCTCTTTCACATTTGCAGAGCACTTTTGTTTAAGCTCCTCAGTGACACTGTGAGGTTCTCTAGGTATTATTGCCTCCATTTTATGAATGAGAAAACTGAGGTTCAGAAGTTAAGGGCCTTGCCTGTTGTCACACAAAAAGACAGGATTGGAACACAGGTCTTCCTGACTCCAACTTCATCTTTCTACTTCCCTCTACTGCCTTGAGTCTAATGTAAATAACTGTGGGCCAAGAATTAAAAAACTAGGGTTCTAGGTAATTCTGGTTGTGGCTCTGACACTGGCTATCTGTGTCAGCCAGGCACGGAACTTAACCTCTGTGCCCCAGCTTCCTGATCTGGGCACAGAGGCAGCATGGTGGCTTAGAAAAAGCCCCACGTGTAAATCTTAGCATTTCTGCTGCTTATCTTGTGTGGCCTTGGGTAAATTATTTTCTTGTCTCCTTTGTAAAATTAAAAATAAACTAGATGATTCCTCAGTTTTCTTTTTATCTCTAAATGTATGATGCTGTCTTGAAATATAAATCTACCCCAATATAAATTGTATTTCCTGACTTTGGTGAGAAGGATAGAATGGTTTTCACTGGGTTTGTGTAATACTAAAATGATAACTTTTAAAAAACCATTGTAGATTACCTTTTACATTGTCTTTTCTTACCTAAAAAGAAAAGTCATGTCTTACATCTAAATGCCTAGAAATTATAGAAACTTTGGGGGAAACGTGTATGGGATTTGATTTTCTTACTTTTGAAAGGTCTTCATTAAGCCTTTTATATAATAATAATTACAAAGAAAAGTTTTGTTGTATCTTTATAGTCAAGGAACACCAGAGGAATGATCTAAAAGAAATTACGGTTTTGTGTGTTACTAATGAAGTTTTCTTTCTCTCTCGCAGTATTTGCATGAAAAACACATCCTTCACCGTGATCTGAAGACTCAGAATGTCTTCTTAACGAGAACAAACATCATCAAAGTAGGCGATCTGGGGATTGCCCGAGTGCTAGAAAATCAGTATGACATGGCCAGTACACTTATCGGAACACCGTACTACATGAGTCCTGAATTATTCTCAAACAAACCCTACAACTATAAGGTGGGGAAGGGCTACCATTATCAACTTACCCTGCTTCTGATCATACTTTTAGAGCCAGACTGAATAAAAGGGCAGAATTGTTTTTAATTTGTATAGGGAAAATTATCTTTTATTACAGAAATTAAGAAGCATATGGTGTAACCATGCTGACTCTTTTTTTTTTTCTTTTTCCAGTCTGATGTTTGGGCTTTGGGATGCTGTGTTTATGAAATGGCTACACTGAAACATGCTTTCAATGCAAAAGACATGAATTCTTTAGTTTATCGAATTATTGAAGGAAAGGTAAAAACAAGTCTAGAACTGATTGTATTTAGTGTTGGGAACAAGATTTATTTAGCTCAACTTTGCAAATAACCACTTGTCCAGGGTAAGTATCATTTTACCTTGAATGACTAGAAAAAACATTATTCACCTGATATGGTGAAAGGTGAGCTTAGAGTAGGGAAAATGTACTGATAATTCTTTTTAGTATCAATTTGCAAGCCTGGTTTAATGGCTTTAGAAAAATATTTTTGGGTTGCTTTTTGAAAACAGGTACTCATCAACAATACCAATGGAACTTTGGGAGGGTGTCTGGTCCATAAAAAAGTTTGATATTAAGTAGATATTAAATGAAAGCCATTGAAAATAATCCACCCTGTTGCTTTGACCCTATTTTTGTTCTACAATAACCATCATCTGCAACAACTTATGTCTATTTCTAAGTTGAGAATTGCAGAAAATGTTATTATATATTATGTAGATGTCATTGTAACAAGCCCTCTTAATATCACAGCATTTCATGATTAGGGTTTAGCATAATACCCTTTGCACCAAAGCTGGGTGAGGGCAAGGCTCCCCTGCTACAGTGACCAGGGGACACTGTGGCTGTCCATTTTTCATCCCTTGTCCTCACCATATGACTAGCCCATCTTTTCCCATTATCTTATTAAACTATTTATAGACAAGATATAAAATTATGACATTGTAAATATTCAAACTTGTCATTCCATCCAAAACAGCTTAGCCATTGCTGCCTCAGACAGATACCCTGTTTAGGTTAGCTTGGTGGCTATAAATGCATATTGGAAACTGTTGGTGATTATTTACTTTTTTCTATCCCATATTGAGTCATATTTATCTTGTTGTTTCTTCCTACAGCTGCCACCAATGCCAAAGGACTATAGCCCACAACTGGCAGAACTGATAAGAACCATGTTGTGCAAGAAGCCTGAGGAAAGACCCTCTGTGAGAAGCATACTTAGGCAACCCTACATAAAACACCACATTTCTTTGTTTTTGGAGGTCACAAAGGCGTAAGATATTTCCCATACAAGAATCTTGGCTAAAAAGTTTAATAGTTGCAATAAAGTAAGGCATCTATATTTTTAATATTTCTCTAGGTAGGAGTCTAAAGCCAAATCTTTACAGCAAATGACTTAGGTACTTAATTCTCTTATCTTTTAACTTTTGGCTGTTGTCTATATTTGTTAAAATTGAAAACCTAAAGGGCCAAGACAAAGACTAAATTGTTTGGCTGCATAGGATTTGTTCAGATCTAATAATTTATTCTCAGACCTCTGAAGGCCCCATGAGAGATCCCTCAGAAAAGTAAGTTCCCGTTTTGTCTCATATCTACTTTTCTCCCCAAACAGCTGTTCCCAAATCTGTTACTTTGGTCTCTCTCACACAGTGTAACCTATATTATATATTCAATAACCTATATTGAAGGGATGGGCATGCCTTCTGTCTCTGTGACATTGGATGGCTCACTACTCTGAGCCTCAGGTTTTTTATCTGAAAACAAAGGGGTTGGACTACACAATTTCTGGGGTCCTTTCTAGCACTAAATATATGAACCTGAGACTTTGAGAGATTAATTGACTTGCCCATGGTTCCACAGATAGTAAACATGAGAGATGAGATTGAAACCCACTGCTTTTAACTCCAATCCAGAATGCTCTCTGCTATGTCACACTAGTTCTAAGCCCACTGAAGGAGTTTAAAGAGATTGCAGAAAGACTTTGAGAAGCTGACCCCCAGGATGGGGGGGATGTGGTGTGCTCTTTTAATACAGTCTAACACACTTACATTTTTAATGTTCTCTTTCCCTGATATACTCTACATTGTAGCCAAATTCTGACTTACTCGTATATAACTGCCCTTCTCCCATCTCTATGTTTTTGTACAGGCTGTCCATGCCTAAAACACTTTTCCTCCTCACTTCTGCCTTTTGGACCCCCTAACTCCTTTCAGGGTTCAGCTCAAGTACCTCCTACAAGAGGCCTTTCCTTATTCCCCCTTTTGTTAGTTCTCCACCCCATCCCACCCTCATCTCTGTCACCTTCTTCCAAATTATAGACTCTTAGAGTTGGAAAGGTTCTTAAGGGTGGTCTCTTTCCAACACAGACCTTATCAGGAATGCTGTTTAAGCCGTGTGTGTGTGTGTGTGTGTGTGTGTGTGTGTGTGATGGGGACAGGAAGGGAGGAGTGGTGGCTCTGATGGTCAAGAATGAACAGTGGGAGGGAATATACAAGAAGTCAAGGAATGAGGAAATTTAAGGGAGGAAGCAGCTTGGTGAGCATGACCTGAACAAGTTCACATCACACTCGATCTTCTTTACCTTCTACATCAGAGCCTCAAGTCCTGGGCAGAGATCAGTGACGTCCAAAATGAGCACCTTGCGGCCCTTTATAGCAAAGGAATGTCCATTCCTAACCTTTAGACTCCTGGGTACATTAGTATGTCATGGATCTGTGACTGTGACTTTGTGGGTGCTTCTCTCTAAGGCAGCTTGCAGCCAGCCCTTGACTGCGCAGAGAAGGCTCAGGCTAAGTGATTTGTTTCCTCAGTATGGGTCAGAAGCTGGATTTGCTCCCAGTTCTTCTGCCTTCATGACCAGTACTTTTATCTACTGTGCCACATTGCATATAGACACCCAACAAAGGTGGGAAACCAAAGAAATATTTTCAAGAGGAAGAGCTGAAAAAAGAAGGGGCTCTGATCCATTTGATTATAATAGTTAGCATTTATATACGCACTTTAAAGTTTACAAATATCTCATTTTATCCTTACAACAGCACTAGGAGGTAGGTGCTATTATTATCCCCACTTTACAGATGAGAAAACTGAGGCAGACAAGTGACTTCCCCAGGATCATATAGCTAATAAGTGTCTGAGGCTAAATTTGAATTTAGGACTTCTTGACTTCAAGGCCAACACTCTACCCACGGTACCACCTAGCTTATTACAACCCTACTTTGTATTTTGTATTTTCAGATCTGCACACATTTTTTTCCCCAGTAGACTGTACTTTTTTCTTTTTTTGTCTGTGTCCCCAGAATACCTAGCATAAGGTATGGCACCTAGTAGGCACTTAATAAATGTTTGAATCTTGCCATATTGAATGAAACAACTTTTTAATATATTTCCTGTATTTTCTCTTTATGAAGGAGAACTTTCAAAAGCCATATTAAAAATGGTAACCCTAAAACCAGACCTGCTGCTGAAGTTATTTCAGTAAAAACTGAATTAGACACTGAAAGGATCATCTCTCAACAATATTTCTCAAAGCCTTCCAAGATACCTACAGAGGTATGTTCCCATTAAAAGGATGCATTTTAAAACAGCTGTTAAAATAATAGGTTGTTATATCAGGCTATCAGTTTATGTGAAATAGTTGTACTTTTCTAAAGAATGTCCTGTAAAAAAATTAATTCTAAAACCACATTAAAAAGATATCCTGGTAATAAAGTTAATTTGTTTAGAACACTTTTTTAAATAATGTGGATTGTTAAAATAAGTTATCAGTACCATAGTAATTCTTAAAGCATGTTTGCAGGTTGAAGAAAAATGTTTATCGCAGGATAAACCCATGGATGCTTGCCATTCAGAAATAGCATATCCTAAAAGCTATCCCAACAAGAATGATATGCACAGCCCGGGAGACTCTTTAGCAACAATCAGCAAGGTGGATATTAACATCTTACCTGCTACTGAAAGGAGAAACTCAGAGAATGATAACTTACTGCAAAATGACAAGCTGAAACACTCTGATATTTCTCATGAGCCAGAAGCTCAATTTAATGTGGCCCCAGTGAAGGAAGAGGGTCAACAACTTAGTACAAAGCCTGAAAATGTAGCTTCCTCTCAGACTTCTGGCGAGATCATTGATGAAGAGAATGACACGATGAAACTTCTGCAGCCCTTGCACCAGGACCTCAAGCCAGTGGGCCAGGTGAGCCTTTTGGCCAGCGTCAGCTCTCAGTTTCAGAATACAGTAGGAAGTGCTAGTTGAATCCAATACAAGTTATCTTATGTAGGTCTGTTTTAAAAAGAAGTTAAAAGAAAATCAGCTATTCCATATACTGTTTTATATAAAAACTAAAACAAGGAATTTGGACTAAAGGGACTCTTAGCTATCTCTACCCCATTCTCTACCACTGATGGTAGTGAAGAGGGAGAAACTCTCAACAACTGCTTAGATTTCCATCCTCCCTCCCTCCTGCACAGTCCCTCACTGTTTAGGACTAAGTTAGCCCCATTACTAGTTCTGACTTTTTTAACATTATTTCTCCTGGGTCCTCAGTGTATTTTTACCATAATTTGGACAAGTTTTGTCCAGCTTCTAGAGAAGATATATGGTCAAAAATAGATTGATTATATTGTTTAATTAAGAAAAAGAAGCCATCAAAGATTAAGGTTTGGAAAGGTAAAGTGGAATAGTGAGGAAAAGATTTTTTAAAATTGACATCCAAGGACTTTGAAGATGAAGTGAAATATAGGACTAAAATTATAATTCTTTTTCCTTATTTGACTGTCAGATTACATTCACATAAGTTTTGAGAGCTACTTTTGTTACCGGTTTTATTATTTCTCTGGGTTTTGTTTGTCCATGAAAATGCAAGCCCTTCTTGTTTCAGGATAGTTTGGACTCCACCGAAAAGCTCTTAGCACCATTCGTTCCTGTTGTCCTGGTAAGTCTCTAAATCTTCTAGTGATCATATCTTACTTGTTCCAGCTGATAAATTAGGGCTTTTTTTCTCTCTTTAGAATTTGATCAGCTGACTTGATCTCATTTAATTCCTGTTGAAGCAGTTTATAGTTTTGTAAAAATTGCTCAAGCTTTTCATCTTTTGTGACTATTCTCTGCCTGATATTGAATGCAGTGACAAAAGAGAAAAAGAATAGAAGATATTTTTCCTGTAGTTTTATAGTTTGTTGGTTGCTAGTAGATGTAAAATTATTGGTTAAATGCTATTCTCTCTTTAATAGCTCAGCCTTACCTTGTGTTACTGTTGAATTATTTACTTTTCAAAAGAAATTTTTTATCAAATTATCAGTGCCCCATAGTCTTAGTTATTAGAAAACACAGACATTGCAATAGTAAATTTGGTACAACTATTTTATTTTAATTTGTTATCTTTCAACTAAACATTTTTTCATTTGTAATTTTAGAGGTACATTTCGTTTTTTTATTACCTTCATTTCTGAATACATCTTTCCTCGCCTCTTACTCAGTGAGCCTTTCCTTGTAACACAGAAGAAAAAAGAAAAAAAAATTAGTTCAGCAAAATGAAGCAATTTCTCAGCCAAGTCTGAGAG
Organism: Vombatus ursinus; assembly: GCF_900497805.2. NCBI lineage: Eukaryota > Metazoa > Chordata > Mammalia > Diprotodontia > Vombatidae > Vombatus > Vombatus ursinus. Next base: position 19,597,992 of record NW_020954598.1, read on the forward strand.
TAAATACAATTCCACATTCATAGCTCCCCACTCTACAAAGAAGGGAGGGAAATGCATTTTCTTACCCATTTTTTTTGTGTATAAGATATGTATTGATTCTTTATATAACTATCTAAATTTAATTCTTGGCATCTGGAGATTTTTACACCTGAAAGTTGTTCCATGGAAATACTGAAAGAAGGCTTTTTTATGTATTAAATTAAATTTTTGAAAGTAGGTTATATATTTGCATCCAAATCACTGGTTTTTATCAGGAGCTGAATTCTTAGTTTAGAAGAAACAAGTGGTATTTTGCTGAACCACACATTTACAATTATTTTTTCCATGAAAAAGTTATAGAAAATTCTTAGCTCAAAGGGTTCAGTTAAGTTCAACAAATGTTTATTCAATAGATGGGACTGTGCTAAGTGCTGAGGATACTAAGACAGAAATAAAATTTTCCTTGCCCTTAAAGAGCAGGGATTTGACAAGGTGAAAGAACATGTGCACCCACAGTGAGCAAAATTTAAGGAGAAAGAGAAGGAGAGAGCACTAACAGCTGAGGGTATCAGAGACCCCTGAACTAAGCCTTGAAGAAACATACAGATTCTCTGGTGTTGAAGTGAAGATGGAGTGCATTCCCAGGATGGTCCTGTGCAAATGCACAGAGGTGGGAGGTGGATGGAAAGTGGCATTCAGGGAACAAATAGTCCAGAATAATTTGTTTTTTTTAATTGGGCAAAGAGAAACAAAGAATTCTGAATTGGGATAGAGTAGACTGATATTGTTTTGATTATAGTCCAGAGTAGCTAAAAGACATTTATTTTCATAATTTCTGCATGTGCCAAGGGAAATTTGTTTCTCCTAAGCCCCAGGAGCACTTTTTTGTATGCTAACTGAGAAGGCTTGGCCATTTAGAAGACTAAAATCCCATTTCATTCCATGGATACAAGAATTTTTTTTTCATTTTTAGGATAGAATCAACCCTTACTTACAGCCCCATAGTTCTGTGTCTGAACCCTTCCATTCCCGGCAACGGAGGCAGAAAAGAAGGGAACGAGTTGAACGAAGTAGAGATAATGGACAGGTGGGCAGAAACTTCTTTGGGATAATTTATTTGTCATGTATATTTAACAGTGAGATTTTCAAAACTACACAAAAATTGTATACTCCACTGCTTCATTATGGTGTGAGGGAAATTTTGAATTTTCAGCAGAGAAGAAATTCTGATAGGTTCTCCAAGCTGAAAATATTTTATATCTGATCCTGGTGATGTACTGGGGTTTGTCTATCTGAGGACCAGCCTGGTCTCTAGAGGCTCATCACTGTGGTGGCCCCAGGAGGATAAATTTTTTGATCATGGCAAGTCTTTAAAATATATTCTCACACACACACACACACACACACACACACACGTACACACGTGTGTGTATTTTAATTTTTTTTTAAATTCTTTTCCTTCTTCCCACCCCTTGAGAAGGGAAGCAATATGATATCGATTATACATAGGAAGTTATACTAAACATTTCCATATTAGCCGTGTTGCAAAAGAAAACATACAAAACCAAGAAAAACTTAAAAAGTGAAAAAAATATGTTTCCGTCTGCACTCAGAGTTCATCAGTTCTCTCTCTGGAGATAGATAGCACTTTTTATCATAGGTCCTTTGGAATTGTCTTGGATCATTGTATTGATTAGAGTAGCTAAGTCTTTCACAGTTGATTGTCGTTACACTATTGCTGCTACTTTGTATGATGCTCTACTGGTTCTGCTCACTTCACATGTAAGTCTTCACAGGTTTTTCTGAAACCATCTTGCTGGTCATTTCTTACTGCTCAATTGTATTCCATCACAGTGATATACCACATTTAGCTATTCTGCAATTGATGGGGCATCCCCCTAATTTCCAATTTTTGCCACTACACAAATGCTACAAATATTTTTGTACAATAGGTCCTTTTCCCTTTTCTTTGATTTCTTTGGGATACAGACCTTAGTGGTGGTGTTTCTGGGTCAAACAAAGGTTATGCACCAGTTATATATAGCCCTTTGGGCATAGTTCCAAATTGTTCTCCAGAACGGTCAGACCAGTTCCCAACTCCACCAACAGTACATTAGTGTCCCTATTTTTCCACAACCCCTCCAAGTATTTGTCCTTTTCTTTTTCTTTCAATTGAATAGGTATGAGGTGGTACCTCAGAGTTGCTTTAATTTGCGTTTCTATAATCAGTAATGAGTTAGAGCATTTTTTTCATGTGACTGTTGATAGCTTTAATTTCTTCTTCTGAAAACTGCCTGTTCATATCCTTTGACCATCTATCAGTTGGAGAATGGCTCTTATTTTTATAAATCTGGTTTGTTTCCCTATGTATTTGAGAAATGAGGCCTTTATCAAAGAAACTTGCTGTAAAAATTTTTTCCATTTCTTGCTTTCCTAATTTTGGTTACTGTTTGTACAAACAAATGTTTAATTTTATTTAATAAAAATACATTTTATTCCCCCATGAGCCTTTTTATGTCTTGTTCAGTCATAAGCTCTTCCATAGATCTGAAATGTACATTTTTCCATGCTCCCCACCTTTACTTATGATATCATTTTTTATGTCTAAATCATCTACCCATTTTGACCTTATCTTGGTATATGGTGTGAGATGTTGTTGTCTTCCAGGTTGGTCCCAAACTGTTCTACAGTTTTCCCAGCAATTTTTGTTAAATGTTGAGTTCTTGCCCAAAAAGCTTGGATATTTGAGTTTATCAGATACTAGATTACTATGGTCATTTACTCCTATGTATTGTGCACCTAATTTGTTCCACTGATCCACCACTGTATTTTTTAGCCAGTTCCCGATTATTTTAATGATTATCACTTTGTAATATAGTTTGAAATGTGGTACTGCTAGGGGTCATGGCAACTCTTTGAAAACCTTTTACTAGGATAAAAAGGGATTGTGATTTGAATCAGAGGAGGCAGCACTTATATTGATAAAATCACAAATTCTTGAAGTAAGAAACTTGTCTCACCTATGACAGGCTTTGGTTCAGTTGTTTTAGATTCAGTTAAATTAACAGTTGCCCCTAAGATACATAAAGACTATCATCAGAAGAGCAGGAAATACTTGGAAAAGATGACATGCTAAAATTGGTTTTAAAATATGAACCAGTTGCATGTAGTAGGGGAAATGTTTCCTTTTGGAAGAAGATGGAAAGATCATTTTTGGTGTGTAAGAGAGTAGACCAGGATGGCTAAATGTGCAATTCTCTTTAGTGAAGTACTGATAATTAAGTTTCTCCTTAAATGGAGATGGCTGACTTCTTGAAGGAGTTTCCTCTAATATTCTTCCTTCTAGGCTTCATAGAGAGTGGATAATATTGGGTGGATTATTTTTATAAAATTATAAACATTGTAGCTTTTTAAAGCAAGCTTTTGGAAAACAGTTTTGGGAGATTATAATGTGAAGTGAAAAATAGGAAAGGATGAATATGAAACTGAACTTGTCTTATATTTTCTTTTTTTTTTTAAGTTCCAGGAAGTGCTTCCTAGACCTTTGCCTTCTCCTCCCATTGCTAGTAAAGTAGTTGAGAAGATGACACAGAGGGATGCTGATAAACATAACACAGAAGTAATGGTGTCTGTGGACAGTTCAAGAAGCAGTGAGATAACATCCTCCAAGGTTTGCAGGAGTTTTTTGAAATTGACTTAGCCTTTGTAATGCTTTTTGATGTAAGAACCAGGGTAAGTTGTGGAGTTGAGGACAGCATGTGTTGTGGAAGCAACAATAGACTTAGAGGCAACAACTGGTTCAGATCCCACTTTTACACTTAATAGTTGTGTGACCCTAAGCAAGTCACACAATCCTCAGTTTCTTCAGCTACAACATGATGATAATAATACCATACCTACTTCATTGTAAACCTTAAGCTGCTATGGGGAAATGTACTATTATTCTCCTAGTCCTGGTTTGCAGAATAGTTTACTGAAAGATGGAAAGGTATCTCAATTCCATAATGAGAAAGAACATTGGCAAATTATAGAATAGGGGCCCCTGGGGTTGCTTAGTCGAGCAGGCATGCAGCTTCCTTGGTTCAGGTCCCCTGCTAGTTCCAATGTAAAAATTTGAAATTAAGAAAGGTTAGGTAGATTTTTTTAATGCATTGAAAACTATTCATGTGTGAACCTCCTAAGTATGTGTGCTTATAGCTGCAGTGGCTTTGACATTGAAAGAGGCTACTTTCAAAGTGCCCCTTGAAGACTGGTGCAGAACATTTTCATGCGCTAGTGATGGAGTAACTCTTAACTCTCTTTCTTCAAAAGGATCGACCTTTGTCCGCCAGAGAAAGAAGGAGACTAAAGCGGTCACAGGAAGAGATATTTCCCACTGGTAAGATCTTTTCTCCCTCCCTTAACCCTGGGGTGAGGGGTGGGGGAGAGAGTACATGTATTTAATTTTTTTTTTTTCTGGGTGAAGATATGAAGAAAAGAAATTATACTTGATGAGGTATAGGAACTTTCAGGATCCATTTTGAGATTTTGACTAGTACAAAGTAATTTAGATAGTCTTAACATAGTTCATACCTGGTTTTGGTTTGGGAAAATGTAATCCCCTAAGTATGCATAACTAACACAAGAGAATACAGTAGATTTTTCAAGTGAATTATTGTATTTCCACTTCTAAACTTTGTCTTGATTTATCTAGGTTCAACCCCTTGTGCTCAAGAACATGAATGGAGAGTTAAGGCTATTGGGGAGGGTAGTCCGTAGCTAGGGATTATTAAGAAATGAGCAAGATGTTTAAACAGATAACATTTATGCAGTGCTTTAAAGAGTGTAATACAACTCGTGAGTAGTATAGATATCCCCATTTTACAAATAAGAAAACTGAGACTCAGAAGTTAATTGTTTTACCGATAACCAAATGGCTAGTGTCATGCCAGATAACGCAAATCTAAGTCTTCCATACTTCTCCAAGTCTCAGTTTCCTCATCTGTAAAATGAAGGGGTTGTGCTAGATGGCTTCTAAGGTACCTTCCAGCTCCATATCTATGATTCTTTGAGTCCAAGGACAGTGCTCTTTCTACTAGCTCCTTCCTACTCTGCCTGACTGATGTCCCTGGTTTTAAGCCAGATGGCCTTTGATAGTTTTTTCAGGTCCTTCAGTGAGAAGAGGCTCTTTGGATGCGGGAGAAGGAATGAAGTTGCACGTAGAGAATGAGCACGTGATAGCTCATCAGTTATCTTCAGATGTGGATACCTCTCAGGTAAGCCACAAGCCACATTCCTTAATTTGGAAATGTTTAAATTCATTTTTTTTTTTTACAGCAGAACCTCATCAGGGAGAATTCCATTCAGTTAGAGGAGACAAGGATAAAGTTTGCTTCTGTCCCATCTATAAAAAGTTTCTTAAATAATAGTTGAAGGTCCTCTCCTCTTTACTCCAGTCTCTGATGAAAAGATAACCCTTTTCGGCCAGGCCAAACTTTGATCTCATCCTTTCCTGTCTTCCCCTGCAGATTGCCTCCACAACCGCCTCTTTTTCAAATCTTCAGTCTCTTCCTACCTATCGGTTCATTCCCAGCTGCCTGTGAACATATCTGGGTCTCCCCTGTCCTTAAAAAAAAAAAAAAAAAGGAACTCATTAGACAGTACCGTCCCTTTAAACAATTGTCTTATATCTCTCTTCTTCCTAATCATACTTCTAGAAAAAGCTGTCCACGCTCCCTGTGCTCCTTTCTCAGCTACTTGTAGTCTAGTTTCTAACCTCTAAATTGCCAGATCTGATCGCTTTTTCTCAATCCCCATCTTTCCTGACCACTTTACAGCATTTGTCCCTAGTGGTTGTATGTCCTCCTGGAATCACTCTTCATTATGGGTTCTCTTCTTGTTCTCCTGTCTGACCTCTCCTGAGTCTCCTCTGCTGGATCATCAGCTATGTTAAGCCCTATAACTTTAGGTGTTCCCTGGACTCCCGTCTCTCTCTCTCTCTGTACTTTCTCACTTGGTGACCTCCTCAGATCCCATGGATTTGATTATTATCCTTATGCAAATGATCCCCAAATCTATGTATCCAGCCCTAGTCTCTCTTCTCACCACTCCAACATCACTAACTGTCATTTGCATGTTTTGAACTAGATGTCTTATGGGAGATCTCGAAATCAACATACCCAAAGTTGAACTCATTATCTTTCTCTTCCAAATGTATCCCTCTTCCACAGTTCTTTATCTTGGTTGAGGACAGCAGTATCCTTCCAGATATCCAGGTTTATGACCGTGGGGTCACCCTTGACTCCTTCCTGTCACTGCCACATCAGTTGCCAAGTCTTATCATGTCAACCTTCCAATATCTCTCACACCTACGTCCTTCTTTCTGTTCATATGCTACTGTCCTAGTTCAGTCTTCTATCACTTCTCACCTTACTTGTGGCAGAGTCCCCCGATTGGTCTCCCTACTCCACTTCCCTCCTCTCTCCAATCCACCCTCCACACAGCTGCCTAGTATTTTCCTCAAGTGCAGGTTTGGCCATGTCATTCCCCTACTCTGTAAACTCCAGTTTTCCCTGTTGCCTCTGGGCTCCGATAGAATCTCCTCTTTGGCATTTAAACCCTTTATTAATGTGGCTCCAACTTGCCTTCCTAGTCATTTTACATATGCACTCTTCATACACTCTGTGGTCCAGGGAGACTTGACCTTGCTTTTTGTTACATACAACACTCTTGCCTTTGGATTTGCTGTCCCCCTGCCTGAAATCTGCCCTCTCCTTCTCACTTGGGGAGCTTAGGATACTTTGCTTCCTTTCAACCTCTAGTACCACTTGATACATGAAGTCTTTCCTGATCCTTCCCCTCCCTGGCTTCTAGTGCCTTCCCTGTGGTCCCCAGTCGCCTTGTATCTGTTCTCTGTTGTTACAATCCTGAGCTTCTGGTCATTAATTTTACTGGATAAGCCTGAATGGCGGGGGTGTCATGCAAGTCAGAGACTGTGTGGCCAAGTGCCCAGAAGGTTGACCTTAGAGCCAGAAGAACCAGGCTGAAATCTTATCTCAGCTTCATGATGGCCAGTCGCTCTGGCTGCTCCCAACTGCCCTTTAAACACCAAGTGGCAGAGAAGTTGCTACCCTGCATTAGGGAGGAAATGCCTCCACAGGAGTTCCCTCTGCCAGTGAAATCACCAGGCCAGCCCTGGGCCCTAACCGAACCCTAGATTGTGCATATATACTTATATATGTACACGGAGTCTTCTCCAATTGAATATAAACTCCCTAAGGGCAGGTACTTTTTCATTTTTGTCTTTGTATTCCCACACATAGTAGGCACTTAATAAAATTTTTATTGATTAAGGGTGATGATATTGGAAGAGAACAAACTTTAGACTGTATTCATACACAACTAATTATTATGCTAATAACTCATCACTAAAACGAGTAGCCCAAGGTTGTAACTTTGTTAGCTTGGTTCTTGGTACACGTACACACACACACACACACACACACTTTGCCAACATGCCTATCTAACTGGCAAGAAAAAAAATTCCTTATTTTCTCATTTCACTACCAGTCTCTTCCACATTCTTCTTTCTTGTACATTTGTAATAGAACTTGGGCGTTGTTTTTCCGTACTTGTGAGGCATGACTGTCATCTAGTGGGAAAAAAGGATTATATATTTCTTGACTTGTGATAAACTTTTTCTAACTGAATAACAACACATAGGAGAAAGAGCAGTTTTTTGCCATTCTACCCTGGCACTATACATTATGGTGAAAAACAAGACTTATATCTGAGAATAATCAAGTTTCATTTCTTTAAAAAAAAAAAACCCAAACATTCTGTTATTCAGATGTTTCCACTAATTCAGACTGACCTAAGCCCTAATTAGTTCAAATTACAGGTTTGAATGCACTTAATACATTTCAGTCTTCCACATGAGGCTTCCTCCTGAGCTGTTTATCAGATGTTCCTGCATCATAATCAAGCTTTAACCACCATTTCTTGGATAGAATTTGATGGCTAATCTAATAAGTCAGGGCCCATGTTGGTTAGTCCTAGTCACACTGAAAGATTTGAGCACTATTTAGAATTGTTCTTCCTCGTGGGAAAGGATACTTCTCTTTAGGGTCAATTTTTCCCTGAGGCACTGTGGGACTTCAGCATGTTGCTCTTTAGGCTTCACTTGTGGTCTGGGTGAGAAGAGCTTTAATTTTCAATCCAGTAAAGAATTTTGGTTTACAGAGTAATTTCTATCTTCTTCACCAAATATGTATTAAGTATTAATCATTTGTTTATAGAGCACTATCCTAAGTGAAGCTACTGAGGTTAGTTAAAACATGGTCCTTATCTTAATGAAATTTAAAGTCTAGGGGAATAACACACAAATGTAAATGCCTGTAATGTAGTGTTATGTAACTCCTTAAAGTGGTGCAACAAAACAAAGTGTTACATGAATTTCAAGGAAATAAGGAAGGTTTCATAGGAGTTAGGCTTTAAAAGATAGGAAGAAAAAAGATGGATAGGAATTCCAAGCACAGGAAACAGCAATGAGCAAAGGCATGGAGGAAGGAGAATGCAGGTTATTTACAATAGCAAGTCACTGAGTTGGACTATAATGTAGAGCATAGCAAGTCGCTGAGTTGGACTATAATGTAGAGCAGGGCTTCTTAAACTTTTTCTACTTGCAACCCCTTTTTGCATTTCAGCAGTGTTCGTTGATGTTGCAGGGCATGATGGCATGCATAGTGCAAAGTGCGCATGATATGTGTTCTGACTCAAGGCTGCAGTGAAGTTGCACTATACAATATGGACAAGTGATGCCAGAAACACCTTGGATTCATTACACATTTGATTTTTAATTAATTTTTAGTTGTTACGCATTCAGAAACCTTAACTGTTACCAAATTTTAAACTGACCTACAGTGTAAAAGCACTGATCTAGAGTACTTGGAGGGGGGACCAGTATTAGGCTAGAAGGATAGAATGGTGCCAGGTTTTGGAGGGTTCTGAATTTCAGGCTAAGGAGTTTGAACTTTACTTATTAGGTAAAAGGGAGCTACTACAGATTTTTTTATATGACCAAATCTATACATAAAGATTAGCTGGAAAGTAGTGTTAAGGATGATTTGGAAGGAGAAATAGAGACAGGAAAGCCTGAAAGGAAGCAAATATAATTGTCCAGGTGAGTGTTACTGCTGAAGGTCTATGCCTAGATGGTGGCAGTGGAAATAAAGTAAGAGATGGTTGAAAGACAGATTGCATAGGTAAAAATGAGAGGACCTCATAACTAATTGGATATGAAAGGTGAGGGAGGGAAGAGTCTAATATAACACTAAGTTTTCAAACATAGGAGTCTGGATGAATAGTGGTATTACTAATAGAAATAATGGATTAGGTCAGAGGAGTTAAACTGTAGCTAGATAGATATAGGTTGCTTTAGCTTAAGATTTGTAACACAGAAGCTCCTCAGCTGCCTGCAGGTTCACTAGATTCGGGCAGACTTAAAGGATAATGGAACCCTAGGTAGGGGGTTATATTACTTTCTCTCAGCAGCCAATGAGACAAGGGATAGGGGCATCTGCCTCTACAGCATCTGCTTAATCATTTTACGCTTGCAGGGACCAGTGAGATGAGGAGTAGGAGCACCCATCCCTACAGCATCCCCCTAATTCTTGATGGCGGCAGGTTGAGACAAGCACAGCTTTTCTGCTTTCACATTCTGCACTTACTGATTTATACAGAAGTGCTCATTTGATTTGTAGAGAAACACACAAAGAAGGCATCATGCCAACAATAAGCTCATAAGTTTACATTAAGTATGATTATATAATGATGTGTCAGCATAGAGCAAGCGCAGTGAGGGGGTTTACAGGCTAAGCGCATCAGCATAGCACAAGCGCGGTGTGGTTGTGTACAACTAAGGGTCCTAGGAACTAATGTCAAATTGGATCCATGCCCCCTTACACACAAGACTGTTTCATATAATTGCATTTTGGATATGTAATTACTGAGAATTTTGTTTTGCCAATAGGAAAAGAAATTAGTTCATTGTCTGTCTGAGGATGAATTAAGTTCTTCTACAAGTTCAACTGATAAGTCAGATGGAGATTCCAAGGAAGGGTAGGTATATTTTTTTTTAACCTGTCTTCATAGGTTAATCCAAATATGCCAGTGCAAGTCTGTGTTTTTAAAATTGTGTTCTATCTTAATTATGCATACTAGTGAATGCACCTGATTCTTGCATACTTCTATTCACATAGAAGACCAATGTTGGCTCTTTTTTCTATAATACTGAAGTTGTAAATTTAGTTCAAATTGGGGTGCTTTGTAAGGTATATATTAATGATGCTTTTTGCTTATATATCATATTCATTCCTGAATATCCCCCTCCAGTCTTCCTTATCAGGGAGCTTTCCCTGGTAACAAAGATTTTTTAAAAACAATTCAGCAAAAAGAGCCAGTACATAAACCATGTTATAGTTTATACACCATTCTACATCCATAGTTCTTATCCCCTACCATCCACTTCTTTACTAAAAACAAAAAACTGCATTTTTCTCATTTCTTCTATGGGACTGGGTCATTTTGATTATGTAACTTTCAAGCTGCTGGTTTTTTACTTGAATATTAATGGGGGGAAAATCTATGACTATGATAAATATAAAATTAAAAGCAGCTATTAAGTTGGAAATGGTGGTCATAGGACTGTGAAAGGTCATTAGTTTCTGCCCTGCCTTCAGATAATTGCACCTAAATTATCCTACTGATATGGCTCTGTTTCCACCATTTACTTTTAGCTTAATGTTTCAATTTCATAATCCAAAGGAACTTGGATGAGGGAAGCAATGGCGAGTTCTTTACAGGCTGGATGCCCGGAGTCAGTCCAGTGGGAGTAGAGTGTATAAAAGGGATAGAGGCCCCCACACCTGGACCTACAGTAGAAGAAACAGATTGTCAAAGAACTCATACACTAGTAGGTTTGCTAAACCTCTGATCCATTGGATAAAAGATAAAAATTGACCTAACATTTAAACTGGAAGATGATTCTAGAAAAAAATCTGAGGAGAAAAAGGGTTGGCAATGTGAAGTGAGGGAATTTATATACATTATTTCATAAGTACAAGACAGGTTCCCATGAATCCATATCGGGCCATGTTAACTGATAAAAACTCTGTAAGGTTTTCTTTACACCCTTGTATGTTTCCTGTAGTGTTTAGTCCTAGTAAGTCTTTAAATATGTGTATACACAGATACACACACCATTCACCCTACACTCCAAAGTCCCACTTTACCAAGGAAACTGGGAAAGGCCATAAAGAAAGCAGACTGGACAAATAAAGATTTAAAAAATTCTCCTTGAAAAGCTGATCATCCTACTCTCAAATTAATTCTGACTTGAAAATAAAATATGAGTGTTCCAGATCACATAACTAACAAGGTAGAATATTAGACAGGAATTATGTGCAAAAAGTAAAACAACTTAACTGTCTTCACAGTCTGGGAAACCAGCAACCCTAGGAAGGTGACAATTCAGTGAGCTAACAGCAGGGAAGAGTAATCCTTGACTTCTAACTTGTTCACTCCACACTCATTATACCCCTTATACAGGGCTGCATTGACCACTTACGGGCTTGCAATGAAACTCTCTTCTGCCTTTACCCTGCTTCTTCCCAGTGGCAGAGAATTAAAAGACAGAAGCTTACTTGGCTGGGAAAATAATTCAGTCACACTTCATATAACAGCAGTGCTCAGTCAGAATACTGAGGAACAGAAGGAACTGGGGTAGGACAGATGTATGACTGTGAGGCACTCCACTAAGCCTGAGGGAAAAGAGCCCAGCATCCACCTTAGGCCAGCTTTTTCAGAAGTCACTTGGGGCAGAGACTGAGGCCTGTGAAATGTGAATTGCCCAGCATGGAAAGAGTCTGAAATAGCTTTGGGGGGGGAGGGAGGAGCCAGCCCATGGGGAAACCAACAAAGGGAAGGAATCAGAAAATGAGCAATAAGGGAATATAAGGGGGGAATAAAAGTCTGGAATTAACTAAAGATCTCAGGAGGAGGAATACTAAAAGATTTTGAACAAATGCAGATAAATCAACAGTGAAAACCTTAATAACAGAAGGGACTATGGCTTCGAGAATAGCTAAGAGTCCAGACATCTATGAATAAATATTGCAACACAAAGGAAAATGATTCAACACTTCAGGAGAGAGAGCCTGTGGATTCCTAAGGAAGTATGGAACTACAGCAGGATGTTTCTGAATAGGTTAAAAGAGAAATAAGAATTGTAAAAGCAGAATTTATTTTCTGCTTTCTTATTTCTTTGTGCACAGTAGAAGTAATTAGCAGAATTTAAAAACCTGGATCTATAGTGTTAAGTCTTAACAAAGAAACAAAAGAGAAAATAACTGATTGGGAATGCATGTACACAGAAGTAAAGGACAGTCTGAAAGAAGAGAAGCAAAATGACGTTAAAAAGAAAACGTGATCGTAAACATTTATCTCTGAGACACTATGCACAGAAAGAACTTGGATTATAGGTCTCCCAGAAGAACATGACAAGCCAAAAACCTGAAATGATAATGCAAGAAATAATACAAGAAAACTACCCAGAACTTCTGAATATAGAAAGTAAAATGACAGAAGAATCCAGAAATTGACTCCAAGAAAAAACCCTGTGTTGTGAACTCCAAAATACATAGGTTTAAATTTAATAATTCTAATGATAAGCAACAAATTCTGCAAGCAACTTCAAATATAAAGGAAAAGAAATTTGAACAACATACAATTATCCTATGCCCACAAGAAATAGCAAAAGGGAATGGAATGTATTCAGAACAGCAAAGAAGCTCAAGTTACACCTCAGGGTGATGTACCCTTGGAACCTGAGCCAAACCATTAATGGAAAAAAAATGAACTTCGACAAAAAAGAGCCATTTAAAATATTTCTAGAAAGAAAACCATATTCCTTTTATGAGGCAAATGTTGTCCTAAAACCTAAACCAGAGAAGGATAAAGCATAAAAGAACTATATAAACCAGTATCATTAATGAATATTCATTCCAAAATTTTAAATAAAAACAGACTGCAGCCATTCATCAAAGAAATAATTCATCATAGCTAGGTTGAATTTATAACAGGGATGCAGGGATGGTTCAACATTAGGAAAATAATTATAATTATTTTGAAAACAAAAATATCCAAAGCTATATGATTATCTCAATAGATTTGGAAAGAGACTTTGACAAAGTATAATACTCATTTATGCTAAAAATCCTACAGAGTGTAGGCGGAAAGGAACCTTTTTTAAATATCATCAAAAGTATCTAAAACCAAAAGCTAGCATCATACATATACGATGAAGATACACTAGAATCTTTCCCAAAACCTGTGGGAGTAAAAGAATGATGCCTATTTTCTCCATTATTATTGATTTAGTTCTGGAAATGGTAGCAATAGTAATAACAGAAGAGAAAAGAATTAAAGGCATTAAGTTAGGTAAAGAGGAAATAAAACTATCCCTATCTGCTGATGATATGATAGTTTACTTAGAAAATCTTAGGGAATTGACAGATTCTAATTGAAACAATTTTAGCAAAGTTGCAGGCTACAAAATAAGCCCTTAAAAATCAACAGCATTTCTATATATAATAGAATATAAATATTCAAGAAGCAGTAGTAGAGAAATTTTATTCCAAATAAATACAAAATGCATAAAATATCTGGAGATCAGTTTACCAAAACACAGAAATTTTTCTATAAATTCAACTACAGAGTGTTTCTTTTTTTTCCTCTTTTTTTTTTCTTTTCGCATTAGTTATGTTATAAAGAAGAATTAGAACCAATGGGAGGAACCATGAGAAAGAAGAAACAAAACAACAACAAAAGCAAATAGTATGCTTCAGTCTGCATTCGACTCCATAGTTCTTTCTCTGGATGTGGATAGCATTTTCCATCATGAGTCTTTTGGAGCTGTCTTAGATCCTTGCATTGCTGAGAAGAGCTAAGTCTGTGAAAGTTAGTCATTGCACAACGTGGTTGTTACTGTGTGCAATATTCTCCTGGCTCTGCTCATTTCACTTAGCATCAGTTCATGTAAGTCTTTCCAGGTTTTTCTGAAGTCTGCCTGCTCTCCATTTCTTATGGAACAATAGTATTCCATTATATTTATATACTACAACTTGGGCAGCCATTCCCCAATTGATGGGCATCCCTTCAATTTCTAATTCTTGGCCACCACAAAAAGAGCTGCTATACACATTTTTGTACATGTGGGTCATTACAACGTGCTTCTTAAAAAAATAAAGAACTTAAAATATCTGGGTGAATATTCAGTGCCCATTGCTGAACTGTGCCAATATAATAAAAATGATAATACCAAAGTTAATTTATAGTTTTAATGCTATACCAGTCAAATTATCAAACTGATACTTTGGTTCAGCCTGACCGGGGAAAGTTCCAGGGCTGGTCAAAGGAAAATCAGAATCAAAGGAACTCAATAACCCAGTGCTTGATAAAGTAGAAAACATAAGTTATTTAGGAAAGAACTGCCTATTTGGTTAAAAAACTGATGGGAAAACTGGAAAACAGTCTCGCAGAAATTAAGCTTAGGCCAATAGCCTCTACTGTATTCCACAATACATTCTAAATGGACCTTAATATTCCAAATGTGCCCTTAATATTAAAGATCATATTATTAAAACATTAGAAGAGAAGCAAATCATGTACCTCTCATGGCTATAGGTAAGAGATGTAGGGGCAGCTAGGTGGTGTAGTGGATAGAGCTCTGGCCTTGGAGTCCAGAGGACCTGAGTTCAAATATGACCTCAGACACTTAACACTAATTAGCTGTGTGACCCTGGGCAAGTCACTTAACCCCAATCACCTAAGCAAAGAAAAAAAAAAAAAAAAGATGTTTGTTTGTTTGTTTTTGGTGAGGCAGTTGGGATTAAGTGACTTGCCTGGGATCACGCAGCTAGTGTCAAGTGTCTGAGGCAGGATTTGAACTCAGGTCCTCCTGATTCCAGAGCCTGTGCTCTATCCACTGCATCACCTAGCTGCCCCTACTAGGTGTATTCTTAACCAAACAAGGGAGAGAGGCAATCACAAAAGATGAAATAGATAAGTTTGATTAACATGAAACTGAAAAGCTTCTGCCTAACAAAATGCACCTAGGATAAGAAGGGAAACAGTAAATGGGGGAAGGGGTAATCTTGGTGCCAAATTTCTTTGATAAAGAGAAATCTTAGTTATCCAAGATATATAAATAGTTAACATATGTATGTATAAATACACACACATATAAAGACCTGTAGTCATTCTTCAATAGACAAGTAGGCAAAGAATATGAACAAACAGTCCTCCCTAAAATTGCAAGCTTATTGAAAATATGAAGGAATGATCCAAATCACTCATAATAAGAGAAATGTTAATCAAAAAAACTCTTGAGTTTTTACCCTACACCATGAAAATTGGCAAAGATGACAAAAGATGGAAGTAGTATATGTTGGAGGAGATGTGGGATAGACACCCTCTATAAGGCTGATGAAACTTTGAATTAGAAAAAGCCATTTTGGAAAGCAACTTGTAATTATGCAAATAAAGTTGCTAAAATGTCCATATGATTTGATCCAGAGATTCCATTTCTGGGCTTATACCCTAAGGAGACCATTAATAAGAAAAAAGTTCCCTATACACCAAAATATTAATAGCTGCACTTTTTGTGATAGCAAAGAATGGGGGGGGCAGTATTTGAGGCATAGCTAAGCAAATTGTTACATGAATGTAATGGAATATTACTGTGCTATAGGAAATTATGTGTGTCATGAATACACAGAAGCATGGAAAGATCTCTATGAACTGATGCAGAGCAAAGTAAGCAGAATCAAGAAAGCAATGAACATAGTAACTACAATAATGTAAATGGAAAGAACCACAAAAAAAGCAAAAGTAAATGTGTAATTATAAAGAACAAGTATGGCTGAAAGAAAAGATATAAGAAGACACTTCCTTCTCACCCTTTTTACAGTACAGAATACTGTACAAGTACTGCACATTGCACTTATTTTAAAACTTTATGTACTGATCATTTATTCTGGGTTTTTTCTGTCTTTTTTTTTGTCTTAAAAAATGCTATTTGTTATATGGGATGACCATCTGGGAGAGGCAAATGATGGAAACTATGGTGATATAAGGAAAAAAATCCTCAAAAAATCATTAAAAAATCTAATAAAAGCAAAAAAAAAAAATGAACATGAGTATATTCTATTTTTTATGAAAATTCTTAAGACCAAACTAATTATAAATGCAATCTTTTTCAGGAAAGGCCATACAAATGAAATGAATGATTTGGTACAGCTGATGACTCAGACACTAAAAATGGACTCTAAAGAGAATTGTGAGAATCTTCCAAGACTTCTTCCTATGTCAGAGTTTAGACTTCATCGAAAATACAGAGACACACTAATTCTGCATGGGAAGGTTGAAGAGGATTCAGAGGAACTTAGGCTTAAAGAACTTTCTCCAGGTCTGTGACTTGTTACTTTTGAAGCAAACTGGAAAGTATCTCCTTACTTGAAAGCCAAAGTAGTTTAATAGTAGTTTGCACATTTGATGTTACCATTTACAGATGAAATTTAATCTAGTTGTTTGAGTAAAGATGTACTGTTGATACCATGCTTTATGCAGTAGGTGTTTCTCTGAAAAGTTGGGTTTTTGTAAATAACATCCCATTTTAGATATATTAGGAGAGCTTGCTATTTAATGGAACCTATGGTGAACCCATTAGAACTTATCTTTCCCCAAAAACCCTCGCCTCTTTGTAACTTTCTTCTAACTGCTGAGGGCACCACCATCCTCCTGTTACCCAGGCTCACACCCTAGATGTCACCCTTGAATACCCTCTCACACTTACTCCACATAAAAGCCTATTAACATATCTCATGTACCTTCCTTCCTCTCCACTCACAGCAACCACCTGGCACAGGGTCTTATCACTTCATGCCTAGACTACTGCAATATTTTGTTGATCTCTTTGCCTTCATTTTCTCCTGATTTCAGTCCATCCTCCTCTCATCCACCAAAGTGATCTTCCTAAAGTGAAGATCTGTCTGACAGACTTTCTCTCTCACTCACCCTCACACATATACACCCACATACACACAGACACACACTGTCATTCACACACACAGACATATACACAGGCTCCCTATTACTTCAGGATCAAATATAAAATTCTCTGGCTTTAGAGCCTTCACAACCTGGCTCTTTCCTGCTTTTCTGGTCTTCTTACACCTTACTCCCATCCACATACTCTGTGATCTAGCAACATTGGCCTTCTTGTTGTGTCGTCTTGACACACGACACTTCACTTCCCAACTCCAGCCCTTTTCACTGGCTGTCCTCTGTGCCTGGAATGTTCTCCCTCTTCACCTCCACCTCTAGGCTTCCTTCAGGATTAAACTTATAGAAGGCAGCTAGGTGATGCAGTGGATAGAGCACCTGCCCTGGATTCAGGAGGACCTGAGTTCAAATCCGGCCTCAGAACATAACCCTCACTAGCTGTGTGACCCTGGGCAAGTCACTTAACCCCACTGCCTAACCCCCCCCCCCAAAAAAAACCAAAAACAGATTCAATTTACATCCCACCTCTTGCACAAAGCCTTTCCTGACTCCATTCCTCCGTATCCCCACTGGGATTATGTCTTCTATGTACATAGTTGTTTGCAGGTTGTCTCACCCATTAGAATGTGAGCTCTTTGATGATAGGGACCACGTTTTTGCATTTGTTTCCAAAGCATTTAGCTCAGTGCCTCACACAGTTAGCCCTTAATAGATGCTTATTGATTGATTGATTATAGAGGCTTCTTTGTAATAGAAACTCACCTCCCTGATTTACTTGATTTTTAATTGAATGTATCTAATTCTCTTAAAGTGAGGCTCACCTCATTTGGATTTGGTGACTAGGGATTGGTAATTACTTCTGGCAGCATTATAAAGAGGGCTACTATGTCTTATTTGTGTCATTTCCATCTGACTTACAGATGAAACCTCCCGTTCTCCCCGTTAGAATGTAAGCCCCTCACAAGCAGGCTCAGCACGATGCAAGTACTTAATTTTCCATTCATTCAATATGGCATAAAACCATTTGTATACAAATTCGCAGTGAGAGCAGAGCTCAAGTATAGATCTCTGTAAATTGTACTCAACAAGTAGAATGTAATAATTCATTAAATGTGAAAGTATTTTTTATGGATAACTTAACAAGATAAATGTATTTCATTCTTCTTGCCATGGAGTGTATGGATTTAGGTTATTGTTGCCCTTGTCTTATTTCTTAGCTGTTGTGTCTGGTTCTGAAAAGATCAGAAGAATGATTGAAGTCTTGAGAGCTGATGTAATTCAGGGATTGGGAGTGAAGCTTCTAGAGAAAGTATATGATCTCATGGAAGAAGAAGATGAACTGAAGAGAGAAGTAAGTATATAGATAAACTTTTAGTGCAGTGTTATTTCCCCCTGCAGAGCACAGCACCTTGCATGTAGTAGACACTCAAGCCTGAATTGGTCTGAATATAGACTTACGCTTCCCCTCCTCCTAAATATGACTTGAAGGAAGCCTATAATGTTATTTTTCAGTACACACACATAAACACACAGACACACACACACAGAACTAGGGACTACACCAGTGATTTCATTAGAGTAGGGAATCCCTAGGTGAGGAAACTCCCTGTATCAATGTATGTTGACACCTTCTTTGGAATTTATAGTCTTATCGAGTTACCTAGAGCACTGAGGTGAAGCAGCCACATACTCTATGTGCCTATGCTGACAGTGCCAGTGTATGTCAGAAGTGAGACTTGAACCTGGGTCTTGCCAACTTTGAGGCGAGTTTGCTACCTACCATGCTATGTTGCTTCTCTATGTCTTAAAGTAAAGCTATAACTTTAACTTTTACTACCAATCCACCCCCAAATTTGGCAGTTGAAATTGGTAGTACTTTGGGTTATATTTGTAAATGTCATCTGGTATGCACATTTTTCATAATGATTTTTCTTTGTTCCACATAGGTGTGTTTGCAGGAGCATTTGGGTGAAAAATATGTAAATTATAGCACAAAAGCTCGACTGCTGAAATTTTTTGAAGAAAATGTGAATTTTTGAACACTTGTCCTAATTTGTTGTCAGAACTGAAGACCTATTTTTAAAGGTTGTTTGGTTTGTTTTTTCTTTTCCCTGGAAGGATTACCTCAACCAAACACATCAGATTGGTGGCCACTGAATTTGGCTATGCCTGTTTTTCTGGGATTTTTGTGTTTTGCAGGAGTATAAAAATGGATATGAATGAGTGCTGTGTTGACTGGTTTGGTTTAGGAAGCAGCTTTTTTTTTTTAGATGAATAAATAGGTACACATTGTGGGAAAAGCATTTCATGTTTTACATGAAACTTGTTTGGTTAAGCAGCTTGAAACCATTGTGTATCCAGGATTTCTTCTAAAATAGTCAAAACCTCCCAGAGCAGTGCGATCAGTGTGAATACAGGGGTTTTCTAGGTGACTGTAGCAGTGTAACAAGCTGCCGAAATAAGTGGCTGTACCTAATATCCCTGATGATAAGAGTATGGTGGTGATGTTAGTAAACACTACATTGGGAGCTGATAATTTGAAGTCAGTGCATGATCTTTATAAATTTGAAGGATGGAGCTGTACATAACTTTTTATACCCTTAAAAAGGTTTAAAAATTCACTGCATTTAGTTTGAACAAGATACTTGTAGAACTGAACCTATTTAAGTTGTGCTTTTGGCTTATTTATTCAGTATATATTTATATACTGGCTTTGTTTAGTTCATTTTTTCATCGCCAGAACATACCTGAGTGCTAATTCCTTTTGGAATGAAATAATTTGTAAGTAAAATCCAGGTGCTTTTGAGCTGAATTTGAGGCATTTTATGCCTCCTGAAATAGAGAATTCAGCTCCCTTGCATAGGCTCCCTTATTCTACTTGGTTGCTTTTTTTGGTATCATGACACTTATTATCCCTCCATGTTCTAAAGGTCTACTTTGTATATTTTAGTAATTGTTTTTTATAACAGGTAAAATTACCATGAAGTAAATAAATAGCATTTTATAAAATAAATTTTGTTCAGTCAGTTTTTGGTATGCAGTGGAAAATACATAGGACTTGGATCAAAAGACTTCAAATCTTGTTTCTGACACTTTGTAGTCATGTGGCCATTACCCCTCTCAGGTGCCTCTTCTACTATAAAACAGAGATAATAAACTACCAACCTTGAAGGCTTGTAAGGAAAAATCTTCATAAGCCTTAATATGTTATGTAAATGGGAACTGCATTAGAAAAGTACTAACATTTTAATATTGAGACATTTTTCTTTTTTGTAGCATTTGAAAATTATTTACATTAAAATACTGCATTCCCTTCCAGTTCGACTTTTTCCTAAACTGGGCCTTTGTACAGTCTGCCATATTAAAATGTGGATCTTCATTTCATAAACTTGACAGCTCTGCTCCTTTCAGGGACTTGAAGCCAAGTGGTATTAGATTATGCTGGATTTTCATAAGCCATATCTTACACATAGTGAAAATCTCAGAGTCAGATTTACAAGATGGTGTTCTTTTAATACTTTTATGCTTTATAAACCACAACTCTCTGACATAAATGACCTAAATTTTTACTAACAGCACTAGTCCTACTGTCATACAATTCAAAGAAACTGGAGGAAGCATTATGTTTGATGATAAAAGCATCAAATCTGCAAGGAAATGGAGAACAGGGATAGTTGAATCCATGCATTAACACACTACACTGTTCTTTTTCTGTTTACTTGCTGCTGTGGTAAAACCTCCTTAGGAAGTTTGTCACATCTTCATCTTAGCTTCCTTAGCATGTTTAAAAATTAAATTGAAATAGATGCTCTTAAAGGTGCTTTTCAGCTCCAAATACCTATCTTCTCCAACTCTTTGTCTTTTATTTGCTCATTCTAACAATATCTTTATTAGGTTTATGTGGGAGTAAAGTTACTAATTCTCTGTTTCCTGGGTCTAGAGACCCAGGATTTAGAACTGGAATCTCCTCTTCTTTTAAAGGTCTTCTCCAAGGCCCATTCGAGCTCTAGCCTTCTGATCATGTCATCTAGTTCAACTTTCCCTCCATGAAAGTAATCTTTTCCACATATCCTGGAAAGGTGGTCACTTAGCCTTTCTTTTAATTCCAGCATGGATGGAGAGCTCCTTGCCCTACGAGGTCTATTATTCTTTCAAGACAGCTATAGTTTTCTTATATGGAAATGACATCTGCCTACCTATAACATCTATCCATTGGTTCTCAGTCTATCTTTGGCAACTATATAGACGGCTATTCTCTCTTCCACAATCCATAGGATACATGAAGACAGCTATGTCTTCCTCCAGGGCTTTTCTTCAGATTAAACATCCTTAATTCTGACACACTGTATTATCTTCCCCAGCATCTAATGCATTGCTTTTCGTGTAGGTACTTAATGCAAAGCTGTTTTAAAAAAAAAAAGTGAAGTTGTGTACAGATAACTCACCATTCTGATAACTCTCCAGTTTACCATTGTCCTTTCTGTATTGTATTAAGAGGATCCTTAGTCCAGGGCCAGTAAGATGACCTAAAGCTGATGACCTGAATTGTTTCTGTGACACATAAACATTCCTGTTTGTAGCTTATTACTTTAAAACCAGATGTTGCTAAGGCTGAAAAACTGAAGAGGTTTTGTTAGGTTTGGTTTAAATATTTCTATCATAGTGTAAAAATAAAAATTACTTCTACTTTCCTAACCATTAGCTCATTCTTAAAATGAAGTTTAACTGTAGATGCCTTTATTTTTAACTGTCCATTCCTTGTTAAATTCTGGAATACATGCCATCCATCTACCTCCTCCTGCTCCCTGGAATAAGCTTTCTAATTTCTCTAGCTCACTTCAGAAAGAAAGCATGGATACTGTACCTTCTATATGCCAGTGGCATTGGTTAATTAGCAGTTAGAAATGTACTACAAAAGAAGTTTATTTTAGTTAAGTCACAGATCCCAGAATACCACTTAGTTAATGCTCAGAATTAGTGTTACTGAGAATGACTGCTGATCATTTAAAGTTACTATCACTTACTGCCTTCTGGGGGTGGGGGAGCTACATGTTAATAAAATATTTAAAAAGCTTTATTTTGGGGGCAGCTAGGTGGTGTAGTGGATACAGCACCAGCCCCAGAGTTAAGAGGACCTTAGTGCAAATCCAGCCTCAGACACATAACACTCACTAGCTGTGTGACCCTAGGCAAGTTCCTTAACCCCAACTGCCTCACAAAAAAAAAAAAAAAAAAAGCTTTATTTTGAACTGTCAGCCACAAAAATGGTATACAGGTCTGCTTTCATTCACAAAAGCAGTAGCAATAAAAACTGATTATTATTCTTGCCTACTTACTGCACAAAAGACCCTTTAATCAATGTAGTACTGGAGTAGCTTTGTTTTATTGAAAAAACAGCACAGAACTGTTTTAATTATTCAAAATGGAGTGTATCAAATACGTAATTGCAATAATCTATGAAATACTACTGGGCTTCAAACAAAGAACTTGCACATTTGCAAGGCACATTCCATACAAGTACTTTTCTTTCCTTCATTTCACAGGAAATTTATCAAGCTAGTAGCCAAAAATGTTTATGAACAAAACCCAATTGTTTTTAGTAAACAATAGATAAACTCTAAGCACAGCTCTGCAATAATAATGTAGGTAGTTTTATTTTGCATTTTGGATATGACAAATTAAGATTTCACAAAGAACAGAATGACTGTTGTAAGGTTGAAGCATGTAACGTGTTTCAGTTATTTTTAGGATGCCTTTTTATTTTTTTCTCTCCTGGTTTCTTGTCTTCTGAGCCTGAGTCTTGAACAGGGAGCCATTTGAGGGGGTGTCGGCGATATATGGGCCACGGAGGAAGTGTCAGCTTGATGAGGGGAGGGAGAAAATGTATACCTTATACAACAGTCAAATGTCCAAAATAACATGAATCATTGGTCTACAGTGTTTCTCTACTAATTTACAACTGATTCCAAGTTCCTGTTGTAATGTAAAGGTACAGCAATGTGGACCTCATTTAATAAGGTATAAGAAGAAAGTTGTTTTGATGCCTTCTTGACCATGACTGTCATGGTAACTGATTTTCTATTGTAACTCCCTCTCTAGGGGCTGTTCCAAACTTCTCGTAGAAGCCATTGCCTTATACTTTTCAGAGAAAATAGAAGCTATTCACTATGAGCTCTCTTCTCTTCCATTTTCTTTATTCCAGTATGTGATGAAGAGATGGCTCTTTTCACCAATGCCAACCCTTTTACTTGTATGTTTGATCGCTTCCCTTCTGTCTTCTCCTGCATATTTGCCCCTACTCAATCACCATCTTCTCAAATCTTTAATCTCTTCCTCTCTACTGATTCCTTTCCTGTTGCCTACAAACCTACCCAGATCTCCCTATACTTTCAAAAAAACAAAACAAAACCATACCTCATTAGGCCTTACCATCCCCCCAAGCTTTTGTCCTATATTTCTCCTTCCTTTCACAATCAAATTCCTAAAAAAGTTGTCTACCCATATCCATTTCTTCCACACTTTCTCTCCTCAGCAACTTGCAATATAGCTTCTAATCTCATCGTTCAACTGAACATACTCTTTTCCAGGTTATCAGCTATCTCTTATTTGCCAAATATGATTTGATAGCTGCTTCTCAATTCTTATTCCTTTTTGACTTCTCTGGACTAATTGACACTGTTGACCACTTTATCATCTTGGATACTTTCGCCTCTCTGGGTTTTCATGGCACTATTTTCTCTTGGTTATCCTGTCTGACCACTCTTTCCATTCCTTTGCCATAACATTATTCATATCCTGCTCCTAACTGGGTATATCTTAAGACTGTGTCCTAGGCCTTCTTACATGTCTATACTCTTTGACTTGGCAACCTAATCAGCTCCCATAGTTTAATTATCATCTCTGTGCAGATCATTTCCAAATCTGTATATCGTTTTAAGCCCTAATCCTATCTCCATCCCCACACCAACTGTCTACTGGACATTTTGAACTGGTCCCCAAAACGACTCCCCTATCTGCTAAGGATACCATCATCCTCGTCACACAGGTGTGCAACCTTGGTATCATCCTTGACTCCTCACCCCACAAATCCAATCAGTTACCAAATCATCATGACATCTTCTATCGGTCCTACTCTTTCTCTTCAAATCCTAGTTACAGCGCTCATAACATCTTGCTGGCCTACTGAAGCTAATTGGTCTCCTCACCTCATTTCTCCCATTCCAATCCAGCCCCCAAATGAATGGTAAAACAACATTCCTAAAGCACAGGACGAATTGTGTCATTCCCCTATTCAAGAACTTTCTAGTGGTTCCCCAGGCCTTCTAGGATCAAATACAAATTCCTCTATTTAGTATTTAACCGCCTGGTTCCAACCTACATTTTTAGTGTCCTTATATATCATCTCAGCCTAATCAAACTGGCCTTCTTACTGTTTCCCACATACAACATTCCACTTCTCTCTGCACTCATAGAGGCTACCTTCCAGACCTGGCATGCACTCCCCTTCACCTCCACTACCTAACTATACCTAGCTCAAATATGACCTCCTACAATAGCATTCCCTGATTCTCAACTCCCGAGCTGCTATTCCTCCCTCCTCCCCCGCCACCATTACCTTGTATTTATTTTACATATACTTATATGTATGTGGGTCACCATGTGTACAATGTGAGCACCTTGAGAATAAGAACTGTCTCACTTCTGTCTTTGTATCCCCATCACCTTACATAATGTCGGCCACACAGCAAATGCTTAATAAATATTTGTTGACTGATTACAAAAATACATACACATTCTAAATGGAAAGAGAGGAAGCATTTTATACCATTCCATGTGCACAAAACATGCACGTTTACTTATATCACATTTAAACTGCATATACACCCATACCTATGCCTAAATAGCCCGCAAGGTGTTCTCAAGCACTTTTCTAGTTAAATTGTTTTTGTTTAAGTGTTTAGTCTTTCATATTTGAAATTTCCTCTACATTTGCTGTCCCTCTACGAAAAAGTACAGAAAGGTTTGATTACGTGCCAGGTACCACAAAAATGATAATAAAATCAGTTACATAATAATTATTCAAAGGCAAAAGTGAAAAAAGGAGTGAAGAATCTATCCAAGGAAAACAATGTATACACAGATAAGCTTATTCAAGATAAGTTGAAGGGAAAGAAACCTTTAGAAAGGCCTCATGTTAAAGAGGGCACTTAAGGGGGGCGGTGGAGGAAACTAGGTGAAGCAGAAGTACATTCTAGGTAGGGGGGACTGCCTGTGCCAACACCAGAGATGGAGTGTCCTCAGTGGGGGGAAGTGAAACGGGGAGCACAAGAGATTTAATCCTTTCAAGCCCATGATTTAAAAAATATCATCTAGGGTAGAGCTAAATCTGGTTTGCTGCTGATTCTGATGTACAGCACAGCATCTATCTAGCAAGTGGGGATTAATACATATTACACTATCTTATAATGACAGTAACGGAGATACTGAAGGTAGCCAGTACCAAATTTCATCTCACACTCTTCCATCAGGGCTACAAAATTCAGAAGAAGTAAATTAACAACCAATATAAGAAGCCCATGATCCAAAGAGGCATTTCTTACCAAGCACGAAAAAGCAAATCCAGCCATAACAATATAGACTGTCCATCCAAACTGTTCAGCCACATATCCATAGATAAATCCAATTACCTAAGAGAGAGACAGGTCTTATTAGGAAAAGCTAAGCTGAGCAAAGCAAAACAAATGAAGATGGATACTTACTGCAGAAAAAAGAATAATTCCCTGAAACATCTGTTCAGCTAACTTCTGACCCTTATAATCCTACAGGAATAAAAAAGGAAAAGAAAAGTCAACCATTTCTTCAACAACCCTTCATTTTCTACAAGATATTTTCATTTTAGATCTTGCCCCAGATTAGCCATATAGCTGAACAGCATTCAAACGGGGAACCATTGGAAATTTTGGGTTGGGGGGAGAGATTGGTAGAGGAACTGGGAGCTTGAACAAAAACCTAAATTGGAGGATGCCCAGGCTGGCCGACTGGAAAAGGCAGATCGGGTACGTGGCCCAGAGAGGTCCAAAACGAGATGACAGCATTATAGTCGAAGGAAGGAAAAACCCTGAGAACCTGAAGATAGAAGGGAAAGGGGCAGGGGCCAAGCGATGCGAAGGGAGAGACGACCGAGAGAGGGAAAGGATGCAAGACGTGCAAAGCCCACCCCCCCCCCCAAAAACATATATGGGGCCTTAGGAGGCCTCACCCGTGCGTTCCAGTTCCCGAAAGAATGCAAGCTGCTCGAGGGCAGGCCCGGAGCCTGGCACACCAAGCGCCTCTCGCTCTCCGCTCGGGGTGGGGAGCGCTGCACCGGGCACACTCACCATCTGCGTGGGCAGGGAGCTCAGTCCGTCCAACATGACTGCCTTCCGGGGCAGGCGGCGCTGCAGGGACCCCGAAGAGGAGCGTTTCGCGGATCTGGACTGGGAGTGGCCGGGGTCGAGGCCTGACGAGAGGCCTGGCACGGCCCGAGGCAGCGTGTTTTGGGGACAGGGCCGACTGGCGCGCCCCGGCTGCGCAGAGATCTGGATCCCGGAACCGGATGTCTGCGCCACGCAGGCCGGCCCGCTCGGTCTGCCCCGCCCCGTCGCTAAGCCACGTGTGCCTTCGGGGCTGGTTTGCACCATGCGCGACTGCGGCTGCGGCCGCTGGGTCTGCCTGAGGGAGGCATTGCGTCCTCGGGGAGGAGTCGCCGTCAGTGCCGACTTCAAGCGGGGTGCTGCAGCCCCGGACGCCGGACTCGATCCCGAAAGCTAGTCGGCGGCCCAACGGCCACTGGCTCGCGTCATGTCCCCATGGCAACAGTTTCCTCGCTACTGGGAGGACCCCTTGCGGTGCGGGCAGCAAAACACTCTGCCTTCTCGCGCGGGAAGCTCTCTCACTGCCATAGCCCCAGTTGTCGTGGTTACGAGGGGTGAGGAAAGGATCCCAGGGATGCGACAACTGAGAGACAGGGATGCCAGGGTCCCTCCTTCTGGTTTAGGAGGGGCGTTTTCCTCTGTCTATCAGGCAGTATCCAGGACAGCCCCGAGCACTTCCGAACGACGAGCTGCAGTCGGCCGGCGCTGAGGTGGCGGGGGCTGGACTTCGTGCGAGCGGGGCGGGTGGGGGCGGGGCCAGGCTCTGGGGGCAGGGCCAGACTAGGATTCGAGGAAGGCTCCTCAGGTCCCAGGTGAGGTAGTGGGGTGTTGTGGCTGGGTCCCTGGGTGGGGCTGGGACCCAGGTCAAGGGGCTGTGGCTGGGGCAGCCCAGGCAGGGGGGAGAAGGCTGGCATAACCACAGCCTCCTCCACAGGGTCAGGAAGCCCCCCATGTCTCCTGGGCACCCACGGGCAAAGGATTCGTGGCGTCTGAGGAACCCCCAGGAAGAGGCTCCTTCCCCGCCTCGGACCCTACAGGGACTCCCCGTGCCCAAGGGAGGGCTCGAGGCCCCAACCCCCCCCCATCAGAGGAGGAGGGTCCTGGGCCTTGGAGAGGCTTCCCATCCACTGATCCCTCCCTGGGCTCAGACTCCCAGAATGTCAGGGCTGGAACCAACGATCTCCTCTTGGCTTCTCCCACTCTCCGCCCTCAGCCCTAACGTATAGCTGAGGCAGCTAAGGCCTGGAGAAAGGAAGGGAATTGCCCGCTTCTGCGAGACTCACACTGGGGACCTCGGGACCTCCGAGAGCTCAACCTCGGACAGGGGCCCCAAAAGTCCACCGCCAAAAGACCTGATAAACTCCAGAAGGACCTTCATCCTCTTGCCACATGGCAGAGAAGCCCCAGCCCTCAGACAGATGAGGCCTCCTGTCAGTCAAATGTTCTCTCTTGGCCTTCTACAGATAACTGTATGACTCTCAGCTTCAGGACTTCTTCATCCTTCAGGACCATTGCCTGTAAACAGGTAAGTCACTTAAAGTTCTTAAAGAAACAATACGGAGGGACCAAATATCATTGTAAATACTGTATTTTCAGCTATATTCAGTATTTTCATTATATACAGTATTTACAATGATATTTGGTCCCTCCGTATTGTTTCTTTAAGAACTTTTTCAGCTTGCCCTGTTGGCATCTCTGTGTTGAAGGAAGGCGAAGCCATGGTGTGAAAGAAAATATTGGTGAGTGTCATATCTGACATCTACCAGTGGCATGACCCTGGAATAGTATCTGAGTTCATTTCCTGAACTGAAGGATAATAGTGTTTGTACTACTTACATTCTAAGAACCTTCATTATATAAATATGAACGGTTATAGAATTGCCTTTTTGCATAGCCTATCCTACCTTATATTCCAAAATTAAATGTACAGAGTAGTGATTTATAATGCTTCATTAAATACTTTGGATATAATGCTTCATTGGAACTGTAGAATTGTAAAAAACATAATGATTTGCTCAAGTTTCTTGGAAAGCCATATCTTTCCTAGCAATAGAATTTTATTATGTAACAAATTTCACAGGATAGGTACTCAGTAAATGTTTACTGAATGAAGGAAACAATAAACATTTATTAAGCACCTAATACTTGCCAGGAGGGCAGTGAAGTATCAAAATGGATAAAGTACCAGGCCTGGAATCAGGAAGACTCATCTTCCTGAGTTCAAATGTGGCCTCAGACACTTATTTTCCTCATTGTGAACAGAAAAGGAAATGGCAAACCACTCAAGTATCTTTGCCAAGAAAACCCCAGATGGGATCATAGAATTGGACCCAACTGAAAAAAACAACTAAACAACAAAAAACATGCCAGGCATTGTGTTAAGTACTGGGGATACAAAAAGAGGCAAAAGACAGTCCCTGTTCTCAAAGAGCTACTCACAGTCTAATGGAGAAGACAACATGCAAACAATTATATACTAAACAGGATACACACACACACACACACACACACACACACACACACACACACACGATAAATAGGAAATAATAAGAAATAATTAAAGAACAAAGGCACTAGAATTAAGAGGGCTTAGAGAGGGCTTCCAGTAAATGATGGGATTTTAGTTGGGAGTTAAAAGAAGCCAGGGAGGTCAGTAGGCAGAACAGAGGAGGGAGAGTGTTCTAGACATGGAGGACAGCTGGAGAAAATGCCTGGGGCTCAGAGGTAAAGTGTCTTGTCCGTGGAACTATGAGGAGGCCAGTGTCACTGGATCAAAGAGTATGTGTCAGGGAGTAAGGTATATAAAGACTGAAAAGGTAGGAGGAGCTAAACTATGAAGGTTTTTGAATGCCAAACAGAGCAATTTGTATTTGCTTCTGGAGGTAATAAGGAGCCATTGGAGTTTATTGAGTAGGGAGTGATGTGATCATACCTGCCCTTTAGGAAAGTAATTTTAGTGACTGAATGGAGAATAGATGGGTGTGGGGAGCGACATATGACAAGCAGACCCATCAATGGGTCAGTACGGTAATCAAGATGTGAGATGGTAAGGGCTTGCAACCAGAGTGGTCTCATTGTCAAATAAGAGAAGGGGGTGTATTTGAGAGATTGTTGGAGAGGTGAAATCAACAGGCCTTGATAATAGTTTAGATATGGGGGGTGAGAGATAGTGAATCCAGGATGACTCCTAGTTTGTGAGCCTGAGAGACTGGGAGGATGGTGTTGCTCTCTACACTAATAGGGAAGGTAGGAGGGGAATGGGATAGAGTTTAGAAGAAAGATAATGAGTTTTATTTTAGACAGATGGAGTTTAAGACATCTACTAGACATCCAGTTTGACATGTCTGAAAGACACTTGGAGATGCAAGATTGGAGGTCAATAGAGAATTTGGGCAGGATAGGTAGATTGGAGAATCATCAACATAGAGAAGGTAATTAAATCCATGGGAGCTGATGAGATCACCAAATGAAGTAGCATAGAGGGAGAAGAAAAGTCCCAGATTAGAAACCTGAGGGACACCTCCAGTGAGAGGGCATGATCTGGAGAAAGATCCAGCAAAGGAGAGAGAGAAGGAGCCGTCAGATTGGTAGGAGGAGAACCAGGAGAGAGCAGTGACCTGAAAACCTGGAAAGAAGAGAGTATCCAGGAGAAGAGAGTGATCAACCTTGTCAAAGAGTGAAGAGAGGTCAAAGAGAATGAGGGTTGAGAAAAGGCCATTGGATTTTGTTTTGTGATTTGGTCTAAGTTACTTGAGTTCTCTAAGCTTCAGTTTTCTCTTCTGTGCAATGGACATAATAACATTTGCATTTTCACCTTCACCATGTTGTTGGAAGGAAAGTGCTCTATAAATATGGACTGTTGTCATTGAAGAATAATTGCTAAACAAAAGCCAGAAGAGGAACAGATTTCTTTTGTTATGCAAAACCATTTAAACTGTAATGGTCTGTCAGTTCTTCCTAGTAATGATACTACTCTTGTACAGTGGAACAGATAAAGATATTTCTGTACTTTGGGATACAGTTCCTATGACACAAAGTAACTCTTTAAGGGTAGAGTAGTAATGAGGTAACAAGATATACAGTTCTGTGTGCCAAAGTAGATGGTACAGTTCCAAAAATATAGGAAATAATGCTTTGTTTGCAACTTTCAGAGGGCATTTATTAATTCTGTGGTAAGAACCTACCACATGTAAGGTCTTTCACTAGTGGCTAGGGATTGGAAGATAAAACAAAAAGGTTTTTGAGGAAATTACACGAATAAGTAAATATAAGATAATTTGAATATATAAAGAACATTAATAACTAAGAAGATTCACAGTGGCATATTGGAGAAATTATTACTTTCTTCATCATAAAAATATACTTTCATCACATTAGATATTACATGTATGTTTTATGAACAATACATTTTTTTGTCAAGTTTCTCTCATTTTCATTGTGGTTTAAATCTGGATTTCCCAAGCCAAAGAAATATGTTTATCTCCATCTCAGATAAATTTCTTAATCTTTCACAACTTGTAGCATCTGTTTCCATATTCCTTTTGCGAATTTCTATAATTTTGGAACAGTTCTGCTTCTTAGTATACCTTTATGTTTATCAGAGTTCATCATTATTTCAATGGGGAAAAGACTTCCAGGTCCACTGAAAGTGAAAAATCTCCAGAAGATTTTTGGGGGCAGATGTTTTAGTCTCATGAAGATGCCCAGATCTTACAGGCTCACCTGCACTTCTGACAGTGATTTTGGTATAACCCTGAAGGAAAAGTGAGTTTCATAAGTAAAAATTACCTTTGTCAAATCTTAGGTACTCCAATACAGTTTTTGTATTGTTTTGCTAATGACAAGCATTTTTGCTTCATAGCGATAGTGGCTGTTTTTTAAGTTGTTCTTCCAACCAAGAATTATGTGCCACCCCTAGAGGAATTAGTAACAAATCCCTTTAGCTGCCAAGTCCCTCTGAATGTATTTGTTTGCTTTCTAAGGATGAATTACTATTTTCCAGCAATAGTTTGTCATCTCCTGGTGTTTTTCATTTTCTACTACACTTTTTTTTTGTGCTTCCATGTGACTAATCATGTTTCATTATGGTTTTGAATGATACCTAAAATGCTTCACTTCTCCAAACCAACTTTTTTTCTGCAATTTCTCTAATAGTTATTGAAGTGTACTCTTTAATAACTACAATTTTTGCATGTTTCTGTGGTGGATTGATATCCATTCTTTATTTTTTTTTTATTAATTTATTTATTTTTAGTTTTCAACAATCACTTCCATAAGCTTTTGAGTTTTGAATTTTTCCCCCCTCTGTCACCTCCACCCTCCCCAGGACAGCATGCAATCTGATATAGGCTCTACACATACATTCCTATTAAACATATTTTCACATTAGTCATGTTGTAAGGAAGAATCAGAACTAATATATCCGTTCTTTAAAACCACAAAATTAAAACCACAATGAAAGAGATCAATGAAAACAGATGTTTATAGCATGAACACCATCACCCAACTGATAGAAAGTCAACGAAAGATTAGGTAACAAGATCAATTTGATTTCAAGTGGTTAAAGTAGGGCAGTTTGAGTCAGCCTTATGTCAATAGAAGCACACCTGCGTGATCATTGCTGTCACAGATTCAAACCATCCCAAAATTATTGCCTAGCCTAAGTTATTACACACAACTACATCAGTTTTTGATAGGCAGGTTTAAATTCCTTGTTCCTATGATTCAAGTTTATAACAGAAAGAGGCACCTTTTCACCTGACTGGTTAGGTCTGCTTGTATTCAAAAATCATTCTCACTATTGGGTATATTTCTGCCTTCTGGCCTTTTCATTCTCTATTCTCAGGCTTGCAACTGGCCTCTCTTTCAATGTATGGACATGTTACCAATGCCTGTTTTTGTAAGTTCTAGCCATATATTTTTACAACTAGATCATTCATCTAATTGAATGTATTTCTTCAAGCATTTATTAAGTACATGCTGTGGACCAAATTGATATAGTTCCACTCTCAACAAACTTATATCCTTCTGAAGAATGCAGTATTTTCACATAAGTAAACAACAGCACGTGCACAAAATAAATACAAAGTAATGGTCAAGGGATGTGAACAGACTGTTTTCAGAAAAAGAAATCAAATTTGTCAATACTCATGAAAAAAATGTTCTAAATCACTAATAATTAAAAAAATGTCAATTAAAACAACTCTGAAGTACCACCTTGAACCCATTAGATTGGCTAAGATGACAGAAAAGGAAAATGCCAAATGTTTGAGGGGATATAGGAAAATAAGTACATTAATGCAGATGGAACTATGAACTAGTCCAACCATTCTGGAAAACATTTTGGAAATATACCCCAAACGCTATTAATTTGTGCATACTCTTTGACATAGGCTACCACTACTAGGTCTGTAAATTATGGCATATGAATGTGATGCATTACTGTCATGCTGTAAGAGATGATGAAGGGGATGGTTTCTGAGAAACCTGGGAAGACTTATATGAACTGATGCAAAGTTGAAATGAGCAGAACCAAAAGAACATGTCCACAGTAATAGTAATACTGTGAAGACAATAATTTGTGAAAGACTTAGTAACTGATCAATAGAATGACCCACTGCAATTCCGAAGGACTTAGGATAAAACATGCTATCCACCTGCAGAGAGAGAACTGATGAACTCAGAGTACAGATTGAAGCAATTTTTTCTTTCTTTTTCTTTTCCCAGAACATGGCTAATGTAGAAATTAGTTTTGCGTGACTTCGTATTTGTAATGGGTTTTCCTTTTCTTGCCTTCTTAGTGGGATGGAGAAGGGGGGTGGAGAAGTGAGAGAACCTGGAACTGAAAATAAAATAAAACTCTGTGTGTGTGTGTGTAGGGAGAGAGAGAGAGAGAGAGAGAGAGAGAGAGAGAGATATGAAAGTGGAAAGGCTTTTTGGATGAGGTGACATCTGAGTTGAGCCTTGAGCGGAGCTAGGGTTTTCAGGCACTAGAGATGGGAGGGGAGAGCATTCCAGGCGTGAGGGGCAGACATGCAAAGACTCAGAGACAGGGTATATAAGGAACATCAAGTGGGCCACTTTAATTGGAATGTAGATTGAGGGAGAATAATTTGTAACAGATTAGAGACATAGACTGGAAGCAGACTGAAGGAACACCACACCAAAGGAGTTTGTATTTTATCTTAGAAGCAGTGGGAGTTACTGAAGTTTCTTCAGCAAGGGAATGGTGTTGTCCAACTTATGCTTAGAAATGGCAGTTTGGCAGCTGTGTATGTAATGAATTGGAGAGGGAAGAGGCAGGATACAAGGAAACCAATTAGGGGTCTGTTATAATAGTCCAGGTATTCTGATGTGAGTAGAGAAGGGGTTGGAAGTGAGAGATGTTAAGGAGATCTAATCAACAAGTCTTGGAAACCTATTGGCTGTGTGGAGTATTAGACTTAAAGGGTCAAGTTATAAACTTGGGTGACTGGAAACGGTCATGAGAAGTTATGAAGGAAGGGTTTAGGGGGAAAGATAATGAGTTTGTCTTTTTCTTACTACTCATCTTTCCTGACCTCTCTTTAGCTTTTGACACTGCCCATTACCTTCTTCTCCTTGATATGATATTCTCTCTATGTTTTCATGGCAGTACTCTCTCCTGGTTCTCCTACCTATCTGACTGTACCTTCTCAGATTTCCGTTGCTTCATGTCATGCCCAGTAACTATAGCTATCCCGTGGGGTTCTGTCTGGGCTTTCATCTCCCTCTATGCTATTTCAATTTAGTGATCTCATCTACTCCCATGGAATCAGTTATCTCTGCTGCTGATTGTCAGTTTTATTTATCCAGTCCTAACCTCTCTGCTGACCTCTAGTATCACATCTTCTTCTGCCTTTTGGATGTATCAAACGGTATGTCCTATAGAAATCTTAAACTTCACAAGTCCAAAACCCTTTCCTTCCAGCCCTTTCTGTTACTGTCAAAGATACCACTATCCTCCCAGTCATTCAGGCTCACAACCTAGGTGTCATCCTTGACTTCTCACTGTCTCTTACTCTCCAAAGCCTGTCTGTTTTACTTTCATGATATTTCTCCCATGTGCTCTCTCCTTTCCCCTGACACAGCCACCTGTGTGCAGGCCCTCAGCACCTTATGCCTGACAATTGCAGTAGCCTGCTGATTGGGCTGTCTGCCACAAGTCTTTCCTATTGCAATCCATCTTCCACTCAACTGTCAGAGTAATCTTCCTAAAGTACAGATCTGACCCTATCATCCCTCTACTCAGTAAACACCCATAACCCCTTGTTACCTGTTTGGCCTTCAAAGGCCTTCATAACCTACCTTCTCACCCCACCCGACCCCCAGCTTTCCAATATTCTTATACCTTTCTCCCATGATCCAGTGACACTGGCCTTGTTGTTTCTGAACAAGACGTTCCATCTCTAGACTCCAGGCATTTTCACGGGCTGTTTCTCATGCCTGGAATGTTCTTTCCCTTCTTATCTCCACCTCCTAGCTTCTTCAGGTCCCAGCTAAAATCCCACTTCTACAGGAAGCCTTTCTCATCCCTCTTAATTCTAGGGCCTTCCCTATTTGTTATTGCCAACGTATACTGCATATACCTTGTTTGTGCATAGTTGTTTATATGTTGTCTCCCCCATTAGATTGTGAACTCCTCAAGAGCAGGAATTGTCTTTTGGTTTTTCTTGTTGTTGTTTTATATTCCCCAGTGCCTATCACAGTGCCTGGCACATAGTAGGTGTGTAATAAAAGTTTTTGGCTGACTGACTAGTTTTGTGTGTGTTGAGTGTGAGATACCTAAGAAACATTCAGGTGGAAAATGTCCACCAAGTAGTTGGACATGTGGGATTAGAGCTCAGGAGTGAGAAGTAGGCTGGATGTGTAGATTTGGGAATCATCTGCATGAAATAATAGTTGAATATATAGGAGCTGATGAAATCATGAGTATTGATAGAAGAGAGTACACAGAGTAGAACCTTGGGGTACCTCCATGTATATGAGATAGTAGAAAGGATACTGAGCAAGAACAGTAAGATAGAAAGAAAAATACCCCAAGATTTTGTAATTGGTTGGTAAGGGATAAGCAATCTCTTCACTCCCAGAGTATTTTGCTTATATTCTATTCTTGTGTTTCTCATTTATTGCCTTTATTGTTGTTTGTGAGCAAGTCTTAACTCCCCAATTAGTCTAAGTTATGAGCTCCATGAACGCACAGTGTTGTTCATATTCATATCTCTAGCTGAACCTGGCATAAAGCAGGTGCTTAGCAGATACTCAATGTTGATGGTAATCCTGTGCATAAAAGCAAAAAATACACAAACCAGAAACTCCATCTTCTGTCATCTATGATACACTGGCTCCAGCAGTGCCACACAGCCACAGGACTCATCGGTTCATAAGGAAGAGGTATTGTGCTTTGTCAATCGAGGTGTATCAGCACCTGAACTTTTTTGAATTTGCTTTCCTCCCCCTCTACTTCACTTTCTCCTATTCCCTTCATAATTTTTTTGTTTGATTCTTAAGTTGATCTCCTTTCCTTCGATGGTAGGGGTGTTTTGTTTGTTTGTTTGTTTTTTATCACTCTAACAAAGCCAAGAGCATAATGACTGGCATAGCAGTTGGTATCAATTTAGTTAGGTGAAAGTTTCCTGAAGGTTGACATATAACAGAATTGTACTTCAGCACCACTATAAAGTAGAGGACTTGGAATTTTAAAGTTAATGTAATATAGCACCAAAGAATATTGTGAATTGCTTGATATTGAACCTGCTTTTATTTTTCGGTTGATTTTACCGTTGGAGCAGCACTTCAAGCTCATACTTGGACATTAGATCACTTATAGAAATATCATAGGTTGGGATCTTTACTGCTGAACTTCATGGAAATGCCACCAGAAAATTTAACCATAAGGGCTAGGTGCACGCAGTAATTTTTACTGTTTTCTCTTGCAGGCTTATTAAGTGACATTCTTTTAAGCTTGAAAGGAAAAATGTCATTCCGTAAAGGTACATGCTTTTTCCAAGTTGTAGCTTTTTGAAATTGGTTAAATAACAAAGAAGACATTTAATTCTTTTTTCTCTTTTTTTTTGTTTTAGTGAACATCATCATCCTAGTCCTTGCTGTTGTTCTCTTTTTACTAGTTTTGCATCATAATTTCCTTGGTTTGAGTGATTTGTTGAAGAGGGAGATCTCAGGTACAGTGACCTTATTGGTCTTATAAAGTAAATCACAATTCAGATTGCCATTCTCTTCCATTGATATGATGGGTTAAAAGGTGATAAATATAGTTCTGTAATCTTTTACTTACTACATACCAAGTTACTTCTACAGGAGAGAGGGCGGGGAAAGGAAGAGGAAACTGTTGTGATTGTAGATCTTACAGACTTTGGAAAATGAGAGGGGTGCTATTATACTGTTCACAGCTTTGGTTTGCTTATCTTTAAAATGGAGATGTTACCTGTCTCATTGTGAGAAACGTGCTTTGCAGATCTTAAAGCACTGCATGTGTATTAATAAGCATAGAATTGTTCCTCAAGTCTAATTTCCAACATTGGCATACAGCATACAGACCCCCCCCCACACACCCCCCAGCACAATCTCAATTAGCTTAAACAAGCCCATAAATTGGTTTTCAGGTCTGCTTTTCCTTTAGACTTGGATAGTGCTTTAGAATAGAAAGCCAGAGCCAAAAATAAATAAATAAATGAAACAAGGCTACTGTAGCAACTTACAGAGAGGATTTATGGCATTTTACCATTCTTGTTCCCTGACTTCCACACCTCTCCATTTCTTGGGTTTTGTAGCTAGTGTTATTGACCAAACTTGTTTCCCTTTACCCTTGTCTTTCTACCCTCTACAGATCCAAATCTTGTGGGATTTCAGCCATTAGCCTTTGTGCCTAATGCTCCTGAAAGCTTGATCTATAGGAGTGAAGAGGAGATTCCTGTAGTCATTGCAGCATCTGAAGACAGACTTGGGGGCACAATTGCAGTGATGAATAGTATTTACCATAATACCCACTCCAATGTGGTTTTCTACATTGTTACTTTGAATGATACTGCAGACCATCTTAGGTAAGTTCCTATCTCAGTTCTTAATACCATGCTGCAGGAGAAGAGGAATTGGGAAGATCTGGAAGGCCACATCACCTAATGCAATATATGCAGACATAAAACATTAAAGTCCCTTGCTGAGGCTGAGTCCTAAATGACAAGAGCTTTCCCCTAAAGAAAAACTTTTAGTAAAGAAAAAACTAAAAGCTCATCTGAGTTGGAAAATGTTTCACTCTTTTACTCTCTAAAGGTAGCTTTTTCTAGCTCTTTTCACCATAACACTGTAAATATCACACAGTGCTAGGATACATTACAAAATAAGGAAATGGAAGCTGATACATGACCTGCCCATAGTAACACAACTAGCCTGGTAGCAGGATTCTCACCCTCCACTCTCGACATGGTATCATAGGCACTCTTTACAATGCTCTTTGGAGGGTCTTTCATTCCTATCCCTGCTGCTCGCCACCCAGTCCAGGAACAAATACAGCTTTAAAACTATTAAAATGGCATGTACTGAGAACCCAAAGTATGCTATAAACTAATCGTAAATGTAGGAAGACACTTCTTTGGTAGACGCTTTTGAACTCACTTTTTCCTGGGTCAGAGAATATATTTAGGAGGCAGTGTGTTGGATATAAAGAGGAAGAAATTAATCAGTGTTAACTACTGATTGATTTGATCTATTTCCTTTCTGCCCCCACCCCAAGATTTTAATAGATTTTTAATATCTTTGTTTTTACATTACCTCAGTTTCTCTGTACCATTTCCTCTCTCAGAGCTACTCCTTA
This sequence comes from Vombatus ursinus, assembly GCF_900497805.2. Taxonomy (NCBI): domain Eukaryota; kingdom Metazoa; phylum Chordata; class Mammalia; order Diprotodontia; family Vombatidae; genus Vombatus; species Vombatus ursinus. Next base: position 19,636,332 of record NW_020954598.1, read on the forward strand.
CATTAAAAATAAACAATCTTCAGTAAAACTGATCAATACATAGAAAAAATTTGCCCCATGTAATGTTTCATATCTATGAGAACACTACTCCCTCCCCCAGGCCATCTCTGCAAATGTAGGAAGAGGCATCTTGTAGCTCTTCTTTGGGACCAAATTGGTTCTCTGCAGTTTTACATTTGTTTTGTTTTGATTATTCTTTCCACTTACATTGTTGTAGGCATTGTCTATGTTGTTTTTACTTCCCTTTGCATCTTTTGAGGCACATATTTGCTTTTTCTCACAGTAATGGTCCATTACATTTATGTGCCACAAATTTAATAAACACACCTTCTCTCAAGTTCTTTATTCATTTTCAGATAAAAGCTGAGCTTCTCATTTTAGAGGAAAGTGAGACCTAGAGAGGGGAAGCTACTTGACCAAATTCACTTGGGAAGTCAGTAAGACAGTGGGACTAGAGGAACCCTGTTTTTCTCAACTACATTGTGTCCTTGGCTCGGGTCTGAGTTTGCTGACTAGAATTTCCCCTTGGGGTTTGTCCATTTTAGACTTACATATATGTTTACTGGAAGAATCAGCATTTTGTAGCATGGCATTGGCTCTAGTAAAACGCAATAGCTGAATCCCAGATTCATGGCATCATGGAAGGATCCCTAGGAGCCATCTAGTCTAGTCCCCTCACTTTACAGAAAAGTGAGGCTTATGGAGGTGTTGTCCCAGGTCACACAAAGGCAGTAAGGATCAGAGATGGGATTTGACCTCGGGTTCTGACTCAAGAATCAGTGCTCTTTCCCTTTTACCATGATGCCTCCCTTCCTCTTAAGAAAACTTTCTACATGGGGACCCCTGGCACTTTCTCAGGGCTCCAGACTGTAGGTAGGTAGGTAGAATACTCTGTCCCCTGCACAGGCCCTTTAGAAGCACTCTGAAATGCTTGGTACTGTTGCTAAGGAACAAGACACATTTGTCTGATTTTTATTGAAACATGATCATGTACATACTAAGACTGACATGACATTTGGTGCTTTACCATGGTCAGATCCTGGCTCAATAGTGGCTCTCTGAAAAACATCAAATACAAAATTGTGGATTTTGACCCTCAACTTTTGGAAGGGAAAGTAAAGGTGGATCCTAAACAGGTGGACTCCGTGAAGCCAGTGAGTACAATCCATCATTTGTGTCTAGGAGAGGCCTGAAGCTGGTACACAATAACAACTTGTGGGGTTCACGTGACCCAGGGGTGCTTGGAACTTTTCATGTGTGTGTATATACACACATACATATAAATAAAAAGCTTGTCATGACTGTGACATGAGCAGCTTCTTGGGACCAGCCCTGATCCTTTAAATGTGTTTATTTAGCCCTAGAAAACTAGCATTCCATCTTTAAAGTGCTGTATTAATGTTTACAAGCCGTGTACATTTCTTCTTTTAACAGTTAACCTTTGCAAGGTTCTACCTACCTAACTTGGTTCCAAATGCAGAAAAGGCAATATATGTGGATGATGATGTAATAGTACAAGGTACCTTTTTTCCATCATGCTCTCAACCCCTTTAATCCAGCTAACTGAACTTGTCTCAGATTTCATTTTAAATTGTTAGGACACTTGTTAACTGTGAGTGGCAATAAGTCGTTTTCATTGAAAACTTGGTGCATTCAGGGCCTCTCTTGAGGCATCTTTTTACTCTTCCAGGTGATATTCGTGCCCTTTATAATACACCTTTGAAGCCTGGGCATGCAGCAGCTTTTTCAGAAGACTGTGATTCAACTTCTGCGAAAGTTTTTGTCCATGGAGCAGGGAATCAGGTGAATCACCCATCAAAATATAAGCTAAAGAGTAACTGAAGACACAGCTTTAATTATTGAGACCAGTGTCAACAAAATGGCAGTGTCACCAGAGCCTTAAGCACAATATTCTGTTTCCTTTTTGGCATTTATGCTGCTCTCCAGATTTCAAAAACTACACCCACATATTCATTCCTACCTTTTTCATTGAAGTATTTTGTGGCTAAAAGCATCAGTAATTGCCTACCAGGCCATTTCTTTCCCCTCATTATAGAATTTCATATTACACATTCTCAGGAGTATTTTCCATATCAATTTGAGGCTTGACTGTACAATATTTCAATAATGTAGCTGTCAATTATACTGATCATTTTGTTCACTTTGTTGGTCGGGTCAGTGATTAACACAAAATATTCATTGTTCTGTTTAAATAAACTGCATTTTAATTCTGTTCACAGTATAATTATATTGGATTTCTGGACTATAAGAAAAAAAGGATTCGAAATCTGGCCATGAAAGCTAGCACCTGCTCTTTTAATCCTGGGGTTTTTGTCGCAAATTTAACAGAATGGAAACAACAAAACATTACTTATCAACTGGAAAAATGGATGAAACTTAATGTAGAGTAAGTACATAGAGACAGTAAGAGTTGTAGTGAGCATTTAAATTAATTCAGCATCTGGTGCTTGTACTACCTTAATGGCTTTTTGTTTGTCCCTCCAGAGAAGAATTATACAGTAGAACACTAGCAGGCAGCATTACAACACCCCCTCTACTTATAGTGTTTTATAAACAACATTCAAATATTGACCCCATGTGGAACGTCCGACACCTTGGTAAGTAATCAGATTTTAAAATTTCAGCATGTCTTTAGTTACTAACAGTTTAATAGTTAATATGTGTATATTTTGTTTTGTTAATGGAAGGCTCTAGTGCTGGAAATCGATATTCACCTCAGTTTGTAAAGGCTGCCAAACTACTCCACTGGAACGGACACTTTAAGCCATGGGGAAGAACTGCTTCCTATGCTGACATTTGGGAAAAATGGTATATTCCAGATCCAACAGGAAAATTCAGCCTAATCCGAAGACATGTAGAAATTGCAAATGCAAAGTAAAATAGAATATGGACTACCATTATTTTCTCAGGAAACACTGAAGGAATAGTACTAGTTGGGAAAATGTCTTCCATGTGATATTGAGAACTTTTCTGTGTGCAACATGGGAAAACCAACTTAGACTCAACTATTATGAAGTTTCTTGTAAACTCTCTCAACTATAATATGAAAACCAATTTACACCTGTCTTACTTGAGAAAAAGTATTTTAATAGTTAATTTTTGTTGCTACTACAGAGAGAATCTGTCCCACAGAAGTGAATGGAATACCTTCCCTAAGACTGATGAGCCATCTTGCAATTAGTTAAATGCTGTTTTTATTCTACTCCTGTAACCTGTGGCTTCCTATATGACACTTTACTTTGCATGAAACCCACTTGAAGCATGTTTACATTCTTTTATAACTTAGTTTTTAGAATACACTAGTTATGATTTCTTGTTCCTTTCAACAAGTTATGTCTCCTAGTTTTGTTGACATAGTTAGAATTCCCCAGTACTAAATCATTATTTAAAGATGGTTTTTCATCTTGTTCTAATAAATAAAATCCAAGAACACATTTACCTTCAAATTATCTGTTCTTCTGCCTTAAGAATTAATGTTAGGACAAATAGCGTCAGTGTGTATGACACTGTTAATCCACATAAGTCACTTAACCTGAGCCTCAATTTCCTGATTTGTAAAATGGGGATATTGCCTCAGCTATCATGAAGCCCAAATAATACAAATAAGTCAATGGTGACAAAGTATTTATTTTATGACAAGTCTTTCATCAGTTCAAACAGTTCACTTTAGCAAAAAATCCCAGACATCCTATCTATTACCCATTTGTTCAAGTTTTACATATCTACAAATAATAATTTCTGTACATGTTTCTCATACCATAATCATTTTTGCTGTAGTATATACATAATATCTTGTATCAAGATAACTTAGCAATCAAGTTAATAGCAATTCAGTAAGTTCATAACGGACTAAGTTGCATTACACGTAATCTGTATTAAAATTATAAGTGTCATCGTCTTCCTCTATCATCTTATCCACATGAAAAGACTTTTCTTCTGCTCCAGCACCAAACTTTTTACCTTTATAAAGAGAGAAAACCGCATGGTGAAAATGTCTACCAAATCCCGATATTCCAAACAGTAGGATCCATTAGCTCTCAACCTACCTGGCTGGAGCTCTTCTTCCACTTTAAGTCTTTTGGTCCCTACCCTGCTTCTTTCCTGTGAGGAAATATTAAAGCGTCAGTTGATTCCTCTCAGTGGAGCTTGTGATTATGAAAACATAGAAATGATTTCTAGGAAGGGATGAAGCACTGACAAGAAAATCTACTGAGGTGGATATCGTTTAAAACAAACAAAAAACCAGCTACAATTTAGTAAATAGGAGACACCTCCCCATCCCAGCCCCCAAGCACTAAAGATTAATTTCATTAAAGCAATAAAATCCATGACCATCTCACACAAATATGCAGAGGTAGGCAAGATAAACCAGAGATCCTAATTTAAGGGAAGCATACCAAATTTACCCCTAAGGTATAACTGAAACAGGGTGGGATGAGACACCCCCCCCACCCCAAATGACTCTAGAAGTGAACTTTATTCAAAAGGTTAAAAAAAGAGTTGAGAAGTGGGATAGGAGAGAACAGTAACATTTTATATAATGATGTACTCACATGAGGGACCAGAGAGAAGTGTGATGGAAATTGTTTGGGTGAGGATTACCAGAGACAGAGGGGATACTGTCACAAGAGTTTATGCTCCAGACTAAGTGGATGAAGAGAGAAATTTGGGGAACAGATCAAATTATCTGGACATCACTTAAAGTAGACCAGCTACTAATTATTTGATCTGTCTCCCTAATTTCCATAATTCAAAAGGTAAGGGGGGAGGAAACAAGTGGAAATTTCTCTTCTCAACCCAATTCTCATGAGCAAGAACAATCTGTTTTGGGGGTGGACACGAGAGAAGCCTGGGACTGGTGACAGAAAATGAAAAGACAGTCACAGCCTATTGCCTCACCTAAATTTTGGGTAAGAAGTCTTCTCAGAAGGAACTAAGGCTATTGAGTAAAGTATAAGACAAGAGAAAAACTTTTAAGTAAGGGACAATGGAGAAAAGATTGCTCTTAACATGCTTGTTTTCTCTGAGACTCTTTAGACTGCAAAATGTAAAACAAAAAACATTAAAGGGAGTTGCTACTGAGAACAAGTACGAATTATAGGCCTTGAATTCCTACCAAAATTCTAGAACGCATTATTAGAAGTGATGGTGAGCTACCACGGCCTGCTTCATGAAACAGGTAATGTTGGTCTAACTTCATTTACTTTTTTTTTGACGGGATTAAGGATAATTAGACTGATGGATCAAGGGAATACTTCTAGTGTACCCAGATTTTTAACAAGGTATTTAAAAGATTTTCTAGCGAGTATCTTGGGACAAGATAGTGAATGTGGGTTAGATGACAGGATATTTAGGTGGATTTGGAAATGTGATAGTCACTCATGATTCAGTTATCTTGGAAGGTCTCTAGTGAGGTGTCCCATGAAGCTTTACTTGGTTCTGTGCTATTCAGCACTTTTTAAATTTATGACTTGGTTATCTGAACTGCAGATGAGCCAAACCTGGGACAGTTTAACATGTTAGGTAAGAGTTCACTTTGCTAAAAATCAACTCAACAAAAAGATACAGTAGCCTGCAAACTCATGAATCAACAGAGTGGTAAAAATGACCCCAAAGTAAATGCCAACTTAGCTGCTTCAAGAGCAACAGTGTATGGTTTAAAAAGGTGACAGCCTGGCTGGAGGCAGATCTCCCACCTCTCCAGTGTTACATTCACTTCTAGGTGTCATGTCTTGGGAAAACATTGATAGTAAGAGACCAACCAGCAAAGGGAAAGACCTTGAGATCAAGGCTTTAGGAACTGTGAAGACTTGGTCTGAGAAAGTGAAGGCTTGCCTAAGGAGTACCCAGCAGCCACCTTCAAAAGATGGCCCAAAAGAGAGGGAAAAACAGAAGGAAGATCTCCAAAACAGGATAGGCTGCCTTGAGAAAGTATTGAGGGGGTGGATCTGGAGTTTGTCAAGTAATGATATGATGATCTCTTAAAGTGTTACATTATACTAACATTAAACTAAAAATCTGAAGGTTTTGACATTTTTGTGTTTGACCACTTTGGCAGTCTGATGAAGGCTAAGAACCCCTTTTCAGAATATCTTTGTTACCTATGCTTATTAATTTCATGAAATGCTCAATTTCAGTTAGAAATTAGTAAAAATAATGCAATTTTTCTTCCCATCCAAGTTCATGGATGCCCTGAGATATATCCAAAGACCCTAGGTTTAAAACTCCTAAACTAGATAGCTTCTTCTGATATTCTTTAATTTAGTTTCCTCATTTTGCAAATGGAAGGGACCAAGGGCTCTTATTAGGGTATCCCAGTGAATAACTGGCAAAGACAAATCATTGCTCACAGCCACAATATCTTTCATGCATCTCCCCTCATTCCATGCAAGATACAAAACAAAGCTAGTTAGAGATTCCCTTTTCTTTGGAATCGTAATTTCAAAGGCAACATTGAAGGGTCTTTGAAATCCTGAGGAGATTTCTACTGGTTGCTTAAAACTCAAAGGAATTCTAAAACCAATCTTACATCGACGACATTTTCATCATCACTGTCCTCATCTTCTTCGTACAGAAAATCATCCTCTTCCTCTTCTTCTGCATCATCATAGTCTTCATTCTCTTCCTGTCTCGGTAGTTCCTCAGGCACATCCCTCTCCTCTGTTATGCCATTGGTCAGACCAGAGCATTGGAAAAGGATGCTACTTGACAATCTGGGACCCCTGATGGCTAGGAAAAGAAATCTAATGAATCTGTAATAGATTAGCATGAGATCTAAACAAAACAAGAAAGCACAGGTCTTACTAACCTCTAATGGCACCCAAGTTGTTTTTTTCTAGCTCCTCTAGATTAAGACCCTGCTGCATATCTCCTACAATATTCTCAGTAAGATGCGAAGAAAAAGTCAATGATGGAGGAACCAGACAATAGTAACTCATTTTGGGGCTAGTATTTAAAAAAAAAAAGGATAAAAATTAATAGCTAATTAATGGATTAACAGCTAATCCAATACAATACTAAAAAAAGTTTTCAACAGCTGGAATAAATAAAACCTTTACCCTGTCCAATGAGACCAGAACAATTTAGCAGCCTCCTCCACTTTGAGTAGACCACCTTTCCGCACCATCCCTCTCTTCTGTGCTAGCAGAGTCAAGAATTCTTGAGACTCTCTATAGCTTGGGATGTTGTATCGTAACATTAGCTGAAACAAGAAAATAAATCCCCTTTATCTGGCTCGGCATAGGTTTTGTCAAGAGTTTTAAGGTGGCAATGTTGTTAAAACCAACTAAGTACAATATCATTAGATACGCAGGTATTCAAGACAAAAGGAAATGACTCAGTAGGAACTGCACTATCTGGTTACACAGGATTGTCAAACAGTCCTATTTCCCATTTCCTTACAAATGAAGAGTCAGCGCCTTTTCAGTGACAGGAAAAAAAAACCCTCAACAACAAAATTACTGAATAAATCCTCATCTAGTAAACAACCCAATGTCTTCAATCAAGTGGTTCCAAGAACATTTATCTCTGGCTATGAGACTGCATTATATCACTATAGAATGGCCATCAAGAACTCTGAATAAAAGTAGACTCATGAAGATACAATTAAAATTGTAAAAGACTATATTACCTGCTGTTTATTGCAGTGTTCCACGATTGTAGTTACTGAATCTAATAGTTCTCTTTTTTCAATATTTGTGGGACTTCTCAAAGCAAGAGCAACTGGAGAGTTAGAAGGAGATGCAATAATACTCGGACTATCTAACATCGTGATATTCTTGTCAATGTGGACAATCTGCATGTATCTAAAGAAGAATAACAGTGAGTAAAAACTTAAAAACCTTCAAAGAATGAAGAGAGATAAAGAGAACCTAAGCAAACATGAAGCTCAGGGTTGGATTGAATAAATTCAACACAGAACATCAGATCCAGTCTGTCATCATATGCTTCACGTGTGGATGACATTTGAAACCCTTAAGTATTTTCACACAGAAAACGAATCTCATATGTAGGGAAAACATAATATGTCTTCCGGTGTTCGTGTAACTAAAAAAACTGGTAAATGAGTACAGGTTCTACCAAAGCCATGATAGATGAAATCTCCCTTTAACTGAAACCCTTAAAAAGGAATGAAATATTGGGACCTCCTTAATCATGTCCAGTTTAAAAGGACACACCAAAACAGTTACAACATTCTCCATGGAATATCCCCAAGATCTCTCACTTTTCAGACACTTACCTTGTAAGACCCATGGCTGGTCCAGTATGACACACATATGCTTGTTTTAAACTATTGATTATGCTGCTTTTGCCCACATTTGGGAAACCTTCAAATGGAAATATAAATATGTCATTATTTACCATGCAAATAACTAACTAGAAATTCACATGGCATAGAAAGGTTATCTGCATTTGTGTATAGAATACTCACACTAAACCATCTTTTGAAATGTGAAATAAAACTGGACATTTTGATGGCAATCTGGAGGGTCCTGCTCAGAGTGAGATCAGAGTTGGATCTCATATCTTCATTTTAATAGTAAGATCATTTCTATCTTCATTTCTCACTCAAACAATGGTCAGGACAGATAATCATTGACCCAAATAGTCTAAAACTAATCTTAACCTCAAAAGGGTAGCAGTACTTTTTGTGGTAGCAAAGAACATGAACATAATAGAATATTACTGTGCCCTAAGATATGACAAATAAGATGAAAACAAGCACAGAAAGATTGTGAATGATGTGAAGCAGAAGTAAGCAGAACTGAAAACAAATTACTGCAACAATATCAACGGAAAAGAACCACAAAACAATCAAAATGGAACATGCTGCAAAATTCCAAATTAAAAAACCCCACCCCAACTCTTTTTTTGTAGAGGTGGGAGGTCCAGAGGGGTAGTACACTGAAAAAGGTATTACTTGTTTTTGCTTATTTTTCTCTTCCTCTTTTTCTTTTAAAAAAAAAAAAATACTATTTGCTATATATGATGGCTTTATGGGAGGGAGAATAATAAAGATATCAATAAAACTGATTTTTTTTAAAGAAATAAGGGAGATTAAATCAATTTCAATTATTAGGTTTTTTTTGAGGTATCAGATGGTTTGTTTTTCAAACTAAACAAGAAGAGTTATATGAGACTAGTAATTCACATCCACACTGTGGATATTACTTTCCAAGTATTTCCCACTTCCTCTAGCCTTTTTTTTTTTTAAAGTAAATTTGTGATGTTAGTTTCCATGGAAAAGTTGCTAGTTATGATTACATCAACTCACCAATCACACCAACTCGAATAGCCTTGTTTTGAGTCTTGCAAAAATCATTGAGGAGTGTCAAAAGGCTCTTTCCACCCAAGCACATGCCATGCCTGCTGAGGTCCAGCTTCTTCTTCCCTGGCTTCAAGGTCAAACAAGTTAGTTTGTCAATCTCTCTAGTCTAGAATAGTAAACATTCTAGGCAAGAAAAAAAAATTACTGTATAGCAGAAAAGAGACATCTAGATATAAAAGTGATACAGTGTACAGAACACTAGGCCTAGAGCTAGGCAGATCTGCATACAAATCCAGCCTTAGATACTAGCTGTGTGACCCTGGGCAAGTCACTTAAACTCTCTCTGCCTTAGTTTCCTCAATTGTGAAATGAGGGTAATAATTAAATATTTGCAAATTTTGTATCCTCAGTGTTTAGCAGTGTCTGCCACACAGAAGGCACTTAATTCTCTGACACACACAATACACGCACCACTGCCCCCACCCTAAAGTAATTCACTGCAGAATCGAAAAGAACAACCTATCTCAAATAGGTTCAAATAGTCATGATTCTCCTTCCTGAGTAAGCCAATCTGACTGGTCCCTTTCCCTGTCTGTGAATGATTAATTACATACAATTCTAGGATTCCTTTTATGAGTTACTACTGTCTTTGCCTCAATCCACCTATCTCCAAGTCTATACCCGGACAATAACGATAATACCATCATGAATAAGGTTAGCATAGCTGATTTCAGAAAAATGATAGTTTTTGACAGAAATCAGAATTTCTCTTAATCTTATTCTCTTTGGGTGAAATCAGAGTTGGATCTTGTAATCTTCACAATTCCATCAAGTTGTCAGTGTTCATCACATTTCAACCCAAACAACCATTAGGCAGAGAACTGAACATCTTCCCAATATTACAAAGAGTTATCCTTACCATCCTTATCTTTTCCTTTCCAAATGCTGAGGCTCTAAAAACAACTGTTGGGAGTTCTTTCTTCAAGCAATGGACCCATTTATTCAAGCTTTCCTTTGGCACCAGATCTGGAGGAAGTAAGAAAATTTACATGCTAAAATTTAAGATACATGTTTGCTATAAGGTTTATCCATACCTAGATTCTGACCTTGGCACCATCCTCAGATAATGATTTTAAGCCTCTACTCCTAAGAATAATTTAAGATCTGTGTCCCAGGTTAACTTGGGGTCCGGAAATATTTTGGGTGAAGTTTGTCCAAGCTCTAGGTTTGAATTTTCAACACCAAGAATTCACATACCATCAATAACCATTTATTGAGTGCTACTAAAATGCAATCTGCTAAATGATAAAGGTAAAATAGGTGGAGGTCATCCTTGACTTGGACAATCCATTAAGGACATCATCTTCACAAAAGAAAAAAAATAAATCAGCTTAACATATATTCAGAGAACAAAGTTCTGTAAGCATCAGCATGCTATAAAAACTAAACGCCACTGTGATGTTAGGTGGTATCATCTTTGGCAACTAGAAATAACGAACTAGGCTGAGGTCAGAGTTGGATCTTACAGTCTTCAATGGTATTTCAGACTGATAGATGTTTTCCTCATACCTCACATCTGGAAGATATAAAGGTCATTTTTAATGAGCAAATCTATGGCATACCTGTTTTATTCAAGACAAGCAACAGTTTTTTGTTTCCTCCAGTTTGTGTGATGATTTGTTCCACCTGGGGACATCTACATCCTAAGGGATCTCTGGCATCCAAAACTTCCAGCAAAACATCTGAGGCCTCAATCACCTACGGGAACAAAGATTAGAAATACACAAATGCTTGGGAGGCAATATGTGTAAGTCTTATTTTCAACAGAACCAACCCCAGTTCCTTTACCAGCCTAACAAATGCTCTTGTTTTTTCTTTCTTTTTTTTTTTGGCAAGGCAATTGGGGGTTAAATGACTTGCCCAGAGTCACACAGTTAGTAACTGTTATGTGTCTGAGGCTGGATTTGAACTCAGGTCCTCCTGACTCCAAGGCTGGAGCTCCATCCACTGTGCCACCTAGCTGCCCCTGACAAAAGCTCTTATTAAAACAAGATACCAGAACCAAATATTATAAACATAGACTAAATGCAGAATATAGCCAGACCTTTCTATTCACGTTAATACGGCCTAAAATCATATCATCTTTTTTGACTGCCGTGTCAGACTTCTAATGCATATTGGGTTTGCAATCTACTTCAACTCAATAAATGGGTTCTGAACAAGAAATTAGCTATAACAGAGATAGCTGCTCTTCTAACCCTTTCTCTCTAAATTACAACAGCATTTTCAGCTTTCTCAATTTTCTATTCCTTACAGACTTGACTCTCCATTTAAGATGACTCTAGTTGGGTAGGTCAAGAATTTATTCATACTATAAAGATTTGGATATCCCATTAGACATGAAAACTTTTCACCTCTTCCACTTCACAGAAGTCAATAGAAATCTTATCTTTTTAAATATCAGTCAAAAATAAATAAATAAATGGATGAATAAATATCAGTCAAGAAAGCAGCTACTCAATTAGGAAAATCTAGAAATAGGAAGATCTCAGGTATTAAGGGTTTTTTTTCCTGATCTTGGTGGAAAGTAAAGAACAAAGAAATCACAGAGCTACCTACATAGTGGATAAATTAGAAAGGAAAAACTAAATTTACTTCCTTTACTTAACCTCTATCTCTATGAAGGTCATGAGGAATAAATACCAGCCCCATTTTATGAATCAGGGAAACACGCACAAGAAAGGAGCGTACCTCTCTAGTCTTTTAAGCATAGGTGAGTCAAAAGTCTCTTCCAATTACACATATGATCCTATGAACATTTAAAAATCACTTAATATAATGATTAGGAGGGAAAACTAGCACCTGTTGGGAAAAATACCTTTTGAAGTTCTCTACAAAATGATTTTTTTGAGCCTTGCTTGACTGTTCTGCAAGATAGCTTTGCCTTTCTTCCCACAAATTCCTAAATGATGAGGAGAGAAAAACAAGACAATCAGAATTTTAAAGAATTATACAGGAAATAAAACAAAAAGGCCGGATCATTTTTACTCTAGCATTAATGATCCAACTAAATGAGTTATCTGTATCTTTCAAGGAAACATATCTGTTCTTCACCTATGTATGAAAATCCTCCTTACTAGAAGACAGACTTGACAGCTGTGTTTTGCTCTACCAAGCCAAATGCTCTTTCAACAATAAAAAGTCAGCTAGCTGCCTAGAAACACATACTTTGTTGTAGGAAGGGAAAGAGAAGGGTATGAAAGGTATAAATAAATACATATCTATAAAACATCTACTATGTGCTGGGCATGTGCTAAGCATTTGATCTTCACAAAGGTAGGTGCTATTGTATTCCTCATTTTACAGTTGCAGAAAATGAGGTTAAGTGATTTGGCCAGGGTCACAGACCTAGAAAATTTCTGAGACCACATCTGAACTCAGGTCTTTCTGATTCCAGACCCCGTGCTCTTTCCACTTTTCCAACTAGTTGCTTCTAGAAATTAGTTTGTGAAAGCCTGCTTGACCCTGTCCCTTATTTCATCAAAAATACCCTCAATGCATTTATAAGGAAAACAGTCTTATAAAGATGAGAAAGCATTTGAATCAGTAGTTCATAGGATCTATATATAGCTGGAGGGGACCTCAGATGCCTTCTGATTTAACCCCTTCATTTTATGGATAAAGAAGCCAGAGCCCAGCAAAGTTATGTGAATCGATGAGTTCCACAGCTAATGTAAGAAACAGAATTTGAACCAGATCCTCTGATTATCCAGAGTCAATTTTCTTTTTAATAGACCATGCTTTCTTATCATTTCACCATATGATGCCAAGTATTCAGCCCAAGTGCTAAATTACCAATTTTTTTCATTTACATATACTTTTTATTATTTGGATGAAAAAGGCTTAAGGTGGCTGCAAACTCAAAATGAAAACATGTAGAAATTACATATTGTACATGGTCATCTTTCAATTCATTTTGGTGGTTTCAATTCAAAAAGTATTTATTAGACACCTATATATGCAAAGCACCATGCCAGGCTCAGTAAGGAGAAAGGCAAAAACAAAAAAGTCTCTACTCAAATTCTATTTGAGTATTCTATTTTAAAGAGATAATTTGTATACCCACCATCTAGTAGGTAAACTGAATGCTGCTGTTGGACTGGATGGGGACACCATGTTCTTCTTACAGATGAGTAACCCAACTCTCTCCCCTCAAAAATAAAGACAATCCTACCCTTTCTGGTGGTTCTGTGTTTGACGAAGCAACATTGTTTTCATCATGTTTTCGTTTTTGTGCTTGCTCCTTATGTTTGTTAAGTTTCTGCTTCTCCTTTAGTTCTTCAAGCTGTTCTCTCAGGCCAAAAAAAAAAAGTTTAGGATCATTAATCATATTCTTATTACCTCTTTTTAAAAAGTGTCTACCCTAATCTTTATAAGAATGCCTAGATGAAGCCTCTCAAAATAAGCAAAACCCTGCCTCTTTCTGAACTGAGTCTTACCTGCTGCTTTCTTTGCTCAGCTTCCCGAAGAAGGGCCTCTTTGAAGGGGGCACTGTTGGGAACACCAGGATCCTTCTTTGGCTTTTTGTGACCATGTTTCTTGGCTTCCTTCCTCACTTTTCGGTAATGCTCCCGTACCTATTTTAATAAAGTCATTTAGTTTGGTTTAAAAATTGCCAGGGTTTTATCTATTCAACAAAAATAATTTTTTAAAAAAATTACTAAGCTCCAAGTCATATTCCAAACACAACTCACTTTGAAAGTATTAACTGAACTTTTATTAAGGCAACAAGTATGGTTCAAAGTGGTTGCAGATCTTAGAAGCCTCATTGACATCTAGCTTTCACATATCAAACCTGGTCAGACAGCATCACCCCAATGTACACACTGGACCAACAAAGTTCTTTCTCATGCCACAGATGAGATTTTTCCCCCACCACCCAAAGACAAGAATGTTTGCCAAAAGAAATTTATGCCTATAGAGTTTTTTTTAATCCAGTACCCAGTGTGTACTGCCTGCCGCTATTGATACAAGTCCATTTGTTGTTCACAGTTGCTGTAGATGACATAAGTCCAGCCTAAATACATCCCCAAAAGCTTATGCAGAAGACCCACCTTTTTCTGGATTTTAAACCGCTTATGACATGTCATGCGCTTACTTGCTTTTTTTAATTCTAGGAACAAAAAATAATTCATAATAAGGTCAGAACTAGGGCTCCTATAGGTCCATCCCCTCCTCTTTTGTACCCTACAGGTACTAGGGGGACAAAGAGTCAGCAATTATAATTAAAATACATGAAACACATGACCTTCCTGACCTCCACATATGGCTATGCTCAAATGACTAGGAAAAGTCCTAAAGCATTAATTTGTGATTTTGAGAAATCTATTTTCAATTAGGGAGACCTTAACTCCAGCCAAACTAGATTAATTTCCATTTCCCACCCTTTTGTCTTTGCTCATGCTGTCCTTTTCATCTATAATATGCTAAACTCTAACCTCCCAAACCCTCAAGGCCCTTAAATCCTGATTAAGTCATTCTCCATCCAAAATAAAATGAAGTTTATTTGACTCCACAGCACTTCGTACTCATTTTAATTTTCATCCTACTTATTTGCCGATTTCCCCTACTCGTGGCTTGGGAGCTTACAAATTAATTTTTGCATACAGGCAGCACGCAGTAATGGAAAAGATTAGTCAAGAGCTGATGATTGAATATGGGTCAGCTACTTATTAGCTATGCGACCACTTTGCAAGTCCCTTTATCTCAGATGTTCCTTCCCTATTAAAACAGGCAAAGTCATACTAGCACTGGCCGTCTTCACAAGACTGCCAGGAAAACGAATTGCGAATTTTAAAGGGTGTCAATCCCCCTAGCCCAAAGCCCCTACTTCATACAAATGCTGCAACAGCTGCACCGACGTGCCCCCCTCCCCATTCCCCGGGCCTTGGACCACCGCCAGGGCTGACGAGCGAGGCCGCAGCCAGAGCCCGCCCGTCAGGCCCACCTCCTCGGCGTCCGCTCCTTGTCCTAAGCCACACACCGGGGAGGGAGGCGGAGAGCCGGGATTCGAGGCCAGGCTTAGCGGGACTCCCGCTCCAGGGCTTTCTCCAGCGCCCCCAACCTCCAAGGCCGAAGCCGGCCCGAGCCGCGCGCTCAGCGCAGCGCGCTCCCCGGCCCGCACCCCGCACCCCGCACCCCGCACCCGAGAGGAACAAGCAGCGCCGCAGGCGAAGGGAGCCAGCTGGAGACCCAGGAGGCGGACGTTAGAAGCCCAGGAACTCCCGCCACCCGGAGAACAGACACTCACTAGGCCGCTTCATGGTGACGGAGAAAGCAGCTCCCACGTCCAGCCGACTCGGATGCCACGTGCATACTGAAGCGCAGAACCGTCACGACGTGAAGACGCTGCCGTAAAGCGCGCCTGTGCCAGAGCCTCCTCTCCTGCCCCGCCCCGCCCCGCCCCGCGCCAGAACCTGGCTGGGCTCGCGCTCGCTCCTTCTCAGAGCCGCTCGCGCCCCCGCGCCCTTCTCTCCCTCTTGCTCGGCCCTGCCCCCTCACCCCAGGGCGCGCGCACGCGCACGGTCGCGCGGGGCCGGTCTCGCTTGGCGGCCGTGCGGCTGGGTTTGCGGCGGCGGCGGCGGCGGCGGCGGCACCAGGAGCTGAGTCGGACCTGAGCCGAGAGGGTCTGAGAGCAGGAGCGGGCCGAGCAGCGGCAGCGCCAGCCTTAGCCGTGGCGGCCACAGGACGGGGCGCGGCGCCGGCGGTCGGGGACCGCGGCAGGGGCTGCAGGCGGCGGAGCAGCTGGGTAAGGCCGGAGCTCCAGGGAAGCGGCGGCAGACTAGGAGGCCGCGGCCGCCGAGGCCGGGTCCGCTCGGACGGGGGCCCCTTTGTGTGGCGGCCCCGGGGACAGGGAGCCCTCCCGGCCCCCAGGAGCCCAGCCGAAGCCGGTGGGCCCCTTGCCGCCCGCCCGCTCCCCTTGTTCTCTGAGGCCCCCCGCCGAGGACGGGGCCCCCATCCCCCACCCCCCCGCCGAGATCGGGGTCCTCTCTCTTCGAGAGGGTCCCCTTCCCGCCTCCTCGCCGACTTGGATCCCTCTCCCCCGGAGTTCCTGAGTTTCCTAACTCTTCCCGACGCCCCCCACCCTTATTCTCCCAGCTTCGGCTGCGTGGGCCCCCCTCCGTCTCTGGTGCCTCTGTCTTGTGGCTCTGTAAAATGGGGACGAGTCCCGCCCGGCGCGCTCCGTCCAGCCCAGGACAGCCCCCTGCACCCCCGCCCCCACGGGCCGTGCCCTCCGGGGTCCCGGCTCCCCAGAGTCCGGGGGGGCCTCCGCCAGGTCTCCAGATGTCAGTTTTCTCGGGATCTTGGCTGCCCCGGAGCTGGGGCCGGGGGCTGTCAGAGGATGCTTGCCTGGGGTCCCAGAGGGGGAAGTGGAGAGGGGCTTTTCCGAGGTGGGAGACGCAGTTCGTGGCCGCGAGGGACCTGTCCCCTGGGGAGCCCTGCACCCCACCTCTCTACCTTGCTAAACAAAGAGGAGATGCGAAACGGAGCTAAAATTCTGCGAAAGTTCAGAGTTCCAAACAGAACCCGTCACCACCTTCTTGAAATTCCCTCCTTAATAACCAGTTGGGCTCAGGACTGCTTCCGTATTGTGTCCCTCGTTTTGGCATTTTATTTATGGTGTCAAGTAATTTTCTTTTGTTGTTTCCTCCAGTTCGTCCAGTGTCAAAAATCCTTCATTTTACCTTCTGAATTTCATTCGTCATTACGGTATCCTTTTGTTTTTGTTCGTGGGGATGTTGTAACAAGAATTCTCCCCAGCTATTTTTTTTTTTTGTACTTTCCTAACTAGCCTCTTAAAACCCTAGTGTTTTTCTTCTTACTTTCTGACCAGCTGTTTCAACATATAATACTTATAGCATTACAAAAAAATTAGATTGTTTTGAATACTGTGAACATTTTTCTACATGCTTTTATTTTTTCTCAAAATATTTTAACAGAAAAAAGAAATGCAATTTTTTATAGTTACATATAAACTATGTGAATTGTTGTTATTGTTACTGTTTTGATTTCATTGGTGTAAGACCGTCCCACTGTGGAAACTGTTAGCTGCTGCCGATCAGCTACTGATCTTGTCACTTACAGTCTAAGGGAGTTGCCTTAGGGGACTAAGAGAATAAGTGATTTGGCCAGTGAAGTGTTAGAGGAAGGATTTGAACACAGATCTTCCTGAGTCTTAATTCTTATTACATCTTATGCTACTGCTCTTAAAAATTCTTATGAAAAAGAATCAAAAGAATGAGTATTGATAAGTACTACATAGGAAACTCATAAAGATTTTAAAAAACCAAATGTACAAAAATGTAAAAATCGTAAACTAAACTATGTTATAATCTACTTATACTTGGACAATTTAGCCTCCCCTTCTTACCTTACCCCATAACCTTCTCTACTATTCAAGTACCTTACTGTATTCCCCACATCCCAGGTGAATCTTTTTTCCCCAGTCTATGTTGTATTTGGAAAATGAGAGTAATGATATTCGTTAATGAGAGTAATGGTATTCCTTATCATTTCTTTGTAATTCATTGAGGTCTTGCCCTTTTCAGAAAAAAGCAAATTGTTAAGTTTTGTGTGGATCCCATTAAGAATCACATGAACTTCATGAAAATATTCTTTGTTAATTTATTATAACCAGCAAGGATGTCAATGCATTTTTTTGTATCTAATTTGTTAAGAAAAATGCTCATTTAAACAATTGATGAGTATTGTCTGAAGAGATACTTTGAATAAAAAAAATCAGTAAGGTATGATTTGTCACATTTTAGTGGTTCAAAAGTCTTTAACTATCTTCTGTAGCTTTTGGAGACATATGAGGTATCTAAAATATAACTGTGTTTTCTTCTGAAGGATATCAAGTTTTAATAGCTATACAGGTGAGTTCAAAAAATTTCAAGCTATTCAAAATGTACTAGGTTTCCCTGTCCCCAGGGTATGCAGTCCTTACTAACAGGTGGTAAACGACATTAGCATGTTTCTCTCTTAGCCCATTGTAGACTGTTTTTAGCCTTCAAGTTTATGACTACAGCCAAGGCTGTTTTAACATTGAAAACTGAGCTCCAGAAATTTCCTTTTTGCATCATGGGAACAACACTGATGAAGTGTTCCAAATTTTTTTTCAACTACATAAATAAGTAGCTACTTTTTAAACAAATTTTGTTTCCGTACATACTTTTTCATAAACACACATTTTGAAGATGCTTATAGAAAGTATTCTCAGAAAGTAAGTGTTTGAATGCTGTCTTAAGGGCATATTTCCCCCCATATTTTAAAATTTAGGCTTCAAATAGTATTTTGTATACACTTATATAGTTACATCATAAAAAGTACAGTAGGACAATTGCTAAAAAACTAATTTGATCCAACACCTCTTGGTGACTGAAGATTTTTAGTTATTCTGTGAAGAAAATCTTTTTGCAGGAATTTGTTTTATAGGTGTTAACTAATATCCCTTCTTCCAGCTTTCCATTGTATCCTTCTTAAACAGTTCTACTTAAATGCTTTCTATCTATCTCACTCCTTTCTACTTCTTCTGACCCTTCCTTTTTTATTTTCCGTTTTCTATCTCTGTTCTTCTCTTTCAGTTTTGAATATAGTAACACCTTTGCCGATTCAGCACTTCTAAAGCTCTGCCTTCTCCCACTAGCTTAACTTGGCCTTCAGACATTATGAGGAGACTGGCTTTTCGAGGCGCTGGTTGTACTCTGGTAAATCTGGTAAATTACTGGTCATTTACACACCGCTTCCTTTATTCCTGTCTTCCCATGCTCACCCTTCCCTGCTCATTTTTGACCTTTCATTTAATGAGCCCTTTCTTTACATTCATCGAACTCATATGATTGCTGTTCTTGGATTGTATCAAGAGTATCTCATCATTTTTATAATATATTGACAGTTTATCAGATTTTTTTTTAAACTTTGTATCCTTGGCCTATATATATGAAATACATTTTAGCTCCTTTAAAAATTTCATACCTATAGTAGACCTGGCATACAGGAAACAAGTACTATTGTGTTATTTTTTAAATACCTTCACAATCACCTTGAGCAAATAAAACAAACATTAAAAACTCAATGTAGAGACTTTTCATCCAGGTGAAGAGTTGTAAGAATCCCACATTTTTCCTCTATTGATTATTTGTACCCCTAGTTTGTGCTTCTGTGAGAACCCAGTAGAAGACTTGGACCATAGCCTGGCAGAAACTTTAACAGCACTTTTCCCCAATGTTATTGGCAACCAGGGTGTTTCTCCTTATGTTCTGACTTTTCCTAGTTTCACAGGAAAATTGAATGTGAATAAGTGGTCTAGAATCTTTAGTTTTAGAACAGGGTCATTGGAATCTCAGTTGACACTAGGATCTTCTAATTGAATTAAATAAACAAGTACGAAATACTTCCCACCCCCCCACCCCTCTTTTTAATTTGTCAGTCTCTTCTATCTTTAGCAGAGATACAGTTAGTAATCACAACTCCCATGTTAGAGACTGGTACCTAGCAACAGCCCTGAAACTTAAAGAGAAATTCAAATGCTATTAATTTCTTCTGACTATAATGGGTAAAAAATTATGATAAATGGCCATGTTATTTTTTACAAGTATGAACATTGAGTAGAATATTCCATTACTAAACAGTTGGTAAAACTTATTGACTCTCAAAGGTCAGTCCTAAGGCCTGTAGTAAAAAAAAAACAAACAACACAATTTCACTTCCAAATAAGTACAAATAATATAATAATGTAATATAATTGTGAAATACAGCATTTATACTTTGGTCTTCTTTTGGAAGATTGCTCTAGGTGGGGGTATGGCTATAAAAGTCTCAGCAGACAAATAGCAAAAGAATACAATTATCAAAAGGAATTTGTACAATTTACCATTTAAATTTTGGCCATACAACTTTGTGGTCTTGAAGGGTGTTTTATTTTGAGAGTAGGATGTTTTCTGCCTACAAGACAACCAAGCTGTTGGTGATTTTCAGCTTTTCATAGCTGGATGTCACTGCCTTTTGTTTGATTCATAAACAGTTGATTTTTGTTTTAAGCAACCAAGTCATGGTTGTTCTTAACATGATCTTGTATTCATGTTCTAGAATCTCAGGACAGTTTATAATACCTACCTTCTAGATATCACTTGATTTATCATGGTTTTGGCACCATAATAATGGTATTAATGGTTTGTTAAATGATAAAATTTGTATTGTTTTGTTTAGAGAGAAGAAAAGGATAGGGAGAGATACCTAGATATGTGGGCACTCCCTCCACTGATAAGCTCACCACCTATCCACCCCTTACCTCTGTCTAGTCCTGTGTGATTCTTATTCATGACTCTCCATAAATCCTTCACAGAGAATCCACTGAACATTCTAGAGGCCACCTTTTAACATCTTGAGAGTACTATTGGAGCATTTGGACTATCTGTCTGTTCTTTCATTCTTGATACATGCCTTGCCTGCATCTCCTTAGAGAATGATAGGCTTAAAACCTTTTGGAAGGCTTGTGCTCAAGGCTAGTTTCTAGACTCCTCACTAGAGACTAAGCATTGTATTCCTAGGTTTCACCCTCTTGGCAAATGATCCTTCATCTTTAGTTTCAGAATGCATGAATACAGTAAAACCTTACTAATTTGGTTTCAATGAGGAAGGTCAATCTGAATTACAGACTTTTTAAAAAGGTACGGTTTCGATACTTCCAAGTATGAATAGCAAGCCAGACTGTGCTTCTATGGATAATTCTATTGATCTGCTTGAATGAACAGGTAAAATTCAGTGATTTTTAGTATGTAAATAGATATTGCTAAAGAACTTGAGAATAGTCCTCTTAAGCAGATAAAATATCCCCTAGTCCTTTATAGCCATGTACGTGCTGTTCGTTTGCCTAAGGTTAACCTTAGCTCAGGCTTGGTTGAATAAGTCCGAGTTAATGAGCTTTTACTGTATCTGTCACACTGCAGTTGATGTGCAGCTGAAAGTTGCCTTTAATTAAAAGCATTGTTCTTGCCATGAGGCTTTTCAATAGTATAGCCCAGAAACTTGCATTGGAATGATTTGGGTGTTGCTAAACTTTCTACAGCTACCATAATGTGCCTTAAATGAATCAAAAGCTTGGTAGCAAGTAGTCCCCAGAAGGCTTTGCTCCCAAGTCCTAAATTTAAATATAAGAACATTGCTAATTGTTTTATTATAGAAGAAGTTGGATTCAATGGGCTCCAAGAGACGAAGGGCTACATCTCCTTCCAGCAGCATCAGTGGGGATTTTGATGATGGTCACCACTCAGTACCAACACCAGGCCCAAGCAGGAAAAGGAGACGGCTTTCTAATCTCCCAACTGTAGATCCTGTAAGTCAGACATTCTTAACCAATTTCATTTTCCATGACTTCTTTGCTTATCTTTGAATAATACAGACGGTTATAGGCTTAAGGGCTAATTTTTTCCCCACCCTTGCTTGGTATTCTCAAGAGATATTGCTTCAACTTCTTTTTATTGGAAGTTTACTGATGTGTGAGTTTTTTCCCTCCTTTAAAAAAATTAATTCAGAAGACTTCAAAAATATTTTTAAGTCTTGTTAACTAATAAAGATTATTAATATATAGCTTACTGCCCATTATGGGATATTTTTATAAATCTTACCAAAAACATCTTTCCAAAAATAAATAAAAGTATTAAAAACATGTTTCAGGCTTAAATTTCCTTGGGACATAAAGTCTTTTCCTAGGAGTCCATCTGTTTTTGCTCTTACTCATGGCCTCTTTGACTTTAATAACTCTTTTTATTGAAAAGTACTAGCTATTCCCTTTGCTGTCACACCTCTGTACTCTTATTTGATTGCTTTCATTCTTTATTTTGCTCTTAGATTGCTGTGTGCCATGAACTTTACAACACCATAAGAGACTACAAAGATGAGCAGGGCAGGCTCCTGTGTGAACTCTTTATCAGGGCACCAAAAAGAAGGTAAAACAAGGATAGCTTTGATGGGAACAAATATGTTGCCATCCAGTGTGTAAAATGTCTGCCACTTTTTTTCTTGGAGAAATGATCCCAAATAGTATTTGAGAAGAGGTGTTGAGCTCGTTTGTCAAGGATACAGGAAAGCACATTTTCCCCCAATGATATTTTTTTTCCAATTACATATAAAATAGTTTTCAGCATTCATTTTTGTAACATTTTGAGTTCCAAATTTTTCTCCCTCGCTCCCTCCTCAAGACAGCAAGCAATCTGATGTGGGTAATACATGTACAATCATGTTAAATGTATTTCCACGTTATCATATTGTGAAAGAGGAATCAGAACAAAAGGGAAAAACCATGAAAAAGAAAAAACAAAAAAGCCCCGCAAAAGTAGTATGCTTCGGTCTACATTCAGATTCCATAGTTCTTTCTCTGGATATGGTTATCATTTTCCATCATGAGTCTTTTGGAATTGTCTTGGATCTTTGTATTGCTGAGAAGAACAAGTCTATCATAGTTGATCATCGCACAATGCTGCTGTTGCTGTGTACGATGTTCTCCTGGTTCTGCTCACTTCATTCAGCATCAGTTCATGTAAGTCTTTCCAGGTTAGGAAAAACATCTTGAAACAAGACTGTAGCTTGGAACAAAGGTGTGAATAGCCTGAAAGTGGCAGAGAGGCCAGAGGATGGTGCGTTTTTAATCTAACTTCCCTCATTCAATTCATAGAATCATAGATTTGGAACTGGAAAGTGCCTTAAATACCATTGAGCCCAATCCCCCTGTTATACAGGTGAAGAAACCAATCACAAAGAAATTAAATGACTTATCCTGGGTCACCCAGTTAGTGTCTAAGGTAGGATTTGAACCCAGGTCTTGCTTACTCAAAGTCTGGGACCCTGTGCCCTATCCCCTACGCCATACTGCCTCTCAGTAAAATTCAGTTTATCAAACTTTCAGTGTCTGCTATGTGCAAGACACTGTGCTCCCTCCTCATGACTCTTGGCCCTAGACTTTGAGCTCTATCCAAGGGATTCCCTGTATAGTCTCCCTAATGTGACTAGTTTGCATCACCTTTGAGCCTTTAAAATCCCAAGTGGAAGTCCCTCTGTGAGCCCTGCTCGTGAAACTCCTCCCTCCAAAAAACTAAGCACCGTGAGATTACAAGTAATATCATGAAATCAGCAGCCAACTCCTCCATCCTCCTAGTTTTGCAGATAGAGAAATAAGGCTCAGAGACAAGAGTGGTTTACACAGCATCACACACATCGTCAAGAACAGAGTGGGCTTTGAACATAAGTCTCCCAGCTCTAAGTCAACTGTGTTTCCTAATATACCATGTATTTCATAAGGTGTCATTTGTGTACAAATTTTGTGAAAATTCCCTGAGACTAACTCCCTCAAACTACCAATTCAAAATACTTGGCAGGGCAGTAACAAGTCTTGGTACCAATTCTCCTAACTAAGATCTGGGCCCACTGATATTATGGAGAAGGCTGTTTTCAGGCACTTGAGGCTCTTCCTCTCAGAGATCCAGCCTTCCTCATTTGAGAGTCCTATTAGCTGAAAGAGGGTTTAGAAAAACGTGAGAATGTGGATTCAAAAGGGAGACAGCTGTTCGGAATACAGATCTAAGACTTTGAAATAGACCTCATAACAGCCAATGTGGCAATTTGTTTTGCTTGATTATACCTATTTGTTAGAAAGGTTTTGTTTTTCTTTGTTGTTCCCCCTCCCCCATTGGAGGAGGATGAAGAGGCAAAACGGTATGGAAATATAGTAGCAAAAAAAAAAGAAAGAAAGGAAAGGGGGTCATTGAGACATCTTTTTAAAAGTGCACAGAAGAGAAGAGAAGGGAGGCCAAAAAGAAGCAGAGACCAGCAGCACAGCTTTGAAAACTGCAAGTTGAACTTATTTTTATACTTAAAAAGTAAAGCAGTGTACATAATAGATATCTGCAGTTTCATGTACAATACTTATTTTCAGTTGTACTATGTATGCAGGAATGTCCATTTTCAGGGTGTTTGTTAAGTTCAAAATAAAAATAAATTTTAAAAAATAATAAATAGACGTGGAGAGTAATGACCGCATGAGAAGTGCCATTGTCAGACAGAATAAGGACTTGGCTGAAGCAGTAAGACTTTTTTTGTTCTTAAACTTTTCTCTGACAAGTCTGTCTTTGAACATTCTAATTACTCCATTAATACAAGTAATGTTGTACAAAATTGGGTTCGTCTCCATATGAATGTGTGTGTACACAAATATAGTGTACATATATGTACATATAATATAGATTATGCATATTTTATGTGTGTGTTTTCACCTGAGTTATTCCTTATTAGACTAGAGAAGCTTCCTAACAGCATATACCTACCTAGTCCTTTGTATCTTTCTTCAGTGCTCCAACACAATGTCATACACATTGTAAACACCCAATAAAGGGTGCTTGGCTGTAAAAAGTCCTGCAGTCGTGAACTAAAGATAAGTTTAGAAAGAGCTGTGAGGCCAGAAGCAGCCTTTTCAACTGCACTTGCACAATGAAAAAGCTACTGGTTTTCCTACACAGGGGAGATGAGTAATGGGCTAACATACATGCCCTTAAACCTCATCTGTTTTAGAGGCTATTATGTTCTTTAAGATGTTGATACTTAAAAAGTAAAACAATGTACATAATAGATATCTGCAGTTTCATGTACAATACTCACTTTCAGTTGTACTGACATGAAAATTGATATCTTTCTTGCTGTCTTTTATTTGAAATAGATAAATCTAGTTACACATTTTTCATTAAAATACTGTTTACAGTTTCCTTAGAAAAAGTTTGAAGAGATGTTTTCATTTATAGATTTTGGATTAATTTGTACATGTAACACTTATAAATTATGACAGAAATCAACCAGATTATTATGAAGTGGTTTCTCAGCCCATCGACTTGATGAAAATTCAACAAAAACTAAAAATGGAAGAGTATGATGACGTTAACCTGCTGACTGCTGATTTTCAGCTGCTCTTTAACAACGCCAAGGCCTATTATAAGGTGAGAAAGCAGCAGTTTTTGAAAGTCTGAATTGACATTTCCTTATGAAAGCCAAAATGTATTTCATCCACTAAGGAGGATGATAGTCCCACCTGTATAAAAGAATATTTTGGCCCTGTGGATCTTGAGGTTCCATATTGCTCTTGTGATTTGAAGAACAATACATTTTATGCAGCTTTGTCTTTTGCAAGTTATGTGCTATTCAAATAATATGTTCTCACTGATTTCCATTGTAATTTGAGACAGTTGATTTTGAACTGGTCTTCAGTGGACAATGACTTTGAACATTTTGGCTT
Organism: Vombatus ursinus; assembly: GCF_900497805.2. Classification (NCBI taxonomy): domain Eukaryota; kingdom Metazoa; phylum Chordata; class Mammalia; order Diprotodontia; family Vombatidae; genus Vombatus; species Vombatus ursinus. Next base: position 19,661,957 of record NW_020954598.1, read on the forward strand.
GAAACTTTTCTGTCTGTTTTTATTCTCAAGTCATTGATCTGTGAGCAGATGTTTCAGGATACTACATGAGATCTTTCTTCTTCCTCTTCTTCTTCTCACCTGTGCAGATCACTGACTCCTTTACAGTTTTTAATCTTAAAGAATTACCTAGGATACTGAGACATTAAGTGATTTTTTTTTTTTCATATGGTCCCAGTGCTAGCATGTCCCATTTAGTCTGGCTGGCTCCAAGGCTGGACTCTCTACATTGTGCATTTTGATCCATATCTAATTGAAAGGAAATTTGTAATGAGTTTTTTGATAAAGCAAAGAATCTCTGATTTATCTGTTTTGTAGCTCTGTATTTTTGTAAATCACATTCTCTAAAAATTAGGAGACATCTGTACAATCAGCCATATAAGTGTTGGTTATCATATTTATAATTAACCCCAAGTCATAGTGTGTAAGGAGAACTTCAGTTGCCATTTTTAAGTTAAGTTCTTGGTGAGATCATGGATGGGAAGGATCAGTCTTTATAACTGCTAATATCTAGTGGCTAGTTTCTGAGTATGGTACAAAGGAAATAAAGAAGGACATGGGAAATGCCATCATGGAGCAGAATGTACCCAAGTTAATGCTAGGTGCACACATACCCTCCTTCCTTTTAGAGATCAGGCTTATCCCTGACAAGCCTGATCTTTTGGGTTTTAGTCACTCCAGGCCAGAGAAGGTTGAATGGAGAAGGTCAGCCTTCAGAAGTTGAAGAGTTACGATAATGTGCATCTAGGGCCCAGGGGTGGGGAATCTGAAGCCTTGAGGCCACACCCTGAACTAGGTTTTTGTCCATGTCAAACTTCAGACTCACAAGTTTAATTGATCGATACCTGGAAAAGCCTACTGGATCTAAAACTAACATTAATTTTAATTAAATTTATTTGTATGATTAAATTTATATATTAACATAATAATTTATATAATTGAAATTTTTATTTCATATTATTTAGGTTTGTATAGATTTTGAAATTTCCTTTTTTCTTTGTTGACTAATACTACCACCAAGGAAGAAGGGAAGACTTGCAAAAGGGTCATATGACTGGCCTACAGGCAAAAATAATGGATAGAGAAAGCAGAAAAGACCCATGAAGTTAGCAAAAATTCTGCATGTTTATTTGACCCCATGGCCTAACTTTAAGCTTGTGAGAAGAATACACAGATGGTTTAGTAAATTATTATTAACAGGTTTTTAAAAGATTACCCTTGCTCAGCATTTAGTAAAATTTGGAGACTTAAACCTATTCCTTTTTATTCCATCATTTTGTTGTCTCATGAAACATGACATTTTTCTGTAGACCCACTCCTTCTACCCACCCAGCTTTCTTAAAGAATATATTACTCTTTTACCCTTATTAGCTAGTTTTAGGTTTTTTCTTTCTTTTTCTTCAACATATCCTTTCATCCATTAATTGACCTTTAATAACTTTTTAGATATTTGGTTCACCAATCTTTTAAAATCCATATTAACTTAGAGTTTATTTTATAGCAGCACATCTTGTCTTGTTCCTCAGGTGGGCCAAGGAGACCTAGTGAACATTTTTCATTGCTACCTCTCTATAAAGAGGCTGTGCATTTACGCATCCAAGTATTCGAGCTGAAGGATCTTCTAAAGATTTTTTAAATATTTTTGTTGTCAAGTAACTATAGCTTTATTGTTGTCCACATAAAGAAATCTTCACATAATTATTTCATCCTTATTGCTAAATAAATGTTGCACAGAGTGCTACTTAAGTGAGATTTTTAAATAATGCTTTTGAACTTGATGTGTGTTAAGTCTAGGCTAATACTTTGATGTCCAGAACTTGCTTTAAATTGGAAATACAGACACCAGAGTAACTTAAGTGGGAAAGAGCTTTTATCATTTAAATTGGCACATAAATACTCTTATACTAAACAAATAAGAATTGCCAAGTGAATTTGTTTTGCTTTTCTGTTACAAGGACTTTATTTTTCTTTTTTTTTTTCTCCCCAATAGAGGGATGTGAGAGGGAGAAGACAAGGATGGGCTAACAAAAATTTTAAAAGGGTCATTAAGGTATCTTTTTAAAAAGTGCCCAGAAGAGAACAGAAGAAAGATCAGAAAGAAACACAGACAAGCAGGACAGCTTTGAAAGCTACAGTTTGAACTTATGTATTTTAAGAGAAAAGCAAGCTGTACATGATAGAAATCCAGAGTTTCATGTATAATCCTTTTCTGTTCTATATTTATGGAAATGTATTTTTTTTTTAATGTTTAGGCCCAGAATAAAAATATATTTTTAACAACAATAAAAAAGGGATTGCCCACTTCTTGATCAAGGGATTTAACTTCAGAGACTCTATTTAACCTTTTAGAAATAGGATGTCAAAATGGTAGTCTGTGTAGGGCACACAGGAGGTATTTAATGTAACTGTCGAGGTCATTTGTGTGTGTGTTGTTGCCTTGCTTGTGCACAGCCAGATTCTCCGGAATTTAAAGCTGCCTGTAAACTCTGGGATTTGTACCTCCGCACAAGGAATGAATTTGTTCAGAAAGGAGATGCAGATGAGGATGAGGAGGAGGAAGATGGGCATGACAATCAAGGGACAATGTCTGAAGTGGTAAGTAAATAGCTTGAACCATTAATGGATGGGATTCTTAGAAGACAAGTGGTTCTGAGGAGGATGTTTCCTGTTGTGATACCATGAGCAACTAGTGTCTCCTTTGAAATTTCAGCAAGTTTGCTGGTGAGTAGAAGAGGCTACATAGCCAGAGACATTTTTACTCTCTCCATCCCATGTGAAAGTAATATCTAACAGGGGTGGGGCACCTTCGGCCTCAATGCCACATGTGGCCATCTGGGTCCTCAAGTCCGGCCCTTTGACTGAATCCAAACTTCACACAAAACATCCCCTTAATAAAAAGATTTGTTCTATAAAAGTTGGGCTCAATCAAAGGGCCACACTTGAGGACCCAGAGGGTCACATGTGGCCTTGAGGTCACAGGTGCCCCACCCCAATAATGCTCTCCAAAGGAGATGCTTCTAGCCCTATATCAGAAGGCATGTCCAGAGGTGGGAATTGATTGCCTTAATCCAACTTTCCAAAATTTTTTTTCATATGTGAATAAGCTATAGAACAACTGCAAAATCTGAGCAAAGACAAATCATGTACTACTCAGCTGAGACTGACACGACAGAGAGGCAGGAAGTCTTCATCGGTTGCTCAGCCAGACTATCTGTTCATGACTGTGAGGTCTTCTTTACTAGATACATTTGTTCAATACTCTTGATTCTTACTGCCCTTTTTTTTGGATAGGGTTACCAAACACATGGATGAAGGAAATGCTCTAGTTATAGTTTACCTAGACTTTAGCAAAGTGTTTGATGAAGTATCTCATACTATTCTTGTGGAGAAAATAAAGTGGGGTGTTCTATTGAACATTTTATTGACTTGGAAAGAGTCACGTCTTGCCTCTTTCCTGTGCAACTGACACGGTACTACAGACCTACACAACTTTGCAGTAGGTAGGAGCCAAAATTAAAATAGGCTAAATTTCTTTGGACTGCAGATAGTTTTTTAGAGACAGACTGACAATGGTTGGTCACCATTGGACACGTGTCAAACAGGAGAGAGTGCACAGTGCCGACCCATCTGCCAAGTTACATGATGGGGACAATCTATACAAACCTAACTAGTGGAAGGCAGGTGAAGCGGGTCACAGACAAAGCACTCCATACATCTTTACTGTCTTTTATATCCTCTACATTTTTGGGGGGTTGTATGTTGTGCAGGTCTGCTCTACTAGAAGGGATTACACCTTGAATGACTGAGTCAGGACCCTGAAGATCTTGGGAAGGCTGAATCTAACAAAATGAAATTCAGTAGAGATGAATATAAAGTCTTACAATCGGGTTAAATAAATCAGCTTCCCAAGTCAGGATGGTTAGCAGTTTGTCTGAAAAAGATGTAGGGGTTTTAGTGGACTGCAAATCCAGTGGGAGTCAGCAGGGTGATATGGCAGCCAAGAGAGAGACAGAGCTTCCAGAAAGAAGTAGAGCATAGCTTCCCAGTGTGTGCCCTGGTCAGACCACATCTGGAATACTGGGCTCAGTTCTGTGGGCCACGATTTAAGAAGGACATTGACAAGCTAGGTGGCATCCCGAGGAGAAAAACCAGAGTGGTTGAAGATGAGGTGATCACCTTGGAGAAAAGAAGACTCGGATATATGACAGCTGTCCTCAAGTATTTGAAGGACTGTCATGCAGAAGAGGGATCAGCTTTGTTCTGTCCTGCCCCAGAGGGCAGAGCCACGCTCCATGGGCAGCAATTGCAAAGAAGCCGATTGAGACCTGATTTTAGGAAAAGCTTCCTAAGCACTAGAGTAAGTGGAATGCACAGCCGGGGCAGTGGGGGTTGGGGGGACACACTCCCTCTGATCGGAGGGCCAATTTTCAGGTATGTTGGGCGTTTTTATGGGCTATGGTTTGGACTGGATGACTGCTAAGGTCCCTCCACCTCTTAGATTCTTTGGTTCTGTACTTGGTCACTGGAAGGGATGACTTGAAACCTTCTTCTGCCGCAGAGTCATCAGAGAAGCCAAATAGAGTATTTCCCCTTCTTCCAAAGGGGACGTTCTTTCCTGAGATGAGTGTGCTACAGATAAAACTACGCCAGCAGAATTAAAACCTCCCTTGGCTTCTGTCAAATTGCTCTCTTGGCTCTTCCGCTTTTTGGTTCCCAACAAGGACTTTTCTAGGCCCTCTTCTCACTGCATACTTTCTCTTGATCTAATCGTAGCCCATAGTTTCAGTTACCTGTGTAAATTACTTCAAAATCTATATGTCTTGTCCTAATCCATTGCAAGCTGCCTGTTGTACATCTCAACCTATGTCCCTTTATCTCAAACTCAGCCTGTCCTAAATAGAATTCGTTATCCTCCCTGCTTCCATACTTTCTCTGATGAGGGAGTTGCCACATTTCCAGTTACTCAGGTTATATTTCACCCTTGTTCTTTCCTCTTCCTCACTCCCCAGCCTCATAGCTAACTAGTTGCTGAGGCTTCTCAGTTCTGCCTCCATATTATCTCTGCTCTCCATCTCCATCCCCTTCCCTCTACTTTCACAGCCACCGCCCTTGTTCAGATGTGATTATCTTAAGCCTGGGCTCGTGGGATGCACTTCTCATTCATCCTCTACTTGTGGCCTCTTCCTGTTACATGCAGCTGCTAAAGTGACATTCCCAAGGCACAGGTCTTAATGTTGGCCAGAGCATCTGTTAATGTGTGCCATGACCTGGGTAGCACACTGGGACGTGAAGGAAAAGCAAAAATAGGCCGTATCTTCCAGGACCTTACATTTGGAAAAAAAATAACTGTTTACTTAAGACAAATAGATATGTATTAAAGCAAATGCATAAATAATAAAATATCTCATGATCCACACCAGGATCACCCTTTTACACCAGTCCATTTTAAGGAGGCACGTGAGGAAGGAAAACGTCTGTGCTTAGAGTGACTCAGCTCTGCCCTGCACACAGTCTTTGTCATTGGTCCTTTCAGGAACATTTGCACCCCACAAAACTGTTTGTTTGCTCACTTTTGGTTGTTGATCCTCACTGCTCTCTAGTTAGGCAAATCTTTTTTATTTGAACATAAGATTTATAAGCTCATTCAATACAATAACCCTTTAAGAGGCCTTTAGAAAGTGTTTTCCCGTGGGCTTGGGGTGGCTGCCTAAACTGAGGCAGACTGCCCAGCCCCCTCACACCTAACTCAGCAAAACATGAAGCTTCCACTAGATTGGATGATGATGATCATGAAACCACAGTTAGAAACTTCTTCCGCATGAGAACCATACAGAAAGTCAGTCATTAGCTTACAGGCAATAGGAAAGGGGACCACAGGCAAGCAAGCCAGTAGCCTCTCAGTATAATCAGAAGAGGGCCGGAGACACCTGTAGTCTACTGGATTCGGTGTCTGGAGGCATCAGGAGCAGAGAACCTCCCAGAGAAAACCCGAGAATAGTTGTCAACCCAGAGTAGGGCGCTTGGAGCAGCAGTGACTAGTGGGAGCTCATGACTCAGATCAGGATACCCCAGGGTTCCACAGTCCCATCGCCCTGTTCTGAGATAGAAAAGACTTCAAGATTAAAAGCTATATGTAAACTTCAAAGATCCTGAGGAGCCTCGCTCTGGGAATAGGAACCCAGGTGACCTAGGGTACGACTAAATAGGGCCAACCACCCCACCCCCTGGAAGGGCAATAGGAGTCAGAGTCTGAAGCACAAAGCTTCAATTTAGAACTAGGGCTGGAGAGATGAATAACTCAAAGAAGATACCAACCAGTATCAAAAATTAATATAAATTTAGAGATCTTCCCAAAGAAGAAGAGAATAAGTCTCCTAAGAACTGTATGCAGAAACTAAAAGAACAAATGGATTTTCTACATGATTACCTTGAAGCTAAAGATAAAAAATGAAAACTCTGGAGAAAGGAATTAGACAAAGAATAAACAGCTTAGAAGAGAAAGTAGTAAACGTAACTGGAGTAATAGACATACTGAAAACTAAATGAGACCATACAGATTTCAGTAATCTCATGTTACAGCAAAAAATATTAAAATCAAAAGATCAAAAAAAAAGTGAAAAAAATGTAAGAAATCTGATCTCAGAAACATTGGCCCTAAAAAACAAAACAAGGAGAGAGAATTTAAGGATTATCAGATTCCATGAATGCCAGGATTTTTTTTTTAAGATTAGACACTTGTATTTTAAGAAATCATAAATGAATACTACTTAGATCTATTAGAACCTGACGGTAAAGTGAAGGTAGAAAGAATTGATCATCTTCTGAAAGAAACACCAAAAGGAGAAGTCCCAAGAATGTCATAGCCAAAATCAGAACTCTTAACATCGAAGAAAAGATGCTATAGTTCATACAGAAAAACGTAGTTCAGGTACCGAGGAACTTCAGAATCACACAGCACATGGCAGATTCTGCCAAAAAATGAGATAAGATCTTTGACTACAGTATTCCAAAAGGCAAAAGATAAAGGCTTATGACCAAAAATAACAAAAGCTAAATATAATCCTACAGGCAAAACAATGAACTTCTAATGGAACAGAGGTCTTTATAGCATTTATGATAAAAAGACCAGAGCTGAGTAGGAACTTTGAAATGCAAATACAAGTCTAGAGAACCCTAGGTAGGTAATTTTATTTGAGCAATTAGAAGGGGCTATAAGATGATGCTGTGCTAACATTCTAATAAGGGGAAAATAAAGAAGTTTCCCTTCACAACCATTACTGTCTTCAAAGATTATTGAAGGAGGTTAAATAAGAAAAACAAGATGTGGGGGTGGGGGGCTTTTTTCTAAATTTAAGGGGAGAAAAAGAAGTATGAAAGGAAGAAGATATGGGAGCTTCCTATTTCTCATAATTCTTTTGCGTGAAAAGACAAGTATGTAAATGTGGAGAAGAGGGGGAGGGGAGCAGGCATTAGTTGAGCTTTACCTTCATCTGAAAGGAGAGATGAACACACACATAGACACACACTCTCTCTATTTTTCTTTCTCTCTCAAAGAATTTAGTGCAGACAAAAACTCAATAGGAAACAAGTAGGAATAAGAGGGAGGATGATACCAGGGAGAGAATAGCTGCAAGCAAAAAACTCATCCGAAAGGGGAGACTAAAAGGAAAAAGAGAACCAGAACCAACTGAACAAACTGGTATATGAATGAAATGGAATATTACTGTACCATAAGAAATGGCAAAAGGCAATGTCAGAGAATTTTGGTGAGTGTGAGCTGATAAGGAATGAAGTCAGCAGAAGCTGAACAATTTATACAAGGACAACAGCAATGTAAAGGAAAATGACTTTGAAAGATTTAAGAATACTAATCAATGCAGTGACTATCTGTATTGCCAGAGAACCTAGCTCACAACATGTTACCTAGACTCAGTGCGGTAGGTACTCGATTTTGAGTGTGGCTACTGAGCAGGTTCATTCTGAGTGACTGTGCTTGTTGGTTTCGAGGGTTTGTTTTCTTTCAGTTTTTTTAGTTGGAGGGAGGGAGAGGCATGGCAATACTGATGAAAAAGAAAAAAGGCCATTTAAACCTTTTTTTAAAATTCGTAAGGAAAAAAACAGAAGAAAGTTTAGAAAAAAGCACAGGCAGGCGAACAGTTTTGATGATGTTATATGTATATGTGAATGTGTATGAACATATATGTATCCATATATAGCAGTATGAAATAGAAATTCACAGTTTCATATATTATCCCCTTTTTCATGTACTAAGGTGTAGAGAGAGAGAGAGAGAGAGATACCTCCTTTTTTGGTATCTTAGATTTAAAATAAACAAGTTGAAAAAGTGTTAGTAGCAGTCCCTTCTAAGCCAGAGAACTGCTAAGATTATGCAGACCATCTCTGAGCACCCAGACCAACCCATCTAACAATTCACTGACCTGAATGCTGGATCTAGTCAGAATAGAGAGAAACTTGCATACTAAGTGGAACACAACCTGTAAGTAAGTAAGCATATGCAAGATCCATTCAGAATAGAAGATTAGCAAGCAGTCTTAGAGAGAAAAGCTCTAGTCTTTAGGAGATCCTTCTCCAGAAGATAGCATTTAGCTGAGACTCACAGGAAGCCAGAGATTCTGCGGGGTGGCAGAGAAGAAATGAGAGGAGAGCATGCTAGGCCTGGGGCAGCAGCCAGAGATATATAAGGAGCCGCATGTAGACCTGTGTGTTTGGTCTATAGATGATATAGAGGATAGTGATGTAGGAGACAGGAAAGCAGGCAAGGGCCCAGATTAAATGACCTGAGGAGTTTATATTCAACTCTAGAGGTAACAGAGCCACTGGAGTGTGAGTGAGGGGCTCACGTAGTCATGCCTACCCTTCAGGAAATCACTTGTCAGATGTGTGGAGGATGGATGTTGTACTGGGGAGAGGCTTGAGTTAGGGAGAACAAATAGGAGGCTAATACAGCAGTCCAAGGAAGAGGTGGTAGCTGAGTGAATGGAGAGAAGGTGACATATGTGAGAGAAGGTAGAAACAATAAGATTTGACCATTGATTTCATGTGTAAAGTGACAGTGATCAAGTAGTCCTTGATGCCATTGAAGCTGCAAACATGGGTGGCTCTAAAGGTGATGAGCCTTCATCAATGATGAGGAAATTTGGAAGTGGGGTCAGTTTTTGGGAGGAAAGATAACGAGTTCCCTTTTAGACCTGTTGAGTTTGAGGTGCCCATGGGTCATCAAGTTTAAAATTCCAGTAGATTGTTGATGAGGTGGGAGTGGAGCTGGAGAAAGTCTAAGGCTAGATATGTAGATCTGACAATTGTCTACATAGAGATAACAATTGAATCTTTGGCTGCTGATGAGATTACCAAGTGAGGTAGTTGTTTGTCCTTTGTTTTTGAAGTCCTCTCAGGTTAATGTCTTGACTTGTGCATGAATTTGATTAAACTCAGCCAAGGGAGAGGTATACAAGTCAGCCTCACTGTCCCTGAGTCATTGAAATCTAGTGGAGGGACAAAAAAGTCCAGACAACTGGCTTTTGTCCAGGATGCAGTGGATGACCGTGGCATCTTAGATGTCAGGTGCTCTGCAGCACCTGCTGTAGCAACTGCCTTTGTGGCTGTTGGAACAAATTGTTCTTATCTGTCCATTTCTTTTTTTTTTTTTTTGGTGAGGCAGTTGGGGTTAAGTGACTTGCCCAGGGTCACACAGCCAGTAAGTGTTAAGTGTCTGAGGCTGGATTTGAATTCAGCTCCTCCTGACTCCAAGGCCAGAGCTCTATTCACTGGGCCACCTCGCTGCCCCCTTATCCGCCCATTTCATTGGGGAAAGTCTTCACATAACTTGGGGTAGACATCCCCCTGACTCACTCACAGGTTTGAGGCTTGTCGATTATCCTCAGCCTGGTTTTGCCTATCTGCCAAGACAGTTTACATGGGTATGGCCTCTGAGAGTGCTATAGCTTCTTGGAGCAACGAGTGAGAGTTGAGTGAATCAGGTGGAAACCAAAGGTGGATGAGCAGCACTAAAAAGGGCTTGGCAAGCCATCACACCAGAGGTGCTAGTCCTCTTGAACATCTCACACATCCTGACCAAGCGAGATAGTATAGAGAGAGAGAAAGTGAGCCAAGGATTCAGTCCAAGGGGACACCTACCATTTGTTGGTTCTGATATGGATGAAGATCCAGCAAAGAAGAGTGAAAAGAAGCAGTCAGACAAGTAGGAAGGTTCAATATTACAAAAACCCAGAGAGGAGAAAATTTTCAGGAGAAGGTAATTACTAGCTTCAAATAACCTGCTCAGAAATTTGGAGTGACTTGCCATTGCCTCTAGGATAAGATATAAACTCCTCAGCCAAGCATTTAAACCCTGCTCCACTGTGGCTTCCACTTACGTTGCCAGTCTTAGACATGTTACGCTCCCCTTCTTCACACGATCTGCATTCCAGCCAAACTGGCTACTTAAACTTTTCCTGAATACAACTTGGCATCTCTCATCTCCATGCCCATGCCTGAGATGCACCCTCCTTTTACCTCTGTTTTTTAGAATCCTTAACTTCTTCAAGGATTAGCCCAGGCCTTTATCAATCCTCCCAGTTATTTGTGCTCCTGAAATTCCCCTGTCTTTTCTCTGCACATCTCTCATCCTCAAGTAAAATTTAGCAGATTCCTTAAGGCTAGGGCCTGCCCCCAAATACAAGCCACACCTACCTAAATTAGATCTCCTGGAATGGGGAAAATTCACAGAAAATAATATCATACTACACAGTAGGGGGTTATAGATACACTAACTATACCAATTATAGGCTCTACTCAGGCTTTATACAAGCCAGATTGAGGGGATGGAAAGAAATGACCTACACATTCAGGTTAATGTGGTACATAGTAAGCAGTTTTGTTTTGTTTTTTATTTAAATGGGGTAGGGGGAGAAAAAGTTGAGGTAAATCTAAGAGGACTTAAATTTTGCAGTTGAGCAAGTTAGATTGTGTTAAGGCATATGCTTTCCTGTGTCGAGAGGCTGAATCAAGTTAGAAGCTCTTATGTAGCCAAGGAGCTTTGGGAGTAGAAGGTACACAGAAATATACTATATAAATTTGCTAGTATCCTTTCATCTGCTGCATTAACTGGTGTTTGGTAGTTCACCAAAACTAAAATCACCCTAACATTGGGGGCAGCAGCTAAGAAGCGCCATAGTGCACAGAGCACCAGGCCGGGGGTCAGGAAGAACTAAACTCAGATCTAGCCTCAGACGCTTAGTAGCTGTGTGACCCTGGGCAAGTCATTTCACCTCTGTTTTCCTCTGCTTTTTCATCTATAAAATGGGAATAATAATAGCACTTACCTCCCAGGGTCATTATGAGGATCAGATTAAATAATAGTTATAAAATGCTTAGCACAGTGCCTGGCACGTGGTAATTACTCTATAAATGTTAGCTATTATTATTATTATTATTACCTTCTACAGGAAGGTTTTCCCAACCTATCTTAATTCTAGTGCTTTTCTTCTCTTATTTCCTGTTTATGGTGTGTGTGTGTGTGTGTGTGTGTGTGTGTGTGTGAGAGAGAGAGAGATATAGGTAGATCTATTTAGAGAGAAACAAAGAACTTGTTTGTACATATTTGTTTGCTTGTTGTCTCCCCCATTAGGTTGTGAGTTCCTTCAGGCAGGGATTGTGTTTTGCTTTTTTTTGTATCCCCAGTGCGTAGCACAGTGCCTGGAATGTAGTAGGTGCTTAATAAATGTTTATTTACTGACAAACTGGTAGTTAACCTTCACATATACACTGACTTGTGGTAAATGCAGGTAATGATCAAAATGCCAAGACATAAGAAGAAAAGTAGGAAGTCCTAATGCTAGCTTTCTTTACTATTTTTTTTTTCTTAAGGCAGTTGGGGTTAAATGACTTGCCTAGGGTCACACAGCTAGTAAGTGTCAGGTGTTTGGTCTGAGGCCGGATTTGAACTCAAGTCCTCCTGACTTCACTGCTGGTGCTCTATCCACTGAGCCACCTAGCTGCCCCTAATGCCAGCTTTGAGAGTAAATTTGGGAGTTAATTCTTCGTAGCATTCATGACTCCAGCTATCTTTGGATCATAAACAATAGATGGAAAAGGAACAGATTGTCATAAAGACTTATTTCTTCTAGGTTTCATCCTTTGAGAATATGCATTTCCTTTTTTCTGACATTACTATCTTGGCATAATTTAGTTTACTGGGAACAGAATTTAATATAAGGTGGATCTATTTTAAATACAAGGCAGAGGACTTATTTACTAAAGCAATAAAAGATTTTGGTTACAAGATAGTTTCATTTATAGGGTTCTACCTGATAAAATGTGAGTATAACAGTTTTGCAATGTATTCTTTAAACGTGCGTAGAAATTTTTATATTCTCTATTGTAAAATCCTCCATGAATTAGACTTATATTTTTAGTAACTACTGATTGCTCCAAATTTGTTTTAGATTTCTCAGCACTCACAAAGTCACTTTCATTTTTATTGCCTTTGCCAGTCTTCTCCAAGTTACCTGAAAGAGATCCTTGAGCAGCTTCTTGAAGCCATAGCCATAGCTACAAACCCATCAGGACGTCTCATAAGTGAGCTTTTTCAGAAACTTCCTTCAAAAGTGGTGAGTTGCGACTAAAGACGTTTGACTTTTTATGTTTGCTGATACAAAAATGTAAGAATCCTAGCTGTTTTTGAAGTAAGAAAGAAGAAGGCCCTTCAGACCTTGAGGACAGGGTGAGGGAGAAGTGAATTCATCACATTCATTTTTTCCCATCACCGGGTAAAGAGGAGTAGAAAGAAGCAGCATCAGAAAAGATCTTTCTGAGTAAGGAGGTGCTTTCTGAACAAGTCCAACACTTTCAAAGTGTCTAGAGCATGACTTAAAGTGAGCTCACCTAAAGAGGCCTTACCCAGTACATCTGAGAGTTGTCAAAATATATGACATCAGCATTCTTATAGAAGGAACAATAAAGAAAAGGGGGCTGTGCCTATTTTCCAGTACTAGAAAGGAAGCAAGAGGATTGAAGCATATAGAGAATTTTTGGTTATTGTTTTCCTTTTGTTGTTACTGTATTTTTAATGAAAGTAGAAGGAAGCAGTAGAGAAAACTAAAAGATGACAAGGACAGAGAAAGCAATTCCTCATTGTCTAGACCTGAAGAAAGGATCGGGGTTGGAGGAGACACTGGGTTATAGGATTTAGAGCCTGAAAAGCCTTAAAGATTATCTAGTCCAAAACATTTTGCCCCTTTTTTTCCCTCTTGTTTGTTCCTTTACCTTGGTTGGTAGTATAGAGAGGCCGAGGCTGCTTGCTCAGAGGTCTAAGAAGACCTAGGAAATGGGAAGTTCGAAGCCTTTGGAAGTAGGCTAGAGCCCGGGCTAAGGAACTTGGAAGAGAGGATAAAAGCAAAGCATGTACAGGGATCATGATCAGACCAGAGCTTGGATTTAGAGAAGGCTGGTGTTGGGGTCTCCTCTTCCATGGGATTATAATGTAGGAGGCACTCAGTAAGATGTTTATTTTTGTTTCTCTTCCGTGTGATTGAAAAGCAATCTTAAGCTCTGTTTTTTCCCTATTCATTTTGAACTTCAATACATAAAGACCCCTCCCCCCCAAAAAAATTTCCACGTACACAGCACAACATAAAAAGAGGATTCAGCATAAAACCATGAATTACCATTTCACACTGTTTACTTTTTTTTTAAAAGTATGTAATGAGTACTACACATCATTTTCAAAGCTACCCTTCCTTTTTGGCTTCCTTTGAAAATTTCTTTTGTTCTTTACTGTGCATTTTTTTTCTCTCTCCCTAAAGAAGCCTCCCATTATATGTATTATAGGGGGTGTGTGTGTGTGTGTGTGTGTGTGTGTGTAAAAACCATACTGTACATACTTATGTTCATCACTTCTTTCTCTGGAGGTGGGTAGTCCCTTCCTTCAGAGGTCCTTTGTAGTTGATTTGAGTATTTGTAATACTCAGAATTACTTAGAATTACTTAGTTGTTCAGAGTTGTTCTTAGAACAATATTGCTGTTATTGTGTACAATGTTCTCTTGTTTCTGCTCACTTAACACTTTATCAAATCCACCAGTTTATCATTTCTTAAAGCACAGTGGTATTCCATCACAACTTGTTCAGTCATTTCCCAATTGACAGCCATTCCTCTCAATATCTAGTTCTTTGACACCACAAAGAAAGCTGCTATAAACATTTCAGAACATAAAAATTCTTTTCCCTTTTCTCTGATCATCTTGGGAAAGAGACCTAATAATGGTATTGCTGGGTCAGAGGGTATACATAGTTTTATAGCTCTTTGGGCATAATTCCAGATTGCTCTCCAAAAATGGTTCAATCAGATCACAGTTCCACCCAACAGTGAATGTGTCCCAGTTTTTCCATAGCCCCTTCAACATGTTTTGCTTTCCCCTTCTATCATTTTAGCCAATGTGATAGGTATAAAATAATATCTCAAAGTTGTCTTAATTTGCAGTTCTCTAATAAATAATTATTTAGAGCATTTTTTCATGTGACTGTAGTTTTGATTTCTTTATTGAAACACTGGTTGTTCATATCCTTTGGCCATTTACCAATTGGCGAATGACTGGCATTCTTATAAATTTGACAAAGTTCTTTATATATTTGAGATGTGAGGCCTTTATCTGAGAAACTGTCTATAAAAATTTTTTTCACAGTTTTCTGCTTTCCTTCTGATCTTGGCTACATTAGTTTTATTTGTACAAAATCTTTTTAATTTAATGTATTTGAAATTATCCATTTTACACCTCACAATGCTATCTCATTTATTCATAAATTGTTTTCCTATCCATAAGTCTGATAGGTAATATAATCCATGTTCTTCTCATTTTCTTGTGATATCTCCCTTTATATCACTGTCATGTATCCATTTTGACCATCTTGGTAGATGGTGTAAGATACTGGTCTGAACCCATACAGCTTTCCAGGTTTCCTAGTCATTTTTACCAAATAATGAATTCTTATCCCAAAAGTTTAAAACTTTACATTTGTCAAACACAAGGTAACTTTATTCATTTGCTATTGTGTTTTGTGTGTCTATTCTGTTCCACTGATCCACCTTTTTATTTTTTAGCCAGACAGTTTTGATGATTGCTGCCTTATAATATAGTTTAAGATCTGGTACTGCTAAACCTCCTTTCTTTATGTTTTTTTTTTCATTCCTAAACTCTGTTAACTGTGACTTTGGGGATTTTGGGGTAACTTCAGTTTATTATTCACACTAGGGAAACATTAAAGGATGGAGAGAACTCCAGTGGGTGAAGGGCATTGCAAGAACAGGGGATAGCCTAAGAGAAGGCCAAGAAGGACAAGCACAGGGTATATGGGGGGGTATCCAGTTTCCTTGGAACATAGACTCCTCTGGGGAAGTATAATATCAGACTGGAAAAGTGGGGGTAGGAGGTGAAGTTGTGGGACTTTAGATGTCAGGCAGAGGTTTGAACTTTACTTAATAAAAATTAGGCGGCAGTTGTGGGGAATTTTTGAGTAGAAGAATGGCGTGACCAAATTTGTACATAAGAAAGATTATTCAGTGGTCTAATGAATTGAAAAGTGGAGAGAGTAGAGATGGAAAAATCTTTCAGGAAGCTATTGTTATAGTCCGGGCAGGTAGTAGTGAGGGCCTCTGTACTAGGATGGTATCAATGGAAATAGAGAGGAAGGAATGAATTCAAGAGCTGGAATTGGCAGGACCTGGTCACCAATTAGATATTAAGAGAGGAGATGAGCCTAAGATAGCAGAACTGGGAACCTGATGAATGGAGGTACCACAGAAAGAGTCAAAAATTGTTTCTTAAATGCTTACTATGTGTTAAGTTCTACAGACAGAAAGGCAAAAAAACAGCCAAGTCTCTGCTGTCAAGGAGCCCACAGTCTAATGAGGGAGACAACATGCAAATGACTGTTTACAAACAAGATATATACAGGATAAACTGGAGATAATAAATGGGGGAAGTGAGGGGACACTGGGGGATCAGGAAAGGCTCTTGTGGTAAGTAGTATTTTAGCTGGGACTTAAAGAAATGAAGGGAAGCCAGGAGATGGAAATAAACTGGGAGAGCATTGCGGACAGCTGGTAAAAACACCTAGATGTGGGAGTTGGGGGGGGGGGGGTTGTTTGAATACGAGCTGAGAGTCCATTGTCCCTGGTGGGGGAGGAAGAGTCCCGAAAAGGCAGGATTGGGTTAGATCATGAAGGACTTTGAACTCCAAAGGAAAGTGAAATTAGAAGCAGGTTTAGATGGAAAGTTAAAGAGGCCTGCTTTTGACATGTTGAGTTTGAGATGTTTATGGCAGATGGAGATTGGAATTCATCTGGACAGATGTGGTAGCTAAAGCCATGAGAATAAGCTCACCAAGGGAGAGTGTGGAGAGTGAAAGAGGGCCAAAGGGGACCCTAGGAGAACATCCATATTAAGGGATTAGAAACAAAATAAACCAGTAAAAAGGACAGAAATAGACTTTCATTTCTATGGCTTTATTTTTATTGTCTTTTTTAGGGTGTTTGACCCATAGAAGGTAGTGCTTTAAAATAAACCAAAAACCTCTCTGTTCTGGGAATCAGTTAGCTCTACTGATAGTCAGCATTTGTCAGTATTTGTTGAGCACAATGCTGTGAGAACAGCTCCCAGGAGTTCCCAGAAGACAGTGTCTGCTCCCAGGGCTCTGCTTCTAGCAGAGAAGATAAGATGGACACAAAGACCTGCAAGAGAAGACAGTCACAGAACCTCAGAAGGACCGTTAATAGTCAGTTAGTGCAGTCTTTTCATTTTAAAATGAGGAGACAGGCTCACGCTGGTGAGATACGCTGTCTCTCTCTGGTTAGCGTCACCTGTGGGCCTGGAGCATAAGTATGTCAGCCAGCCGGCTCAGTGCCTTTCCACGCCATCTCCATCCTCCTCTGGAAGGCTGAAGAGCCTCGAGACAAGTACTGCAGGAGCTCCGAGGCAGAGAGAGATCGTCTCTGTGTCTTGTCCCTAGGGCTCATGGATTGGAACTCTGTTTTATGCTCCAGCTTCCCTTTTTGCTTTTTGGTCCAAATCTGTGATTTCATCAGTCAGTGTCAGGAATTCCTGACTTGGAAACTCCCTCCACTGATGCGGTTCTGCAACTTAGCTGAACCTTAGTCTTAGAGTTGTCTTGGGTGCTGAGAAATTCTTGACTTACCCACAGTCACACAGCTAGTATGTGTCAGAGGCAGGATTTGAACTCAGATTTTCCTGACTCTTAAAGTTGACCCTTTTGTATGTTTTAAATAGACCTCCTCTTCTGTTATTGTTAAAGTAGTAATGATCACATAAGCTGTAACTGGGTTCAACTTACATATCATTACCCTCTTTTCATCAAAAACACTTAATTCAAGATAAAATTAACAGAAGGCCTTTCTTACCTTTTCTAAAATCTTAAAGATTCAAATTTTTAAAAAATCCATTTTACTCACAGTACAGCAGTAAAAGAATGTGTAAACAGCCTTTCTAGAATTTCCCCCATTTGTCTCCGAGCATGGATAATTTGTGTTCTTATATTTTAAGTTCTGTGATTCTTTGGGATAAAAAGTATTCAAGTTATACCACTCTCGTGAGGATCGCAAATAGCACACTTGTGCAATGTTATGTGATGGATATTTTATATAGTATGTTAAAATCCAAATGCTTTTTAGCAGGCCTGCACAACCTATGACCTGCAGGCAGCTTGCAGCAGCAGAGGAAAACATCCTCTACCTTTTTCACGGGCTGCCCAAAATCCTTTGGCCTGCCTAGTGCCACTGACAACCCACAGGCCACAGGGGTCCAGAACTGCTTTGCAGCTTCACACAGAACGCGGGTGTGCCATCTGGGCCTTCGCTCTTCGGCATCTTGTGGGAACCAATGCTCGTTTGACTTTATGGAATGATGCTTTCTTTAACTGGCTGCTTGAAGCTTAATGCAGTATGTGTGTTTTGTTTTCCAGCAATATCCAGACTATTATGCAATAATTAAGGAGCCCATTGATCTTAAGACTATTGCTCAGAAGATACAGGTATGAAGAGGTCTATGTACTGTATGTAGCATAAGTCTGAGTAGATCTGCCTGGGGACTTGTGGGGAAGTTGAGGGAAGGGCTTAGAGTACAAAATCACTTCTTAAAAATATATTTAGGGGGGCAGCTAGGTGGTGCAGTGGATAGAGCACCAGCCCTGAAGTCAGGAGGACCTGAGTTCAAATCTGGCCTCAGACCAAACACTTGACACTTACTAGCTGTGTGACCCTGGGCAAGTCACTTAACCCCAATTGCCTAAACACACACGCACACACATATATATATGTGTGTGTATGTATATATATATTTAGAAGCAAATGTTTCTGTAGTATATGGCTTATGTAATTAAACAGATAAGAGCAATGTTAACTGATTACAGCTTTTGAGGAGGTAGTATCTACTTTCTGCTTCTCCAGAAAACAGGACTTTATCATTGGCAGAATAAATGCTGCTCTTTGACCAAAAATAAAACATATCACAGTCATTTCTGACTTAGAAAACTCATTTATATTATTTCTATGTAGTTGGCTAATATTTAATAATAAAACCAATTTGTTATGAATTATTTGGGAGCACAGAAATTTTCACAGTATTTTAAAATACCGGCCTACTTACTATGTCATTAACAGCCAATGTCTGATCTTGAGAAGAATGCAATCTCCTTATCCCTCATCATCCTAGATTTTTAACGTATTCCTAGGAGAAGGATATTTTTTCATGACCTTTAAAATTGGCTTATACCTTGAAGCATAAACTTTGATTTCTCAAAGGTTATTCCCAGACCTGTGTCTCTTTGAGTCCTGCATCTATTCTGTCGTCAAGTACTGATGTTTTATCCTTCCAGACTTTCTTAGATTTGCTATTTCTATTGCTATATTAATCCAGGCTCTCATGACCTTACACCTGAATTATTGCATATCTCTCTAACTCCAGATTCTTTATACTCCATCCTACATACTGCTGGGCTGATCTTTCTAAAACACACCTTCCACCATGTCACTCCTGTTATTCAAGAATTGAGAATTACTCCCTGGTGTGATGAAAAGAACAGTGGATTTGGAGTCAGAAGACCTGGGTTTAGGTGTCAGCCTTGCTCATGACCTTAGTTAATCATTGAAATACTCTGAGCCTAAATTTCCTCCTCTGTAAATTAGAGATAAAGAAAAATTACTACCCACCACAAAAAAAGTGGTTATGAGGATTAAATGAGATGAGTATGTAAAGCATTTTGTATGTCAAAGTGCTGTACAGATGCAAGCTTTTAGTATTGTCATTATTACAATTACATGCCTGATCCACAGTAGCCCTTCTCAAGTGCCTCGTCATGGCATGGAGATGACCCTAAGTTCCCAGAGACTTTGTCAGTGAAGCACAAACTCTTGGTAAGGAGCTGGGAAAATCTCAAGTATATACATGGGGATATAATAGGTATCTCTTGTCCAAGACCTAACCAACTAGGTTTGGCATGGCTCCCTATGAGAAGTTTGATACCCAGGTGATACGTTTTGTTAGCCCAGCTACTCATGAAACCCATTAACTAAGATGTAGAGGGGCTGTGAGAAGCCTGGCTTTTCTTTTAGCCATAGTCTGGCCTTACCACCTTATTGTCAACACACAGCCCCATTCTCCTCTTGTCTCCAGAAAAAGTCCTGTCTATTCCTGCCTTTGCTTATGAGTATCCTCCCCTTTTCCTGTTTCTTGCCTGTTTTGACAAAACAGCCAATCTGCTTATTGCTTCATATTGTCTAAAAACTGAATCATGTTTTGCTTTAAATGATTAAAAACTTGCTTAATTGCCCATAATAGTAAGGTTTTTAAAAAAGATTAAATTATTGCATTTGTTAGTTATTTGAATGTTTTTTCTTAAAATGTTTGAGCCTGCACTGAAGTTTTAAAATATATAGATAATTGATTTTAAAATTCTTAATGACTTTCTCTAACATTTATTGGCTTGTTATGTTATTTTCATAGAATGGGAGTTATAAAAGTATCCATGCAATGGCAAAGGATATAGATCTCCTAGCTAAAAATGCCAAAACCTACAATGAACCTGGGTCTCAAGTATTCAAGGTTAGTTTCTAATAGGTGGTTGGGATTAGGGGGTCCATTTTTGCCCCTTTCTGACTTTCGTGTTATTAAGTAAGTTGTAAATGTGTTAAATAATTCATATAGCATATTTTTAATGTGAGTTGTCATTATCTCCTTGGTTTGAGGTTTAATAAAAGTAGCAAAGTATGGTGGGGAAAAAAGCATTGAATTTAGGGTCAAGGGAGATGTAGGTACATGTCTTGGCTACAATCATAGTAAGATGAGTGTGGGCAGGCCCCTAAAGCTCTTTGAGCCTTTTATAGATTCACTCCGAATTAATGAAAGTTCATTTGGAATTGGCAAAAGTACCTGTCAGCAAAGCATAGCAAGGTGACTTAGAAAATTTTTGACATAGCCTCCAGTCTTGAAGATGCTGATCCTAACACCTGCAGTTCTTGTTGGAAAGCAGATGACACTAATTTTAAAAAGACATAAAAAAAATCTTCAAAGTTGGATCAGGTTAGACTTATGAGCTTCTTTTCTTTGGTCCTATGGTATCTTTATTAAGGCATTTTTATAGTCCTATTTTTAGAATTATTTATTTGCTACTGTAGCTAATAGAAAATTCATGCTCTTATTTGACTTCAATTTTCTTCTTTTAAGAAAAGAGTTTTATTGATGCAGTTGTCTTTATATCATAACCATTTCCCACCTACCTCACTCCAAACCAAACCTTCCCTTGTGACAAAGAAATACAAAAACATCTGATTCAGAGACCATATTTAATAGTGTGGACCTGCAATCAAGAAGACCTGAGTTCAAATCCAGCCTTGGATGCTAGCTGTGTGACCCTAACCAAGCTACTTGGTCTGCCTCTGTTTCCTCATCTGTAAAATGAGGATAAATTGAGATAATATTTGTAAAGTGCTTTGTATGCCTTAAAGCTATATAAATGCTATCTGATATACAACTTGGTGGTGCTCTAGACCATTGCCTTGAATGAAGAAGTTGGCTTTAATTTTCATAGTTTAATTTAAAACACAAGGGAAAATATTTTGTTCCTAAAATGAGCTGTTAGTTTGGATTTTAGGTATGGAAGCCAATAGCTTACAGTTGGTCTGAGCCTCTGTATTCACCCAAGAGGCCTTTCTGCTGACATCTCCAAACTGAAAAGGCCCATACCTTTCCATTTTTAGTATAAGGTAAACAAGTATTGGTCATTATATTATCTTACCTTTTCTTTCCATTTATCATCAGTGCTTTACTTTCTTTTTATTTAGTGTGCCATACTTTCTGTGACAGATCCAGAAAGGTCTATGTAGCTCCATTGAATCAGTGACAGCTTTGTGGAGACTTGGGGGGAGATCAGGTGGCCTTGTAAAAGCAGTAAAGAGCGTTAGTTTGAGTATGACTGAGAAGACTGCTCTTCATGTAGTGTGTTCTGTAGAAGAAGGAATAAGACTTTGTTTAACCTTTTAAAAATTTTATCCACTTACTAAACCAAATAATTTTTATTTTAACAGGATGCAAATTCAATTAAAAAAATATTTCATTTGAAAAAGGCAGAAATTGAACATGTTGAAATGGCCAAATCAAGCCTTCGAATAAGGTGGGTCAAAAGTTTTTCTCAGAACCTGGGATATAGATGAGCCTTAGGTTTTTATGACCTGGTATATTTACCTTTCAGGAAGATTAATATAGTTTTGTTTTTTAAAACAGTCTTCACATTTCATTTCATATTTATAAAATTAATCATGGGATTTGGATGGAGTTCCATATAAATTACCCACAGTCCCTTCTTCTGCAGAGACATTATTATAATTTAAATGAGAGTTCTACCCCTGACACTCAGTATCTTTCCAGTGACACCTCCCATGGCTCTATATATCCATCACCATCTCTTTACATTCTCTTAGGGAAAAAAAAGCTGCTAGCAAAAAGATTGCCAAACTACATTATTAACCCATTCCTGTTAAACCAAGTCTAGGTAGGTACTGTGGAAAGGTAGAAAGAATTAGTCTTGACTGGGCTGTTCACTAGTTTGTAAGCTTAGACAGCTCAGTCTGTTTGTTCATCTATAAAATGAGGAAGTTGAAATAGACTGTCTCTAAGGGCCTTTCTAGCTCTTAAGTTCTGGGTTTCTTACCTGCCCACCATGACTTCTTGTCACTGTTTCCTGACTTTTTGTTTGCTGAGTGTCATGATTTCTTTATTGTATCAGTTGGGACTTGGGCCTCTCAGTTGTCTCATTTCTGAACAGGACTCCATCCAATTTGGCTGCAGCCAAGCTGACAGGTTCTTCACAGGGTAAGGGCAGCCTTAGTGAAGAGAGAAATCCTACCAGCAAATATTATCGGTAAGAGAAATAATTGAGCATTGCACATTGGTTGCAAAATCTCAATAGCTTTGCCTGATACTAATTTGAAATAGAGTCATTGCTGCTGTTAGAACTTTTTGAGAATACATGTGGAAGTTCTTTTAAAAGTATATAGCACTAAATAGAAATAACAACAAAGAAATTGCATGCTGTGTAATTGTGACCAACCTTGGCCTTGTTGAAACATCAAGAAATTACACCTCCCTCCGTTTCATTGTAGAGGTTGGCAGCTAGGTGTATGGAATGTTGCGTTCATTGTCAAACATTGTCAATATATTAGTTTGGTTTGCTGTACGGTTTTTTGTTTTTCATTTCTTTAATCTTATTTACAAGGAGTGGCTAACTGAATAGGAGAGGGGTAGAAATATATTCAAAAAAGAATGATGTATAAAAGCAAAGGCATCAATGAAAAAACTTTTTAAAAGTAGATAGTACTATATAAATATAAAAAGATATTATTAATCCTTCCATGGTTTAAAATACTGGCTTCCCAGAAAACATTGAGGTATCATGATTTAGAAGACTCCAAATTTGGAGTTTTAGTTTAGCATTTTTATGATAAAGGCCTTAAAACTTTTAATTATTCTCCTTCACTGACATTGTTGTTGTTCTGTAGTTTTAGTTGTATCTGACTCTTTATGACCCCATTTGGGGTTTTCTTGGCAAAGATAATGTAGTAGTGGTTTGCCATTTCTTTCTCCAGCTCATTTTACAAATGAGGAAACTGAGGCAAACAGGTTTAAGGGACTTGCCCAGGGTCACACAGCTAGTAAGTGTCTTGAGGCCAGATTTGAACTCAAGAAGATGAGTCTTCCTGGCTCCAGCCTTAGCACTCTTTCCACTGTGCCACCAAACTGTCCTTCATTGATATTACATAGCTGAAATCTATTGACTGCTGTGTACTGTGAGTGTCTCTGGAAAAGAATTATTAAATTACTTCATAATTTTCTCTTATTTCTGGTAGTCCTTTAACCTGCAGATAAGGATATTTCTGTGATATCCCATTTCAGTCAAAAAAATTGCTGTTTGTGAAAATGACAAAGTATAATCTTTTTAAAAAGCATATTGTTTACATGCTTAGTAAGATGAACAGAAGATATCTATTTCAAACCCTTTGCTTCCTAATCCATCACTAATTGAACTTTTCTTAATGAGTCAACAAGTATTAAGCACCTACTGTGTTCCTATGGGAATATAAGCACAAAAAAAAAAGAAAGAAACAATCCCCACTCACAATAAGCTTACATTTTAATGGGGGAAAACAAGTATATATAGAAATACATGCAGCGTAAATATAAAGTTAATAAATAAAAATGTTACAAAGCAATTCAATATAAGTTAGTTTGGGAGGGAAGGTACTAGCATTTGGGGAGATCAGGAAATGCTTCTTGCAAACCAATTCTGAGCTTTTTAAAGCATTCTTTTTACATGCCTGAAGAGGGAATATCTTTCATGAAGACTTTAAAGACCTTTTCATGCATTAAGACTCATACTTGAACTGTATCTTAAACGAAGAGGAAGACTGTATAGTGTTTGCTGTTACTGATTCAACACTGATAAATGCACGCGTCTTTTTGGTTACTTTCTCAGGCACTAATGATTTTGTTCTGTTTCGGAGAGTTTTTCTATCTTTGGTCTAGACCTGTTATTTCATTAGTGTGAGAAATTCCCAGGAGATTCAGTGCAGATCCGCAGCTGTTCTCTGCATATAGTCTAAGAGTGTTGAGAGTTGCCTCAAGCACTGAGCTATTAAATGACTTGCCCAGAGTCACTGTGTGTCAGTGAAAAGACTTAAACCCGAGCCTTCCTGCCTATGAGTTCAGTCCTTTATCCATTACACCACAACACCTCTTAGAAATGTTTATCTGGTATTTTGAATTAGAAAAAAAGTAAAAGCCTAATGATTAATGGGGAAAAAAATTCTAAGCAGAAGCCATTGAGGGTAGATATTAATTCTAGCCAGTAATCAGCAGAGATATAATGACAGAACATAATCTCCCAAAATATACTTTATTTGAAGGAGACAAACTATAAAATAACATGCATATTTGAGTGAATAAGATACCAGAAGAATGTCATGTCATTTTCCTCAGTGAGGAATTACTACATAGTTAAAACCAGGTTATTTTTGTTCTGAAACTTAGAAGTGTTGCTAGCCTGTACTAGAAGGGAGTCAGGTGGCAAGTTTAGGTGATCTTTCTATTCTGTATTGTAGTGATTTCCATCACCAGTACCTAATCATAATAAAGCCACACTAAAAAATTGTCTGCCTTCTCAGGTTTGATTGCAGTTCTTACATTTTGTTCTTTTTCAGTTGTGTCCAACTCTTCATGACCCCATTTAGGGTTTTCTTGGCAAAGATAGTGGAATGTTTTGCCATTTCCTTCTCCAGCTCATTTTACAGATGAGGAGATAAGGCAAACAGGGTTAAGTGACTTGCACAGGGTCACAAGCTAGTAAGTGTCTGAGGCCAGATTTGAATTCAGGAAGATGAGTCATCCTGACTTCAGGCCCGGCACTTTATCTACTGCGCCACTTAGCTGCCCAACAGTTCTTAGATGGTGCATGTTAGAAAATACAAAGATAACCAAAGTGGCAGTTAGGCAAGAGGAATTTCTACATATCTGGTTGTATTTATGTTTGCATGTATGTATGCATATACGTGTATATATTTTTGAGTGATATCTTTTTGAAGAAAGTAGCTAAATTACCCTAACTTTTTCTTCTGTCTTTGCTTTTCATTTTTATTTGCAGTAATAAAAGAGCAGTCCAAGGGGGTCGATTATCAGCAATAACTATGGCACTCCAGTACGGGTCAGAAAGCGATGAGGATGCTGCTTTAGCTGGTAGGAACTGAGTCCTGAACAATTCTAACCTTTCTTTAGGAAATCTTGCTGAATGAGTTAAATTGTCCCAATTTGCTTTTAAGTGCTATGTGGTTTTGTGTGTGAGAGAGAGAGAGAGAGAGAGTGTGTGTGTGTGTGTGTGTGTGTATGTGCGTGCACACTTATGACTGTTAATAGTTTCTATAGTTTTACAACTAGACTACTTGACTAAATTTTGAATAACTGATGTTATTGGTGAAGGTAGCAAAAGTTTACGTTTTATTTTCGTTTGAGACTTGTAGCTGGATAAAGACAGAAAAAAATTCTCTTGACATAGATCCTAATTTAGAAAGTATAGTGGCTAATTGGATAAATCTCAGAAGCAATCAGAATCTCATATAGAAAAATTCACATCATATTAGAATCTCCAGGAGTTTGGTTATATTTTCAGTGTAACATCATTTTTTCTTGACTACTGAATTGTAGTATAGCTTAGCTACAAGTCTAATGCATTACTGCCTAGAATTGCCCGGAATCAACATAATACCTTAAATTGCTAGTGTTCTTTAAAGAAACCCAACCAAAGGAATAAAAATTAATATTGTGGGTTCAGTGTTAAAGTAAGCAACCTCTAAACGGAACAGCTGTGCAGGTATATCTCATTGTCTGACAAGTTTTACTTTTAAATTCAGTTTTAGATTTCTAAAATTTGTACCCTTTATATTTGTATTTGTAATTCAGTTCAACAAACATTGAAATTTAGAGTGAAACAACTTGCTGAGTTTGGAGTCCAACAATCTGGATTCACTTTCTGACTGTTACATACTCCTAAGGTGATTGTAGGCAAGTCATTCTATGTCTTTGGGCTTCAGATTTCTCATCTGTAAAACAAGAGTTTGGCACTTAGTGTTCTCTGTGGTCCCTTCATCTTTTCTCTCCGTGAGCCTATGATCTGTCCTGGGTGCTAGGAATATTAAAGTGGCACAAGTTCTGGTCCCTGTCCTTAAGAAGCTTATAGCCTACTAATGAGAATAAGACACGCATATAAATACTGCTACCATCGGGGAAGTACAAGAGGATCATATGATGTAAAGCTTTGGGGACCTTAGAGATCATCTAATTGAACTTTCTCCTGTTACATAGAAGAAAGCACCTCTTGGCCTCAATTAAATGACTTGCCCAAAGTCACCATCTCAAGGGTTGCAGAGCCAGAACGCAAACTTCAGTCCTCTTTAGAGGACCTAACCAAGGGGTATGAGAGATTTAGCATTTGTCTGTTGTACAGAGATGGGTATTTGCTGACAAAGAACTCGGGGTCAAATCTTGGCTTTGCTATTTGGAAGATATGTGACTTTACCTCCCTGGACCCCATCTGTCCTAGTCTGTAAAATGAAAAATGAGTGGGTTGAACTAGATGATCTCTCTTTAAGGGCCCTTAAAGCTCCAAACCCTGCCCTACGATTCAAGAAAGGAGAGACCACTAACAAACAAATCATCTAGTATACCGGTTAATTCTATTCTAAAAAACTGAAGACATACCTGCACAGATTTCCCAAATTGCATCCCATTTCACTCTTCCACTTCATAGTCCCAATCACTGATGAATCTTTGGTCCCATCACTGCAGGCACTCCCTCCGGTGAAAGAGACCACAAGAGACCACAGCCTTTCCATGGCTCCCCAGCTGGTGCGGCTCTTGTCCACCTCCTTGTGTAAAGCCTTCCTAGGCACTTCGTTCAGTATTCCATCTTCTCCTCTTCTTGACATTATGTCTTACACAATCCATCTGTCAGTTCGCTCTCACTCTCACTACCTGACCGGCCCATTGCTTTTTCCACTTACACATTTCTGTGATTGCATCCTTGACACTTCTTTTTTGGCACAGTTCCTTATTTATAATGTGTTGCAAGCTGCTCGCATTCACCATGCACCTCTCCATTAACCTTTGGGTGATCCTCAGCTTCATTTCTTTGGAGACTATAATATTCTATTACCTGGAACAATATTCCATTACTAGAAGAATATTGTTATTAAGAAGATTGGCCTTTTTTTTTTTTAAGGAAGAAACTTGGGGATATTAAAAGAACTGTACCATTAAAAGAACTAGCCCACTCCTCCTCCTCCTGTTCAGTGTCAGACCCAGCTCATTGGTAGCATTTGTCCAAGGTATCTGTACTGATGCGTGAGAGGCAGCCACAGGTTTTCTCTCTGGTCCAACCAATAGGCATTCTGTATTCATCTTGCTACTCCTGCATGGATTTTTGGTCCAAATTCTTCTGAGTTATTATGAATCTCATTTAGAAGACTGCAATATTATGGGGCTTGATGCTTCTAGAATAAAGTCATTCACAAGCAGGAATATTTAGAGGACTTTAGCATCTGTAGACAATACCTCTTTCATTTGGACTCTGTGCTGGACATCCTTCATGATGGTGACAAACACTTTAGTGGGCATATGTCTCCCTATTTTATGCCTTTGTAGAGTGCTGGGCAAGTAGTAGGCACTTAGTAAACACTACTTGACTTACTGATTGACAGGATGTTCTAACTAGTGGCCCCCCTTTAGGGAGCTGTATACCAAAACCATTAATTACTGCTACCATCCAGACTACTGGATTATTTGAGAGTGGATTACAGAAATTAGAAACATTTGCCAGGATCTTTGGACGTTGCTATTGATATTGTCACTTGCTGAGCTTAAGTACATGTTCTGATGGAAACCAAGATCTTTTGTTTCTAGCCTAGCAACTGTTTAAAAAAAAAAAAAAAACTAGGCCAAAATAATCATAACCTTACCCAGGAAAGATGTGAATTGGCAGGTTCAGAGACAGAGGGGCCAGTTCCACTGTAGAATGGTGCTTTGTATTAGTTTGAGAGGTGATACAGTTCAATCTGAAGATCAGTTGAGGTACAGCAACTGTGAAATAGAGAAGTTAGACAGCTTCTAACTTCTGAGTCAGGCCTTTAAAATACTGTCTTGTAGTTTTGCTGGAATTTCAGATTGACAAAGTATTATACTGTATTCAAAACCAATATCATGGCTCCTCCTCCTACACCTATTAGCATGGATAATGGAAATTTATTGTTTTCTTTTCTTGCATACTTAGTAGGTTATCAGATTTCTTTGACTTTATTCTCTAATTTACACAACATATTCAGTTATAATACATGCATGTGTGTATGTGTGGAGAAGGAAGCACATAAGAGCATGCAATATGTAATAAAAATTGTGCTTCTGGCTTCCACGAGTGACATACATTAATACTACCTAGCCCTCATCATCAGAGAATTTCAAGTATGTTTGCATCAATGTCTTCAGCAGTATACTTCCCTGTAAGTCAAGAATTCCTGTTACTTCTGATAGGTGGCCTTCCATCACCCTCTAATTAACCTGCAATTTTCTATGTAGGAAAATACACCTACAAACTTTCAGAGATACTCTAGTGAAGGAAAGCAGAACATGTTTGTATGTGGAAATCTGGTGAAATTTCTTAGTTTTGGTCTGTCACCTCCCATGCTGACAGAAAATGGAGATGTTGCCAAAGTGTGTGGTTAATGACAAATATGTTGGAAACTGCTCTCATATTTTAATAGAATAGCCTTCTGAAAACGGTTCTATGATTACATTTGTTAGGCTTTCATTTGGACCCCATTGTGGTTAGTGACATTTTACTAAATAAACCTGATTGATATAATTCTATCTTTGTGATTGAGATGTTGAGGCAGTCTAGTTAAAAACATAAGTTAGCCCTTTTTTTAGGCATTTTGTATATTATCAGTATTAATAGTGTTTCCTTTCCCTTCCTTCTCCATCTCCTATTCGACTGGCATATGTGTACATGTTTCCTAATCTTAACTTTTTGCTTGTAAATCCCAGAGCCAAAGAAATAGTAGCTATTGGTAAGCAATGAAACCCTTCTGTTGAGAGTATATAGTAAACCATCCAACACTATTAATATTCCTGTGATACATATTTGAGATCATGCTGCGTAAGTCAGTAAACATTTATTAGGTGCCTGCTATGTGCCAGACTGTGACACATAGTGTGCTAAGCACTGAGTGCACAAAAAGAGGCAAAAGACAGTCAGGCCCTGCCCTCAAGGAGCTCATAATCTAAAACAAGAAAATTTGTACTTAGTATCTAGCTGTTCAGTTGTGGATTTCTAAACCATCTTTCCTAAATAAAGTGACTCTGGGAGATGAAAAAAATTAACCAAAACTTAAAAAAAGATAACCTCATAATTATCCATAGCACTTAGTATTTTGCATGGAAATTACTCATTTAAAATGGGTTAAAATGCTACCTCACATGTTTACTAGCTGTGTGACCCTGTTCCATAGCGCAAATCACTTAACCTCTCTTGGCTCTGGTTTTCTCATAAGTTATTTACACTGTTTTCTAAAACCCTGGTGCTCAAGGAACAATATGAATATCTGTGATCACAGTCTGTTTCGTTTTTTGGGGGTTTTTTTGTTTGTTTGGTTGGTTTTTTTAGTTTTTTTTTTTTTTTTGCAAGGCAGTTGGGGTTAAGTGACTTGCCCAGAGTCATACAGCTAGTAAGTGTCAGGTGTCTGGTCTGAGACCAAATTTGAACTCAGGTCCTCCTGACTCTAGGGCTAGTGCTCTTTCCACTGTGGCACCTAGCTACCCCAATCACAGTCTGTTTTGCCCATATGTTTAATGTCCTTGGACTGTTGTTTCTTCATCTGTAAGATGGGGATAATGTCAGCGTTTACATCACACAGTTGTTATGGGGCGCAAATGAGATAATACATGAGGGGTGCTTTGTTTATGTAAATGTTAGTGATTATTACCTTTCAAACTCTGCACACTAACCTTCGTATACAACCTGGTCCATTCAAACCCTCCTTCCTACTGTTCCTCACACAGGTTACTCCCCATCCTGTCTCTGGGCCTTTGCATTGACTGTGCCTCCTGCCTGGAATGCCCTCCATCTTTACCCCCACTTCTCAGAATCATTCTTCCTTGTAGGCTCAGCTCAAGTGGCAACACCTACATCAGGCCTTTCCTGATTCCTTCCAGCTGTTAGTGCCTTCAACCTTCTCCACCCCATTTATCTTGTGGCTACCTACATATGTAGACACTTCACCCCTCACCAGATAAGAAAGGGCAGGAACGGCCTCACTTCTGTTTTAGAATCTTCCTGGTCTGGCCCATTGATTGGCTTGCAGCAGGAACTTAATACATGCTCATTAGTTGACTACACTTTATCATCCACTACAATATTGTGCCTCTCAAGTAGGTTAGTGACAGGTTGTGTCAAGCTTTGAATGCCAAACATAAAAATCTATATCTGATCCTAGGGTAATAGGAGTTTATTAGGTAGGTGGCACTGTGACCTGTACTTTAAGAAAATGACTTTGGCAGCTATATGGAGGATGGAATGCAGTGGAGAGAAACTGAAGGCCAGGAGATTGTTTTGAGGCTGTTTTAATCATCCAAGTAAGAGGTGATGAGCTCTTATCTCACATCCATCTCCTCTCTACTCACACAACTACCACCCTTGTTCACTTGTGTGATTGGAGAGGAGATGGGTGTGAGAGATGTTGGAAAGATAAAAATGAGAAGATTTGGCAGCTGACCATAGGGGGTGAATGAGGGTAAGGAGTTGACGGTGACACCAAGATGCAAACCTGGCCTACTGAAATAATGGCCACCCCCTTGACAGAAATAGGGAATTTGGAAGAGTGATAGGCTGGGGGGCCAGGAGCAAAATGAGTAAAGTTTTGGACGTATTGAATTTGAGGTGCCTGTGGGACATTCAGTTTGTAGTATCCCATAAGTAGTAGGTGATAATGACTAGAGCTCAAGAGAAAGATGAAGGCTGGACATAGTGATCTGAGAGTCTTCTTTATAGAGATGAAAGAAGAGGAAACGGCATAGGACAGAGCCTTGGGGTACAACCACAGTTAGGAAATAGGGTGTGGATGATGAGCCAGCAGAGAAATCTGGAAAGGAGGGGTCAGATAGGAGAAGAACCAATAGAAAAAAGTGTCATGAAAACCCAGAGAGCAGCAGGTATCCAGGCTAACAGCAGGCTAGTCAGCAAGACTGAGAAAGGCCATCACGATTGTCAAGCAAGATTGGAGAGAAGTAGAATGAAGTGAGGACCCTGATTTTGGAGGATTTAGAAGAGTGGGAGAGGAAGGAAGTCAAGACAACAAGGATAGACAGTTTTTTCTAGGAATTTGACTATGAAGGGAAGAGGTCTTTAGGGGACTACCTCTAGGGGATAGTAGGATCTGGGAGTTGGGGGCATGTTGGTTAGCATCAGGGAATAAACTTGTGACTTTGTGACTAGAGAGAGAATGAAGATAAGAGAGAACCTGAGAGTCAGCCAGAAAAAGGCCAAAAGGAGAAAAGGTTGCCATAGAAAAGGGCACCAGGGTCATGCATTAAATTAGATGCAGTTTATTGATAAGAGCCCCTCCACCCCTGTGCCCCTCACTCAGAGCCCTATTGTGAAACAATTCTAACAAACTTGGTTATTTGCTTTCCTAGCCTATAGACTAAAAAAGCATATTAGAAAAAGAAGACTCCTCAGGTGCACTGACACCAATAAAAAGTGACATCAAGGAGACAAACTATAAAAAGCAGGCATGAACCCAAAGTACAGCAGTCCAAGGACATTAAATGAATGGGCAAAACAGACTTAGTAGGGTGTGGTTCAATCATCGGTATTCCTAGTGTTCATGACCTTGAGCATCGGTCCTTTGGGAAACAGTGTAAGTGACTTTATTACCCACACTCTTAAGCATTCCTGGTGTTATTAATAATTGCAGTGAGATGCTAGTTTTTTAAATCAATTACTCTTTAAGAATACATACCTTGGTTATGCAGGTTAACAAAGTAGTTTTAAGGGATTTTTTTAAAATTTCATTTTCCAAAAAACCCTCGCAAACACTTCTTTTTGTCTTTCTAGCAGCTCGTTATGAAGAGGGGGAGTCAGAAGCAGAGAGTATTACTTCCTTTATGGATGTTTCCAATCCCCTTTACCAGCTGTATGATACTGTTAGGAGCTGCCGGAATAACCAGGGACAGCTAATAGCAGAACCATTTTTCCATTTGCCTTCGAAGAAAAAATACCCTGATTATTATCAGCAAATCAAAATGCCCATTTCCCTGCAGCAGATAAGGTAAGAGAACAGTCTTTTATCTGTGTATTTCTTAGTTATTTCCAAGTGAATACATTTGATTGAGCTTGAACTTTTGTGTATGTGTTCTTTCCTGGAAGAGTTACAGAAAGTTAAATATGTTTGGGTTGAGGGTATTTGGAAGTTTCTCAGGTTTTATGTGAAATATATTTCCTTTTTTTCTATATGAGAAATTCAGTCTGTTAAATGATAGATGGCATTCTCAGCACAGTTATTAATTTATCATAGTGCAAGTAAAGATTACTTCTGAGTATTTAATTGGTCAGAAGATGGAGTATGAAAAATAAACAATCAAAATGTAACTGTCATTTGTCTTGGAACTAACCAAACTGTAAAACCTTTTTTTCCTTCTCTGATCATTAATACCTCGTTATGACCATTTATCTGTGTTCATGATATATTCTGGACATTAGACTATGTATAAACCATTTTCAGAAATTAACTCAATTTTTCCCATTTGCCTCATTTCTTACCTAGCCTTAAATCACTGAATGAGCATTGCCTCAAACTGAATTCCTGAGTTTATGAGGCTGGTGACTTTGCGCAGCCCTCCCTCTTTTAAATCCCGCTCACTGGCAAGTCATGGCATCGCCTTCCTTATGCCATGGGCCTCTTCAAGAGGGAAGGACAAACAACAACAATAGTTGTATTTCCCAAAACCAAATTTGAGAAACAATTTCTGTTTAACTTCCATTTTTCACTTAGGTTTAAGGTACAAGCTTATTGGGTATTTGGCAAATCAGAATTCTTAAGGAATATATATATATATATAAAACCTTCAAAGCAATAAGAAAGATGCAATGTTCAAGTAGAATATTGCCTTAATTTCATCCCTATCAAAGTCTGTTTTGAACTTTGTCATTTGGGGAAGTCAGATCTTGCAGTGTTCATCAGGGTAAAATAGAGAGGCTTTTCTAAAACAAATCAAAAGGGCTAAAACTTTACATGAACCCCCTAGGACAGATACCCAGTCTTCCAGGAATTGAAATGTAACAACTTTTCAAATAGCTGGATTCCAAGTCAGAAGTTGGTAACGTTTTTCAAGATTTTTTTCTTTTCCTCAGCAATTTAGTACTTAGGGTGTTTTTTTGTTTTGTTTTTTTTTTTTTTTTTTTTTTTTTTTTTTTGAAAGCTTTGAGATGTTGTGGAAAAATAGTATATGACTAGTGTACTTGGCACCCTCTTAAAATGAAATGAAAATACAGTCTACCTATACTTTCTTAGAGAAGTGCCCTAGAAACTCCTAAACTACCCCTGTCTTACTTCCCTGCCAGAAGAAAAGATAGTGGCAGGTAGACCCTGAGAGAAATAACCTTTTAATTGACTTTTTGTCCTTCACAAGAAGGACTGATCTTCTGTAGCCCTTTTTATTCAAATGTTCTAACTTGAAATAACACAAGTTTAACTGTTTAACCATAATTACTTGTCATTGCCTCACCTAGAAAATCTTTGCAGATTTAATAACTGTTTTGAAGTTTGCGAAGTTCTTTTAATTATTTCTTGTGAACTTCTCAACAACTCTGTGAGATAACACAGGTTTTATTCTCCCCATTCTACAGATGTTCAACAAATATCTGTTAAGCACCTCCTATGTGTCAGACCCAGTGCTTGGTCCTGGCATATAAATGTGAAGAATGAAACAGTATACAGTCACAGGGATCTTACATTCTAATGCATACGAAGTAAATATAAATATAAAAAATAGAAAGCAGTCAGGTAAAAGTTTGGGAGAGAGGCCACTAGCAGTTGTGGGGATTAGTAACTTAGAATCATGGTCCCAGAAGTGGATGTGACCCCAGAGGCTGTGCATCCCAACCTCCTTTTACAGATGAGGAAACTGAAGGCCCGGCTGAGGGGTCAGAAAGTTAAAGAGAGGGACACATAGGGAGTAAGTGTCAGAAGCTGGGTATAAACTCAGATCTTCTGACTCTTTAACACGTGGTTTCTGCATTATACCCTACTGCCTCTGCATAAGGAGATTGTTTTTGCCCGAGGTTGTTTCATTCTTTGTGTTTGTATCCCCAGTGCCTAGCACAGTATCTGCTAAGTGACTGGCCCTCAGTCAGAGGATCACAGATTTAGAGCTGCACTACAATTATACAGAAATATACTATGTCAGAAAAATTTCTTCTTGTTTAGGGGTAGTTTAGAACTTGAGTCTTATTTTAAAGGTGCTAAGCGTATTGACTATGTAGTTTCTTTGCTACATCTGCAAGATTTAGATGTGCCAGGTTGGGGCTGAGGTGGTGGGGAGAAAATGAAAGGAGAGAAGCTAGATGAATGAGACAGTTTCAGAATTGCCAGGGGCCTTTGGGGTGATCCAGTTAACCTTCATTCAGTGCCAGAATGCCTCATAAGTTGTAGTGGGCATGAGTCAAGTTAAGCGGTGATGCACCCACCGTGTCCCTCACACATGTTTCCCGGCATCGAGGGATTGGCCAACCCATCAGCTGCATCGTTAGGTTTATTGGATAGAGCTGTTTAGTTCTTTTCTAATGTGTTCCCATTCTGCCTTCACCCATAATTTGTGTTAATTTAGTGGATACCTAATAAATAGTAGGGGCAGCTAGATGGTGCCATAGTGCATAGAGTGCAGGGCCTGAAGTCAGGAAGACACTCTCTTTGTGAGTTAAAATCTGGCCTCAGACACTGGGCAAGTCACTTAATCCTCTTTGTCTCAGTTTCCTCATCTGTAAAACAAACTGGCAAAGGAAATAGCAAACCACTCCAGTGTCTCTGCCAAGTATACCCCAGATGGGGTCACAAAGAGTCAATAAATAGTTGAGAAGCGGCAAGCTGTGGGACAAAGAACACTCAGATAAAAGTCAGGATACCTGGATTCAAGTCCTGCCTCTGTCACCGACTAGCTATGTGAACTCATCTACTCACTTTTTTTCCTGAGCCTTACTTTCCCCATTTGTAAAATGAGGGATTTGAATGAGATGGTCTCTAAAATTGTGTAGCACATAAAATTCTGTGCCTTTTGTCCCTTGCTGATGTGGAGAGCACTTGATATTTTGCAAAATTTATTGTTATGCATTTGTGGGAATAGGTACCAAAGATATTATTTAACCCCTACATTTGCAAAATATAACTCATGGCTGAATTTATGCATTTTTTTGCTTTGATGTGATATACTCCCTTGAAAGTTTATATATGTTTTATGGACCACATGTAATTTTTTTTTTGAATGGCACACTAAATTGTAGTTCCTTACAGAATGTGTAATATTATCCTTCTTTTGAATTTTATTTTTTTTTTCAGTGAGCAAAACCCTGTTTTCTTACCCTCCCACCTTTTCCCCCTTCTCCATTGTGGGGGAAAAAAATCTTGTAGCAAATATGCATAGTCAAGTTAAACAAATTTCAGTATTGGCCATATCCAAAAAATCAATGTGTACTCACCCTGAGCCCAATCACCTCTTTGAGGATATGGGTACCATATTTTGTCATTTCTCTGGAACTATGATTGGTCATTGTGTTATTAAGTTTTTACATTTTTCAAATTTGTCTTTACGGTGTTGTAAATTTTTCTTTGGGTTCTATTCATTTTATTCCGCATCAGTTCATACAGATCTTCCCAAGGTTCCCTGAAACCATCCTCTTCATCATTTTTTAAAGCACAGTAATATTCCATTACATTTATATACCAGAATTTGTTTATCCATTTTCCAGTTGATGGGCACCCCTTTAGTTTCCAGTTCTTCGCCACTTCAAAAAAAGCTATTATAATTATTTTTGTACATATGGCTTCTTTTCTTCTTTCTTTGATCTCTTTGGTAGTAATGGTATTTCTGGGTAAATGCATAGCTTAAAAGCTTTTTGGGCATGGTTCTAAATCACTTTCCTGTAGACCAGCTTACAGCCCCACCAAAGTGCATTAATGTATCTTTTTTCCAAAACCCCTCCAGCATTCATTATTTTCCTTTTTTGTCAAGTTTGCCAATTTAAAGGGTGTGAGGTAGAACCTCAAAATTGCTTTAATTTGTGTTTCTCCTATTATTAGTGCTTTGGAGCTTTTCATATGGCTATTGATAGCTTGGATTTCTTCCTCTGAAAACTACCTGTTGATATCTTTTGGCCATTTACCAGTTGGAGAACCACTCATAATATTATTCTGATGGTCAAGTTAGAAGATTGACATTCATCTTTGTAAAATAGCTATACTATTTTCTTTTTGCTACTTTCATTACCTGATTATAATAAAGTTAGCACATGTGTGTTTCAGTCAGGAGAATTTAGAAATCTAGCCTTTGTGTGTATGCACACACACACATGCATATGTAATTTAAACCGTATTTTCTATGTGGTTTTAGGACAGACGTAAGTTACTTAGAATCACAGAATGTCAGAGCCAAAAAGGACCTTAAAATCATGTAGTCCAACTCCCCTCTTTTACGGATGACAATCTGATGTCCAGATAGGAAAAGTGATTTGTTCAACTTTCATAGCCAGGAAGTGGCAAAACTGGCCTTCTAATTCCAAATCCTTCTCTCTACTACATCATACTCCCTTTCACAGTACATTGTACATAGAATCGTTCATGATAGGATTAATGGTGTCATTTTAGAAAGAAACAGAAGTCTGAATTCCAAGTGTAATAAATAAAAAATGGATGGAGTGTTGTCATACTTCAGTTCATTCATCCAAGAAACACTTATTCAGTAGCTTCTTAACTAACGAAAGATGTTTATCCTACGAATAGAGGAGGGGTTTGGTAACTAAGATATGAAAATCTCTCTGCACATTTCATATTGGTAGTATCCCAGGCTGACAGCTAGAAAAGATTCATTACCCCTGGAATTCTTTTCCAAGGCCTTTGCCTGTGCTTTGATTTATACAGAAAGGTGAAATGCTCTCTTAGAAGTGTTCATATCAGTGTAATAATTGGGCATGCTACTACAATTCAAAACTCTCTTGAATCAGTTTTATTCCTCAAGAAAGGGCATCACCCACCAAAAAGGGAAATAGGTAGTTTTGTCTCTGGATCATTTCCAGTTTTCTAATTGTTATTATCCAAAAAATGCCATGAATGAATGAAAAAGCATTTAGTATTTACTGAGTGCTTATTATATTCCAGGAATTGTGCTAAGCACTAGAGGTACAAATGCAAAAAACAAGATGGTCCTTGCTCTTTAGATTCTAATAGGAGAACACAACAGAGATAGGGGAATGGGGAACAGGGAGGGGTCTTTTTTGTCTGGGAAGTCACCAGGATGGTGAATGAACTCATAGGGCAACTGGTGACCTGTTCTTTCCAGGAATGATAATGTTGATTTGATTTCATTATTTCCAGAGAAAGGGGTGGAGAAAGGAGGCAGCCAGCTTGATATCATAGACTCACATCAGTCAGGAGAGCACAGCCCTAATGTGGGTGCTGGAGACACCAGGTCAGAGATTGAGAGTATACTTAGTGTACTCTGGTAACAGAGCTAACAGTAAACTTGGAGCCTATCTTGGCTACTGCCTTAATTGTACAACTATAGAAGTAGAGCTGGAGAGTTTAAGTGATTTACCCAGGGTCACAGATAGTGAGTAACAACAGAGCTAGGATTCAAATTTCGTTCTGACTCCAGATCCCAGACTCCTTCTGTTAGGAATTCGTGTTAGATTTTAACAAAGGATATTTCACAGTAGCTGGCCTCCATGGGGCAAAATTCAGGTCATATGTCTCTCTTTCACAGAACCAAGCTAAAGAACCAAGAATATGAAACTTTAGATCATTTGGAGTGTGATCTAAATTTGATGTTTGAAAATGCCAAACGTTACAACGTTCCCAATTCAGCCATCTACAAACGAGTTCTAAAAATGCAACAAGTTATGCAGGTAAGTTATAATGGTATTTGGGTGAGCTTGTGTTATATTCAGTGGAAATAATTTTTCAAAGATGTGCCTTCTTTCTTTTCTTGGAGATGTGAATTGCAGGAGACTCCATGTTATCTGACTTTATTCATCTTACACACAAATCCTGTTGACCATCTTCTCATGGTCAGCAGTACAATTTCAGGAACCACTGATACTGCGGACAGGGCCATGCATATATGTGGGTACCAGACACTGTCTTTCTACACACTGATATTTAGAAAGCCCTCCTTCTCTAAGCAGTAGCTCACCTGCTGGTTCACTGGTACTTGAAATCTTCCACCTTTAAAGCTTTATGCTTTTGACTCAGTACTCTATCTTGTTAATATCTGTCCCTTTTAAAATACAAAAACTCTTATTAGGCATTTATCCTACGTTGTAAATTCATTTATCAGATCGTTTCCTTAAAATTGTCTTAGCAGGAGAGTAGAGAGAACGTGACATCACTGACACCTAGAGAGGCAGGATGGGACATAATCATTGGAATAAAAAGGAAAATTAGGGACAGATAATAACAAACTTTTCATACTTCACAGTTTTATTTTTTCCATAGGGCTTTGACTCCTAAGGGAATCTTGGAGAATTAATAGACACTGACCACCTCAGGCCTATCAAATATAATCCAAACTCCTGAACTTAGCATTTCTGGCCCCTACGAAATTCCAATTTAATTTTTCTACTTTATTTCATACTGCTACCTTGAAAATATTTTATGTTCCAGCTAAATCAGACTATTTCTTATTCACCCAATATAGTCCATACTTTAATGTCTATCTTTGCCCCTTAGAATGTATTTCCCACTTCTTGAAATCTTCTCCATACTCAAGACCCAGTTCAAATATTACCTCCTCCATGAAGCCTTTCCAGCTAGAAGAGAACACTCCTTTATCTGAATTTTCATAGCACAATAGTTACAATAGAAAACAACACAAAAATGTAGTAAGCAGAGAAGACATGATCTCTGTTTTCAGGGAGCTCCAATCTCCAACTGCAAGAATCCCATGACTTCTGATACCAGGCCCACCTGAAGAATAGTATTTTTACCTTATATTCATCTATCACTTTCTGGCCATATCTTATCTCTCCCTTATGGAAATTTAAGTTCCTTGAGGGCAGGAACCATGTTTTATTGTTTTTCAGCACCTAGTGTAATGCTGTATACTTAGTGGGCATTCAATTAATGTTTAGTGAATGAAAGAATTTTAAATGGACAACGGTAGTTGCAAAGGCCACCAAAGATTTTATGAACTTATTATTTGTTGTTAAGTGCTATATCTATGTTCTGTCAGCCTGTTAGGTTAGGGCTTCTGCTCTATTTGGCAGAAGAGCTTTAAAAATTCATGTGTTGCTTGAAAAGTAGATCTTCTTTCAGCTCTCTCTTCAAACTTCCATTGTTTTCAGCAAGACTGCCCCTCCGAAATAAAAGGCACTCATAGAATTTTTTAAAGTTGCATGAAGAGAATACCACTTAATATGGCCACCAGAGGAGGGAAGCATTGGCATCTTAGGTCTCATTTGTTAGAACTTTTAAGGTGCTAGTTCAGGTATTTTGTAGTCTTAAATGCTGTTGGCTAGAATTGATTCTTTAAATATGTAGGTCCTTCTTTGACCCACTTTTTTGTCTGGCAGACTTTCATTAATTTGTGGTTATTGAAAATTTGTAATGGTGCTTTAATATTCATGCATCCTACTTGTAGTTGTATCTTTCAGTGTGAATCTGATCTTTGTGGCTCTTTATTATTCATGTATTCCAAGAGCATTTAGTAGAGTGAGCCTGACTCCAGGGATTTGCTCTCTTTCAGGCAAAGAAGAAGGAGCTTGCTAGAAGAGACGACATTGAAGACGGGGACAGTATGATCTCTTCAGCCACTTCTGACACTGGGAGTGCCAAAAGAAAAAGGTACTTTTCTCTTAGCTGTAATTCTTTCCCCTTTACTTGTTTAGCTTGTCTTTTGGCTTAAGGAAAATATACTATTGAGTATGAATTGTTTAATTGTCCATTTAGATTCTTTGATAACTTGTCATATCAGAATATCAGTTTTAAATCAGACATTAATATTGCTTTCTTAAGCATTAAAATACTCCACTGTCTTTTAGTAGGCTGTACTAAAGTGACAAAATATTTATATCTTTCATTTTCATATTTGTAAAAAATTAATGTTTTTAGAAAGCCACAGAAGAATCAAAAGTAGTTCTTTCTAAGTTTTAAATCCTGTCCCTACAAAGACTTTAGCAATTTAATACTAACTAAAATTAGTTAAGAACATCTGGACTGTTTTCAGTAAAGTAAGTTTTTATTTTTCCTTATTATTCTGATCTTATTTTTAAGATGTCAAATCACAGAATACTAAATCATGTCTTCATGCAGTTCATGAAATCATTAAGACACAAAATCCATGCCCTTCTCCATAACCTCAGCCTTAACTTTTCTTAGCCTGCCTTCCTTCCTTTGAGGAGGTTCCTGGGAAAGGTGTTTGTTGGCCGTAAAGCTTCCAGCAGCTCTATCCACCCAGCTCTGTTGTCTTAGAGCATTTCTGTGAGGCTTCTCAGATTGATTCCAATGCTGTGAGATGCTTTTTCTCCCCAACCTCTGCTGTCTTAGGCTCTTCCACACAGCAGGCCCTGCAGTTTGTGGGATAATTGATAAGAGGGTAAGCCAAATGTAAAGAATAAAATATGGTTGATCATAAAGCCCAAGAGATTGAATTGGAAGGGGTAAATTGGTGATTGCTTACGTGATTTTCTAAATACACTTCTTGACATAGGTTTAAATCTAGTCAGTTGTTTAAAAATGAGAAGCTGTTCAATCTGTTCCCTTTTATACCAACCTTGGGGGGTCCAGGGGAGGGAACTTTTGCTTTGAAAATACATTTATTTTGATAGACTTCCATAGCTAAATAAGTCAGTGCATCCTGAAATGATAATCACTGCTTCTGGCCTATGACTTTCAACCTGGTAAGTTCTTAATTGCTTGTATGAGGGAGAAGGATGGAAAAAACGTGAAACAAGATCAGAAACAGCAAATCAAGACTATCTGTGAGTGCAGTTTATACTATATCACTACCTGTGTTTTCTAACTCAATCAGCAATCAAAGATAGATACTTTTCAGGCAAAGAAAGTAATGAAGGCAATAAATGATGATACAGTTTATAACCGTTACTAAAGGAAAAGATAGGTCTTTAAAAACTTCCAAAGCCAACCCAACCTAGGACAGAGCCACACAAACTACAAGTGTTGTTGGCTTGAAGTGTACAGGATTCATTCCAGCAAATTAAATAGACTTCTTTGCCATTAAGCCACCAGTAAAAGAAAATTAAATAGTGTGCTTTGGGGATAATGATTCTAGCTCTGATGAAAACTTTATGTCACTATCCAGAGTCCTCAGGAAATGATGCATACAATAAATGGTCAAACATAAATAAGAAAACAGAACAAATATAGATTACATGCGGGAGCAGTAAAAGCTATAGCCTAGAAATTCAGAGATGAAATACAACTTGAATAATTGTGAGATGAATTAAATATTTGTGAGATAGGCTAGTCCTTCTTGGGGAGAAGGGGGAAGGTAGTCCAGGAAAAAGAGAAGTGTAGCAGACTGCCTTTGGGAGCTTGATTACTTTGGCAGGTGTGCCTCCAGAAAGTGTAGAATAAGCACGCTCACTTAACCAGGCTAATGTCAAACTTTGCTGTAGGAATCAGTATATGTACTCACAGAGCTTCCCCTGATTAATAAGCTGTCTGAGTGCTACCAGAGCTGAGGATTAACTGCAGTGTGTGCTTCTATGTCTGCCTTATCAACTTGTTAATGCCACGGTACAAGTGCAGCTGCATGTGATCTTCTCTGCCCCTCATGACAGTGAAGCTCCTCTGCTCTTTCCCTAAAACACCAACGATAAAGCTTGATTTTCAATGTTGAAGGGTTTCCAGATACCCCTTTTATCTTTAATCTTTGGGGACAAAGAGCCCCTTGCCTTTTTCTCAGCCACATTTAGTTTATATATGTCTCTCTGATGTTTGCTTATTTTGTTTCTTTCCACATGTAAAATGTTTGTTTCTGCTTTCCCAGGAACACTCATGACAATGAGATGTTGGGCCTCAGGAGGCTATCCAGGTGTGCACACATTTTTTATGCATAAACGTACTTCTAAAGGTTAACATTTTCTGGGATGTGGTCACTATTGTTTAGGTGGACAGGGAAACCTAAAGCTTTATTTTTATCACCAGGCTATTTTAATAAAAAGTGGTAGCACGTCCAGAGTGTAAAGAGTGTCCTCAGTAATACAAGTTAACAGGACACCTAGACCAGGGACTTGTCACTGGCTTTACCAAGAGAACCAAAAATGCCTTATCTGTTAGTAAATTTATTGAGGGCAAGGA
This sequence comes from Vombatus ursinus, assembly GCF_900497805.2. Classification (NCBI taxonomy): domain Eukaryota; kingdom Metazoa; phylum Chordata; class Mammalia; order Diprotodontia; family Vombatidae; genus Vombatus; species Vombatus ursinus. The sequence goes on from NW_020954598.1 coordinate 19,704,679, forward strand.
TTGTCCTCCACTGGTATCCCCTACATTAGTTCTCAAACTTTTCTGCAGTGGTAGGATGTAATTTTGTTTTATTTAAGCAAAACTTTGGCAGAACGCTTGTAGTAAAATCTTCTAAAATTATTTTTTAATGCCTATTAACGAACAACATAAGGTCCATTTAAAACAGCAAATTCAGCGTGTTTCAGTTATTTGCAGCATAGTGAAATACTGCCCTTAAACACCCCTCCCCTTAATACAACCTTAAGTAAGCTGTATGCATAGTAAATTCTCAATAAAGAAACATTTGATATTTAGTTCCTACGCTCAGATCTAGTTAGTCTGGGAAGGTGTCATTGAATGAGATAAGTGTTGATTAGTGAGGAAGGTAAAGGGAAAGATGAAGTTTGCTCATCTGAAATGATGAGTGCAAGTAAGGCAGTAACTGATTATTGGGTTGGTTTTGACTTGATAGAGAGCCTCAAAGCCCAGAGCTTTTATGTTGATTAAAACAGCAGTTAAGATCTACTGTGAGCCTCTGAGAAGGAGAATAGTAATGAATATGAAATTGCAGGGGAAGTAATTTTTGTTCTGCTTGTGGCTATGAATAGAAGTGAAATGAAGGAGGAGCAAAAAATGAAGGTAGGCTGGGATGTTCTGGGCAGTAATGAAGTAGTTAGATTATGGACCAGAGCTTTAGCTTTGAAAATGGAAGAATGGAGTAGATCTAAAATATGATTTAGAAGAATTGGTAGTACAATTGTTAACCCTTAATGTCGAAGGCTAAGGAGAGCAAGAAGTGTAAAATGGCTCTAAAGTTTTAAGCATTACCCTCAGGTCTGTTGATGATGATAGCAAAGCAAATAAAACTTGAACTTAGTTTTAAACATACTCAATTTTAGGTGTTCGTGCAAAAGAAGGTACAAGATCAGTACTGGAGAAGTAGAGAGTAATGATAACATCTGAGAACTATTCTCCTTGTAATGTCCATTGAAACCATGTAAACAGATGAGCTCCCCACAAAATGAGGAGAGTCAAAGGATGTTCAGAGTTAATGGTTAGAAGAAGTCAGTATTGGAAAGAGAGAAAAGGAGCTGTTTCAATAGGTGTGTTCTGAGCTTATGAGTAGGTACATAAATAAATAACTGTTAAATTTTTAATGAATGAATGTGAGATAAACCAGAAAAGCACATATTGTAGAAACAGAAGCTGAGAGTCACCAGTGTTAAAAATCAGTCCTGCAAAATGAGAGTAAAGCTCCCACTTGGACTGATAGCCAATTGACTGGTAATAGCTGAAGCCCAATTAGATTGGGTCCAGAAGAGACTTAGTGGTGAGAAGACAAGAGGGAAGGGATATAGAAAAAACAGTCAAGAGTTTAACTATGATTGTGGAGTGATGGAATAGTATCTGGAAGCATATCATATGGCAACAGTATTTGGATAGTAGTTTGGGCTAGAACTCTTTTAGTCTCCTCTTCTCTCCCAACCCATATACTTAATCTTCAGAGCAGGTAAGTCATAACAGGCAGTAAACTAAATTATATTTCTTTAACTGAGAGACAGATAATATCTCTCCAACACTGTTATGAATTAAGAGTGAACTTCAAGGGGGAAGGAAGCTTTTTACTTCTATTCCAAGATTAATATTGACTTCCCCTAGATTTTTAGATGCTTTCACTCATGACACTAGGCACTCATCTGTTTATTCTATATAAAAATTTCATGAGATCCCTTATACCTACAAAGGATCTTGAATTTGTGTGGAAATTGCTGAAAGTGTTTATTAAGCATCTGCTGTTTAGGCATTATAGTAGGAAGTACACCAGGATTTCTTTCTCCGTGGAATCCAAAATGCCTGACAAACATGATTTCCTCACTTTGTAAATGAGGCCTAGGAAAGTTAAGTGATTTGGCAAGGATTGCCTAGCCAGTAGGATGCACCTAGCTCTCCTGACTTGTACATCTGAGTTCTTCTACAGAATGCTGCTGTAGCCATTCCCTGTAGTCAATTGCTTCATTTTCAAGTTTTCAACTTAAGAAAAGTAGAAAGGCATAAGGAAGTTCTATTTTTAAATTCTTATTGGGTATCATGAATGCATGAAAAGAAGAAAAGAAAAATGGTAAGGAAAAATAGAAAAGCATCCACTTTTGTAAACAACCATTCTTTTTGTCCAGCTTCCCAAGACTCATTTATCTTTGAAAGCCATGAAGCAGGCTTATTTAGCATAAGCTTCTAATAGAACATCAGGAGAAAAAAGACCTAAAGTATGGTTAGGACTATCTCAAATCTTCTGTACTAATAAGTGAGTTAGGTGGAGGGGAGGGTAGTATTTTTAATGTACAAAAACTTATAGCAAATTGAGTTTTAAGCATCAGATTAAAGTAGTTTCCTGGTTATGTCCTTTTTGATTTCAGATTTGGGACTTGTCTCACTAAATGCTGCCTGCAGGTGTCAGTCATTGGAGACAAAATGACCATCCACCATCAGTTGTCTATCTGACGACAGCCAAGAGTAGTCAGACCTCTCAATGTTTATAGCATAATGTAAAAGATTCAGTTAAGCTTGCTGGGAAAATGCAAATGCTCTGCCTTTGTTATAATTGCTTCCGGTTTTATTTAAAAACCATTCCTCCCATTCTTTAAAAGTTGATAAAGTTCCCAAATGAAAAAAATTACTTCCAATGCTCTAGCCTGATAGCAATTTGGTGTATAAATAACCAGGGATAGATTCCAGTCAACCAAAAATGAGAAATCATGTCCTCTCCCATTGGAATGTTTTTGTTAAAGCAACAAAAACACACACCTTCTGAGTCCATTTTTAAAGAGATTTTTTTTGAGCTGATTATGATTTCAAAATAGAATTCTTGAGTTTGTTCACTTTAAAGTTGAACTCTCAGAAAGTCAGACACTTGGGTTTTGTGACATAGGACCTGCAGACATTATATTTGCTTTCTTCAGCTTGGAACCTGGAGGCCTGTTGTATAAAGTCTGAGGGGCAAAATAACCTGTATTCTAAGCCTTAATGTCAGGTGTAAAGTTTCTCATTGTCTGGTTGCTAAAAGTTTGGGATAGGAAAGCTATTCCTACCATGTCTTTATCATGGGATGTCTCTTTGGATTCATCACATCTATCAAAGGAAACTGCTTCCAAATTATACTGAAGTTCTAGACAAAGCCTTCAAGAAGAGCTCACTTAACAAAATGATGTAGTTTTGTTTTTGTTTTTTTTAAAGACATAAAAACTAATGTCACAGTGCTCCAGAAGCACATAACAGCCTTGAATGATCAGAGGGAAAATGCACCTCCCATCAGAGCATTGACAGTGATTCTTTAAATGTAAACAGCGAGCCTCTGTGTGTGTTCTTTCTTCTAGATAACCTGCTCCATCCAGCTTGCCATAAACTTTTAAAATGTTAGCTTTAAAGAGTCAGTAGACACTCAAATGTCTTTTAGAATCATAACGTAAGCACAGAAATGTCTTTGCCTGACCATTTGCTTGTTTGTTTTGATGCCTTGTTGAATTTTTGAGAGGAAAACCTTTAACACTTAGAACCTTCATAACTCAAGAGTGTCAGTGGGCGAAGTCTATTTAGGGATGGATAGACTCTCCCAGCCACTTAGCTTGTTCCTGGGGACAACTTTTGAACCATAGACTAGGAAGCAGACAAAAAATATTTGCCACCAAGTCTCTGCACAGCCGTTTCTTCTTACTTTTAGGTTATCTGCCTCAGCTGCTTACTTGGAGGCTACTGGTTCCAATCCTGCTGGGAGTTCACCACCAAAGGCTTATGACATAAGAGCCCTGGACCGGAAAGCAGGAGACCTGGGTTCTAGTGCTGACTCTGCCGCTAACTCACTGTGTGACCTTCGGCAAGTCACTGAACCTCTCTAGACCTCAGTTTCCTCAGCTGTAAAATGAGGGGGTTGGACTAAAAGTTCTCTAAGGTCCTTTATAGTCTAAATTCTGTTACCTGGTATAATACTCCTCTATATCACCCTTATCTATTTCTAAGTTTATCATTTCCTAACTGGAGGGGAAATGAAATTGTGGGGTGGGAATTCCACACACATTAATTTAAAAAATTGGCACCAGCCACAGTGAGAGGTTTGGATAAGCCATAGACCACCTACACCCCCAAATAACCCCAAACTAGCTTCTTACTTGAGATTGGCATTGATTGTTGCAGGTCAGAAACATAGAATGAGGAAAAAGGATCGGCCTGGGCGGAAGTTCACACAGGGGAAGAAGAGAAACTAGGATTTGCTATGACGTACCAGTGAAATGTGTAACATATAGGTGTTCCCTCATACGCTGGTGGGGAAACGCTAATCCAGTATGTAGACATGCACATTTTAAGCAAGCTTCTTAGCAAGCAAGATGATTAAACCTTAGTGAGGAGGACCTCAGGCATTAGGGATTTTCTCTTTCTACTGTGGTTCCTTGATAAATGTTAAGCGTATTTGTGGGAAAAGAACATTACTCAGTTTAACTACAGCCTTGCTGTATGAGTCTTAAAAGCTAAAACTGGGTAATAGTTGTTAAAAGATTTCATTCTTCCTACATTTCAGGTCACATCTCTTCATGAAAATTGGACTCACTGGAAAGTGTTGTAAAGACAAATATCTCTCCCTAAGGTCTCTTAGCCTAGAGATCTGTTTGCCAGTTCTTACACAGCCTGCCTTTTGTAAACTATTTTAGAAATTTGGCTCTGCCTGTTTGTTAAAAGTTACCTTTCCCCTGACTGCTCCCAAAGTATTGACTTAGCACGTAGCATTGTTTATAGACATATATGGCAAAGGGAGGCATAATCACTATGAAGTGCCTACCCAATAGAGAAAGAAAGCAGTGCCATTTCAATTTCCACCCTTGTGAAAAGAAGAAATTAAGTTGTCTGTTGTTTTGCTCCCTTAACAGTAAAAAGAACATAAGAAAGCAGCGAATGAAAATTTTATTCAACGTTGTTCTTGAAGCTCGAGAGCCAGGTACAGGCAGAAGACTCTGTGATCTATTTATGGTTAAGCCATCCAAAAAGGACTACCCTGATTATTACAAAATCATCTTGGAGCCAATGGACTTAAAAATTATTGAGCATAACATCCGTAATGACAAGTATGCAGGAGAAGAGGCAATGATGGAAGATATGAAGCTGATGTTTCGAAATGCCAGACACTACAATGAAGAAGGCTCACAGGTACTGTTCATACCACACAAACACATTTCCTTTTGGGGCTTCAGGGCAGAGTTTCTCTCTCTCTCTCTCTCATTCTCCCTCTCTCTCTCATTCTGCCTCTCTGAAACTGTGATTTCATCATTATATGGGTATTCTGTCCACCAGAGCAGATCATAGCCCCTCCACAAAAGTCCTCCTTCATTGCCTTCTCACAGCACAGAGGCAATTCAGGATTCTCAAAGGTTCTGCCAGCAGGGTATGAGTTCTGGTAGAACCTACCGAGCTTCAGGTATGGGCCCTAGTGATAGACTTTGTTCCATCTGAAGACCAGCCTAGATAAGTGCAGAAAAGCTCATCACCAGAAGGTTGGCTGCAAAGTTATGAATTTTTTTTGGTCACATTGACCCATAAAACAAATATTTGTACTATGAAAATGTTTATAGTTGTATTTTTTAGGTAATTCCATTTAGTGGTTATACTAATTACCATTCCTGAATAAAAAAGCAAACAAAAAAGTTTTTTTTAAATAAGTTTAATTGATGTCTTTTGTTTTAAATCACATTCAATTCTGAAAGTGCTACCCTCTCCAAATTGAAATGTCACTTTGGATACAGAAAAAAGTTAAGCAAAAACAATCCTATATAGTGACTGCAATTGACAATGTGTATATAACATTCTTCCCTGGTATTCATCTTCCTCTTTGCAGAGAGAGGGAGCTGTGTTCTTTGCCTATTCATTGTCATGACAATTATTGGCATTTCATTTGCTCTAACTTTGGCTTTCTATTGTGATCTTTTGTTTACATTATTGTAGTGCTATTCATTATTATTTTAGTTCTGTTAATTTCAATATCCGTAAGCTCATACATGTTCTCTGTAAGTTCATACAATTCCCATGCATCTGCAAATTTCTCGTGTTCATTTCTTATTCCACAATATTTCCTTATTTTGATATACCACAATTTATTCAGTCATTCCACAAACAGTGGCGCTTTGTTTCCAGTTCTTCACTACTACAGAAAAGAAAACGCTGCTCTGAATATTTTAATGTATATTGGATTTTGTTGTTGTCTTTCACCCCTTTGGAATACGTACCTAGTTGTGTAATCGCTGGGTCAAAGGATATGATTTTTTTATCGTTTCTTTGCAAAAATGTCTAAAAAAAAGTTTTATCATAATGTTCATATGGATTTTCTGCTTATCTATTTCATATTTAGCTAATAGAATACTTACAGGTTATGCATGGCTAGGTTATTTTGATGTGTTGTGAAAACCTTAAGTATAATAGTGAAAACAGAACTTGACTTAAATGAGAAGGTGAAAATAAAGATTTAACTTGAAAATAAAGCTGGACCACCCTTTTCAAAGTGATTGGGATTTTAAAGATTGCTTTGCAAGGCAAGACCTAAGGTGTAAGGTATAGATCAGCCATAATCAGTTTATCAGACACACATATCACAGAATTTGAGAGATAAAAGGGACCTTAGGGGTCATTGAGTCCAACCCATAGATGAAGGAATCCTCACTAGAGCATAACCTGACAAGTGCTAACAAACATAAGTTATAACCCTGGTTGAATAAAATATGAAGCAACAGTTGGCTTAAGAAAACCAAAATGAAACTGGAGAAGGCTAGCTCGGATAATGAAGAGGAATCACAGAAATTCAGAGTTGGAAGGGACCTCAGTAGCCATCTAATCCAACTCATAGCCAAAAAAAGAATCTCTGCTACAGCCCCCAAGTGGCCATCCAGTCTTTGCTTGAAGCCTCCCAATGAGGGGGAGCCCACAATCTCCTGCAGCCTTTCCACTTTCAGATAGCTCAAATTGTTTGGAAGATTGCATGACATCAAACCTAGATTTGCCTCTTTGCAAGTTCTCTCCGTTACTCCAAGTTCTGCCTCTCAGGCTTGAAAGAATCTGTTTTTTTCCCCCATTATATCCTTTCCGATACTTGAAGACATATCATTCTTCACTGAGCCATCTCTTTTCTAGGCCACATATCCCCAGTTCCCTCAGACAGTTCATATGGCATTGACTTGAGGCCCTTCACCATTCTGGCCACTCTTCAGTTTATCGATCTCCTCCTTAGAAACTGGGGCAGCCAGAACTGAACACAGTGCTCCAAGATGTGGTCTGAACAGGTAGAAGGATGATCTCCTCTTTATTCCTGGAAGCTATGCCTCTCTTAATGCAGCCTAAGATCACATTAGCTTTTTTCCATGTTTCCAGTTAACTCACATTGAGCTTTTAGTCCACTAAAACCCCTATGTCTTTTTCAGACAAACTTCTTTCTAACTACACCTTCCCTGTTTCATCTTATGAGGTCAGTTTCTTAAGTCTAAGGGTGAGATTTTACATTTGTCCCGATTAAATTTCACCTTATTAGACTCAGCCCAGTTTTATGGCCTGTTATCATCTTTTTAAATCCTGACTTTGTTATCTGCTATGTTAGCTATTCCTCCCAGAGTTGAGGCGTCTGAAAATTTTTTTGGATACCGTCTATGCCATTATCTAAGTCAGTGATAAAAATGTTAAATACCACAGGGCCAAGCACTGCACTGGAGACCTCCTTCTAAGTTGACATGAAATCAGTGAATAACTCCTTTTTTATTTGGACCATTCATCTAGTTCTGAATCCATTCTAATCCATGTGTAGAACATACATCTCTTGATCTTTTCTGCAAGAATCTCGTGGTACTTTATGAAATGCTTTGTTAAAGTCTAGGTAAACTATGACCATAACATTTGTCTGATCTACCAGTTTAGTAACCTGTCAAAAAAGGAAATAAGGTTACTTTTTGCTGAAACCATTCTGTTTTTAGTGATCACTACTTCCTTTTCTAATGTTCACTAACTGGTCATTTAGTACAGTTATCCCTTCCACATCAAGACTTTCCCCATCACAGTTTCGGTATGCTGAGGGTTGGCATAAGAAATTAAAAGGGAATTTTTTGGAAGTTTTACCAAAGCTACAGATGACACACAAAGGCCAATAGATAACACAGGAAAAGTTTAGAAACTCAGAAATGCATAAAATATGTATGTGTGTGTGTATGTATATATTTTATAAAATCAACATATTTTATCTTTTAATACCATAATAATTCAGACAACTTCTTTGGTACGAAGGGAGGGCCAAAAAGTTTTATGTGGATTTTCCAGATTGTGGGGCCCCATGCCCTCAAACCCCGTGATATGTAAGGGATAACTGTATATCCTAGAATTTTTCCAGGAATCAGAGTGAGGTTTACTGGCCTGTAGTTTGCTGGCTGTTTCCTTCATGTTTTAAAAATGGAGATGATGTTTGCACTTCTCCAGTCTGGATATATCTCCTCTATTCCTCTACAGTATTTCAGATATTGACTACCCAGTATTCACTTCTGTCAATTCTTTCAGAACTTTCATTTGGCCAGGTGAGTCAATTTCATCAAGGGTAGCTAAGTACTTCTACCATCCTTGGATAGCTACTCCTTCTTAGCCAATTTTGTTCTGGTTTTGTTTTGTTTTGTTTTCCAATCCAAAAATCATTGTCCTTGGCCAAGAAAACAGATTTAAAAAATTAGAATTGAGGGGCTCGCCTTCTCTTGTCAGTGATCACTGATCCATCCACTTGAGCAGTAATGTTACCCCCTGATCACTACAAACAGTATGGTTAGTTTCTATTACCTTTCCTTGCTTCCATCTCTTACATACATGTTTAAAAAATGAATTACCAGGTGAATTCTCTGTTCGCCCATTGGTCTCCAGGCAACTCCCATTTTTCCTCATTGAAATTGTTTTCCTTTGTGTCTTCAGGATTTCATTCTTCAGTTTCTCATCCCTTCTCAGCTGAAAGAACTCCTAAATTGACTAAAGTTATCTCCTTTCATTCTTGAAAGGCTACACATTTGGTAGTAAATTAAGGTATTTGTTATTCTGGTAAGTGGTATAAGCTGAAAACATTCAAAATTCAAGAATGTTTTAGACAGATCCATGGACAATCTAGCCATAATGGCCTATCAGAGGTATCTAGGATTGGGGGAAGTTTCATTTATGTGAAGGATTCAACTCTGCACCTTAGGTCTTGCTGACCTTTGGCATCTTCTCAGGATACCATTTCCCCCTGAGAGCCAATTCAGAGGGCTTTTGACTTTGGCCTCAGAACTTTCACCATTTACTACTTTTCAGGCCTTCTCTGATCATTTAATTGCTCCACTTCCAGCCCCATCCCACGCTCAAGGCCTGCCTATCTCTGGATTTTTCCACTGTTCCTAATCCTGTTTGATTCCTTTGGTTGAGAATTTCCCAGTTACTTCTTACTTTTTTCCTGATGCTGGTCTCATACCTGGATGCCCTTTTCTAGAATCTGCCTCACTTCCCCTTCTGTCCACTGTCTCTATGTACATAAGCTCATAAGAATGGTATTTTCTAAGGGTTAACTGCAAGAGAAAGAATTTATACCACACAAAAATAATATATCAGGGTAGGGTAATTAGAAATGCAAATTAAACTACGTGTTTTTTGCCTGGATGATACATAGCTCATAGGCATTCTCCTTAACTCCTCTGTGCCTAACTTGGCTCATTCTGAAATCCTTTATAGATTGGAATATCTTGTTTTCTTATAAGCCTTAAAATAACATCTTCTGTTCCTACTGTTAATTACTCAGCTAACTAGCTGTTTACCCTTATTCTGCCCCAAATTGGAAGGAATAGAATTACCTAGAATTAAAATTTATCCCATAATCTCAAAAGTAAACCATACCACCCCTCTGAAAGTACCCAAAGACAAGTTCTACTTTTACAGTCAATTCATTCAACAAATACTTACTGAGGCCCAGTCATATGTAAAAACCCCATGTTTAGACAATGAATCCTGAATTGGATGAATCATTCATTCAGATTTAGTGTGGCATGTTCTAATGACTACATTTCTCCAAGGACGGTTTGATAAGATTTCAGTGGTTACACAGAAGTTGAAAGCATATTCTTTCCCAAAATTATCGATTTTGATATGTAACAGATTAAGTTTCAAATCTTTGCAATTACACCAAAGAGAAAGTTCCTCTTCCTTCCTTTGGTTTAATAAGTTTGCTCTCCTGTATCTACTTTTCATTCTTCCAGAAATACCACAGCATTTATAAATCTCTTTTTTCTTCTCTCCCCCATTTTTGGCCAGATAATTGATTAGATTTGGCATAAAGGATTGCATCATGGAAAGGGCACCTATGATACTGTCATTCCTATCTACTGTCAGTGCCTTAGACACTACTTGTCCATAGAGCTTAGAAAGGAGAACGGATTAGTGTCAGCCAAGGGGGAGAGGCCACTCTCTATAAAGTGGACTCTACTGTTCTGTGACTTTAACAACGCTTTTGTTAATTCTTACTCAGAATGCAGCATAGCAGAAGAAGCCTGGAAGGTAAGGTTTATTTATTGTTCCACTTCTCCACTTAATCAAGGGACCTGTAAAGGTCTTTAAGTTTTGCTATTTGGGATCTGTGATTTTATTGGGAAAGTACTTTTCTCTACTGGAACAGATCATAGCCTTTCCACACCTTCTCATTCTGTGTGACTCTTCTCCATGTTTTCCATAGAAAAATCTTTGATAGAAGTTCTAGCCAACCCGCTGCCAGCCTTCCTCTTGGTTTTTTTGTTGTTGTGGCTGTTATTTTTTAAAATATTCCAGTGGGGCCAGTGCACCACTTTGTCTGTCCATCTGTTGTGTTTCATTCTCACTATGTGACTGGTCCACTACCTTTCCAGTAATACCTGCCCTTTAACATCTTTTAACCACTTCTCCAGTAGAAATTGTTTTTGGCATTCTGTGATTTGTAGTCAGTATTGTATCACTGAGAAAATACTGGTGTGAAAGAGATTGGCTTTTGTGGCAGCCATCAGTTAGGGAATTACTGAAAACACTGAGCTTTTCTCAAGTGCAGTCCACTCAGATTTCCTGTCCTACTTTACTCTGTACTCAACTTGTTGTCTATCTGAATCACCTGTACAAGATGGACATATTAATTCAACAGGTTACCTCTCCAAAGACTGCGTCTTTTACCCACTTTTTTATGCAGTGTGGATGTTTAAAACAATCTTTCCCACTGCTGTGTTTTCTAGTGAAGCTTTTCAGTGCTTTGGGCTTAATGTAAACATTTAGGAGAAACTCACCATCCATAGGGAATTCTTCTTTTGTTTGGACTTTGTGTAGGTCCTCTTCCATGACACTGGCAGGCCGCAGTGGCAGTGCTAGGTCTGGAGTCCTAGCATCTAAGTTCAGTCTTAGCTCTGCTGCTGGTGGCCTCAGTTCTGACCTTGTGGGCTTCAGTCTCCTCATCCTGAGTGTTGGACTAGATGACCTCTCAGGTCCCTTCCAGGCCTAGGTCTATGAACACTTTGGGGTCATTCCGTACCTCCTTGTTGTCAGTATGCAGTCTGTTGCTGAATGAGGTTCTTACCATAGTTCCATCTGTCATTGTTTTGTATGATTTTGTTATGTGCTTTGGAGATACCCCATCTGAGGAGAACCTTCAGGGCTGCATTTTGTTCTACCAAATCAAATACTTTTGTAAAAGCAAAGCAGTGGTCAACAGAATCTTGCGTTCTAGCACTTCTCATTAAGGTGTGTGGTATGGCATTCTGTAACAGCAGCAAACACCAAGTACCTCATGTGGGTTCAACTTTGACAGGACCCTGTTCTTCCATTCAGGAATTTTTGCAGTAAAGAAATAGGACCCCAACCCAGAGAGATAAAACGGACCAAGGCACCTTAGCTTCTGACAACATGCTGCCCTGTGGCTCTGCTCAGTATCCTTGTGCTTCAGAGCTGTGGACAGGCTAGGCTGCAGCTCCCTGTCCTGACTCCCACTGGCTCCTCACTCCTGCCCATCCACATCAGCCCCATTCCTCAGATGGCCCTCTTCACTACCCCTCCATTGTGCCCTCTGGAATCCCTTTTCTGGTGTCACCAAACTGCCATTCATGTTAGACCTCTTCCTCCCCCACCTAAATTACTATCGATGTGTTTTATATTTACTTATGTGTAATTATGTGTGATGTTGTTGACTCCCAAAAGAGTGTAAGCACTTTGAGGGCAAGGGTTGTTTCATTTTGACTTTTTGTCCCCAGTGCCTAACACAGTCACAGTGCCAGGCACAAAGTAGGCACTTAATAAATGGAATATATAATAGTATATAATAGAGTTATCCAAAAAAGTGCTTCAAAATTAGGTCTGAAACTTAATGGAAGAGATGGCATTTGAATCAGGTTTAAATGATGGCTAAAATTCAGCAAGTGAAAAGGGAAGAAAAGACCTTTCAGGTTAGCATGGCTATTGACGTGACGTTTCATCACAGCAGAGGCAGAGGGGACAGAAGTGGTGATGGGTGGGGAGGGGAGAGTCCAGGCTTACTGGTAGGCTACCTGCTACTACCTACAGGTAATAATATGGTAGAAAGCTAAAAGATGTGGAAGCACAGGATTGTTGAGAGCCTTGAATGCTAGGCAGAAGGGTAAATACAGGCTTTATAAGTTAGCGCCAGTATTGGCTATTGGTTTTTATTCAGTATAGTTCGGTGTGGTGCAGTAGAAAAAATCTAAGTTCATATTCTACCTTGGGCATGTATTTAGGTCTCAAGGCCTCAATTTCCTCAAGTTTAAAAATGAAGAGGTTGGACTAGATGACCTCAGAGGTCCATTCTAGTTTTGGAGGCAGCTACATGGCCAAGTATATGGAGTGCTGAGGATTAAGGAGACCCAAGTTCAAATCCTGTTCCAGAAACTTAGCTAGTTGTGCCATCCTAAGCAAATCATTTAACCTCTCAGCCTCAGTTCCCTCATCTATCAAATGAGGATTATAATAACACCGACCTCACAGGGCTGTTGTGAGGGTCAAATGAGATAACAAATGTTTGAAAACAAACCTTGAAGCATTATGTGAATGCTAGCTACTATTATTCTCTTGGCTGCCAGGACCCCAGCAACAAAGAGATATGTAAGGCAGAAGGGACAGGAGCCTATCATCCCCATATCTGGGAATGTCACCTAAGCTGTGCCAGGGGGTAGTTGAGAAAAATGACTCCTAGGGAAATAGGGTCATCCAGATGGTAATAGAACTATAAGTGCCACAATCACTTATATTGCCACATGGTATGTGGTTTTACCTCCTGACTATCATCAGTCATGTCAAGTATGACTTTAGTATAGAACACATATTCAGGGTGTCAGTCTTCCCAACATTAGCAAAGTTTCCATCTATACTTTCTATTTGGACTTAATCTGCTACTTTTTGGACCCAAAGGAATAGAAACACTTTTGAGAAGTATAACATGCATAAATGTGGTTCAACACAAGAAAATATTGCATTGCCCATAGGCAGTTGCTGAAATAGTTAGCATAGTGTCAGATCCCTTAAACACTTTTTTTCTTTTTGATGTTGTTTTGGAAATAGGTGTATAATGATGCCCATATTCTGGAGAAGATGCTCAGAGATAAGAGAAAAGAGCTGGGCCCACTCCCTGAGGATGATGACATGGCCTCTCCCAAACTCAAGCTAAGTAAGGCAGAATTGTGTATATACATTAAGTTTTGTGTTTAATGAGAGCTTGCCATTTTACTGAAGGGACATTGAGTAATTGATAGTTCTTGAAGTCACTAGCATTCTAGCATCTAAGTGACCATTCTTCTGCCCTCATTCTTTTTTTTTAATCTAAATACTTTACCTGGGAAGAGTAGGTAGGGAAAAGGAAATGGTGGAAAAAATGTCATATGGCTTCAGTTTACTTTCCTACACACTGTGGGTGTTTGTTACATAAAAAGATTCAGTAATAAAAACTTTCTCTGTTTGCGATTATGCTCAAGTGTGCAGGAGCCCATGTTTCTTTTTTATTTTGTAATCAGTTAGATTTTAAATTAACTCTAGTGCTCTTAGGCTGAGAATTTCAGATGTATGTAATCAGTATACAGTGAAAACTAAAGCAGTCATAGGCTGATAGTCCTGATGGTTAAGAGCCTGGTTGGACTGCATTTGCATTTGAGAAAGGACATTCTTGTACTACTGAGTCTCCAAAAGGGAGGGCAGCCAAGATCAGGAAGGCCTTAGAACTTAGGCTGTATGTATGGATTGAAAGAACTGGGTATCTTGGGTGGAGTTTAGAGAAGACTCAGAGTGAAGTGATAACTGTCCTCAAGTACAGACAGTTCTTGCTTTATGTAAATTTGCATTATGCAAATTCAGCTTTACTATAGAGTTCTGGAAGAAATTGACATTCCAAAAAAACCTATGGTAACTTCACCACACAGTACTGTGTTTTCTCTCTGCTCCTGCCCCTTGACTCAGTGCTCCCCAGCCTCCCATCCCCCCCCCCCCCCCAAAAAAAAAAAAAAAAAACCTTCGAGTGAAAGCAGAAGAACAGAGGCACAGAGAGACTGCTGCCACTGGATTGAGGGCTTAGCTTGAGACCTCCAGCACCGAGAGGGGGCCTTTTGCCCCTCTCCACTCACCCACCCACATGTCTGTCTTCTGTCCATTCACACTCAGGTACTTCGTGTCTATCCTTGCCCCCTGCATGTTGCCCATCCTCTTCTGTGTCCATTTCCAGCTTCCATGTGTTTTCCTCCCATGTGTTCTTCCTCTCAGTTCTAGCCCCAGCCCTGTGTTCCTCTTTCTGCATTCACTTCTCTGTCCCCAGCCCCACGTGTCCTTGAACTGTGTGCCAGCCCCCTCCCTCCAAGGGCATGCAGCCCCTTTCCTACTTTCTTTCTTCCCTCCCTTCCCCACAGGGAAATTCACATTATGTAAATGCACATTATGTAAAAATCACTTGACATAGAGGTCTGCAGAACAGACCACTTACATAGAGCTAGAACTGTCTGTTAGAATAGCCATCACATAGAAGAGGGAGTGGGGGCAAATTTAGATTTCTACAACTCCCAAGCAGGGAGACAGAATGGGCTCTCCCTGGAGGTGAAGGGTTCACCACCTGTGAAAATCTTCAAACAGAAGGCTGGAAGACTACTTCTTGGCTGTATTGCGAGGCGGTCATTGCTCAGGGAGAGCTTTGACTAGTTTGCTTTTAAAGATCTGTCCAGCTCTGAGCTTCTGTGATTTGGAATTAACTGAGAAATAGTTGTCTCATTGGAACATTGCCTCCTCAGTTCAATTCAACAAACATTTATACGAAGAACTTACTATTCTAGGCACTGAGGATACAAAAACAAAAGATGAACTAGCCCCTGCCCCTGAGGCTGAGGCGTTCACTTCTCTGGGGGTGTGGAGGGACGTACATTGTGTAGAGAGAGTTACAAAGGCAAGCCTAGAGAGTTCTAGGAAGAACCCTGCGGGAGGTGGTGCTCACTGAAACAGCTTTGAGGGACAGACATTGCAGATGGCGAGGACCGCCTTGTGCAGAAACACTGAGACCACAGACCAAGGTGACTCGATCAGTGTATGAAGAGAAGAAAGGTGAAATGGAAAAGGAAGCTGGAGCAACTGGCCAGAAAGTGTTTCAATGTTATGTTAGAGAGAATGAGTCGGTGAAGATTTTTGAGTAGGGTCAGGGACATGTTTTAGGAAAATTATTTTAGCAACAGTGTGAAGGATAGATCGAGAGAGGGGAACTGGAAGCAAGGGTGCTGTGGGGGTGAGAGAATGGGATGGATTTAAATTGTAGAGGCAGAAGACTTAGAGGGAGGGAAGAATCAAGGTTGACTCCAAGGCTGCAGACTTGGGTAATTTGAAGGATTGGGGGAGGGGAGGACAGGGAGGGGGAAGGACTGGAAGGAAATATAAATATAATTTGGGAAATGTTGAGTTTGAGTTGCCTATGGAACATCTAGCATCTGGGTAGAAATGCCCAGCAGAAAGTTGGTAATATGAAATTGAATTGCAATTCAAGATAACATTAATTCTGTTACTGTTTTCTTAGCTGAAATTCTTTGTGGTAAGGGAGTAAGATTCACTGGGAAGTGACAGAAGTATTTAAAAGGGGAAAAAAAGTATCAATAAGACATCTATTCTTTAAAAGGATAAAAAATTTAAATTAAACTAATTTGTTATTAAACGCTTTATTTTAATTTAAAAAGAAAGGAGAGATTAAGGCCCAGGAAAGAGCCTTAGGTAATAATACCACTCTTAGGGGCAGGAACAGGATAATGACCCAGCAAAAAAGATCTCTTTCATCTTGATTTATTGTAGGAAAATATTAAGAGCAAAAGATACTTTCAGTTTTCAAGTAATGTAACAGAATAATACTGTGTCAAATGTTTCTAATCAGTATGTTTGAATGATGGGGTTTTTTTTTAAGCCCAGTACTTTTATAATTTAAAAACTGAAAAATGTCAGGTGAAGAAAATCTCCAAACATAATTTTATGTTACCATTGTGTAGCCTAAAGATATATTTTTGCCCAGGCTTAAAAACACATATAACCAATGTGTGTTCATTGGGCAGCTAATTAACACAATGAATAGAACAGAGGACTTAACCGGGAAGACCTGAGTTCAAATTCTGCTTAAAAATACTAGCTGTTCAGTCCTGGTCAAGTCATTTAACCTCTTTATGTTTCAGTTTCCTCATATGTAAAATTGAGATGATAGTAATAGCATCTACCTCAAAAGGTTATAGAATATATGTAAAGCTCTTTACAAACCCTAAAGCACTAAAAACTGTTTAAAAGTCCACTGCTTAATGAGTCATCAGTCAACATATTGTTTTTAAAAAAGCCATTGTGCTTTTCACTGAACCTGAAAAGTAACCAGTTTGAAGTTCTGATCAACTACAGTAGAGATTCAGCGTCAGAATTTCAAGCCATTTATCAATTGTCCTACTGTATTTTATGTCTAGAATCCCCTTTATGAAAGTATTAAATCTTTAACTTAGATTGAGGTTAAAGTTATCACCTAGATATTGTAATAGAACACAGAGAATGAGTGCTTTTTAATTTTTTTGGCAGTATTTTACAAAGACTTCATTTGTAATAAACTTCTGTTCCTAATTGAGTGAATTTTAATCTATGGAAGATTTAGTAAGTAGTGAAGCATTACAAATTTAAATGTTTAAATCAAGGAAATCAAAGTCCAGAGAAAGGGAGATTTCCTCACAGGAGCTGTGCCTGTAACATGAATGCATTGTGTGGCACCTCTCTGACGATCTCAGATCACTGATCAATCTGATCTCACCTCTAGTTTGTTAATATGCTTAGGAGAGATAGATGAGAGGAGAAGTTACCCTTAATTTTGGTGGTGAGAAAATTGGCATTTTGAGAGGAAAGAAACTAATCTGTAAGTAAACCAGTGAGTCAAGATTGAAATTCCAAATAGAGTTCCATTTTCATATGGCCCAGTTCTCTGTCCACACTCCTCCTACCTTTCTTGAACTTTGTAAGAGTTGTCAGAGGGTTGCTGAACCTTCAGTAGTATGGCAGCTGACACTGACCATTATCATATATATTTTTCTGGTAGAAGGAGGAGGTTCCATCCTAGCAGCTTTATCTTTCTTTTAACTGATACTTTTCTGCAGCAAAACCATTTAGGAAAGTAATTCCCAACCTTTTTGACTGAGCATCCTTTTTTTTTTTTTTTTTTTTTTTAAAGGCAGTTGGGGTTAAGTGACTTGCCCAGGGTCACACAGCTAGTAAGTGTCAAGTGTTTGGTCTGAGGCTGGATTTAAACTCAGGTCCGCCTGACTTCAGGCCGGTACTCTATGCACTGCGCCACCTAGGTGCCCCCCCCAAGCATCCCTTTTTTACATCAAAGAAGTTCACTAATCCCTATATCTTTGTAGTTGTACAATTAGTATAAATAGTATAAAAATACTTAAGGACAGAAAACTACTCTGAATTCAGCAAAGCTTTTAAATGAATTTGTATCTTTCTAATCACAGTAGCATCTATATATAATATTGCATATATTGCGGTACCTTTAACCCATAGAGATATTTTGGTTTATTTGTGGATTTGCATATGGATTCTTGAACTCCTTGCAGTAACTACAAGGTTGGGAGCCACTATTATAGGGCATATGTGTTCATAAAAGATAGGATTCAGAATAATCAGATTTGTCCCTAAATTATCTAGCCTATCTTTACTTGGATGCCTGAGCCACAGGGGGAAAAGCACAGGCTGTGGGAGAAATGGAAATATTTTATTGTTCATATAACTTTTGAAACTGTTTTTTTTTTTTTTTTAGGTAGAAAGAGTGGCATTTCTCCTAAAAAGTCAAAATACATGACTCCAATGCAACAGAAACTAAATGAAGTATATGAAGCGGTAAAGAACTACACAGATAAACGAGGCCGCCGGCTCAGCGCCATCTTCCTGAGGCTGCCCTCCAGGTCAGAGCTGCCAGACTACTATCTGACCATCAAAAAGCCTGTGGACATGGAAAAGATCAGAAGCCACATGATGGCTAACAAGTACCAAGACATCGACTCCATGGTTGAAGACTTTGTCATGATGTTTAATAATGCTTGCACATACAATGAGCCTGAATCCCTGATTTACAAAGACGCCTTAGTCCTGCATAAGGTCTTGCTTGAAACTCGAAGGGACATAGAAGGAGATGAGGACTCTCATGTTCCTAACGTGACACTGCTTATCCAGGAGCTTATCCACAATCTTTTTGTGTCTGTAATGAGCCATCAGGACGATGAGGGAAGGTGCTACAGTGACTCCTTAGCTGAAATCCCTTCTGTGGATCCTAGTTTCCCAAACAAACCCCCTCTGACTTTTGACATAATTAGGAAGAATGTTGAAAATAATCGCTATCGCAGGCTGGACTTATTTCAAGAACAGATGTTTGACGTGCTGGAAAGGGCAAGAAGAATGAATCGGTAAGTTAGACTATTTCCTTTGGAAGACAAATAAGTTTTATTCAGAGGGCAGCAAAATGTTATGCATTTGTGCAATTTTGTTTCACATTCTTCAGAGTATAAGAGAGTTCTGTCACCGACATCTGGTGATCTGATGGAGGGATTCTATTCTGAAACTCCAGTTTTAAAATCTGGAGGGCAGTTGTAATTTGTCAGGGAAAAGAGAGGGTGAACAGAGTTCATATCTCTTATGACGAAATTAATGCTGGAAAGGACAATTAAAAATCAGAAAACAAGCATTAAGGAGAAACATTTCTCTTATGTGGGAGCTAAAATAAAACCATTGTACAAAATATCTTTTAAAAATTCACCAAATACAAATCCAAGAATATATTCCATAGATTGTATTAATTAAATGCAACTAATTGAAAAGGATGTATTAAATGTCTGCTATTTGGCAGGCACTATTTTGGGCACTGGAAATATATGTACAAAGAATGAAACAGTTTTTGCTTTTAATGAGCTTACGTGCCAATGAAGACAACAAGGACTTATAAAATATATGCAGCATAAATGTAAAGGTAATAAATACACACATACACAGGGTAGTTTGGGAGGGAGGGCCCTAGCCATTGTGGGAATCAGAAAAGGCTTCATGCAGAAAATACTGCTTAAGCTACATTGTAATGGAAGAGAAGAACTCTTAAGTCTAAGTAAGAAGGCATGGGGGGTTGCCTTGGGTAAGAAACAGAGACAAGGCCAGTTTGTCCAGATCACTGAGTGTGGGAGGTAGAGTAATGTCCAATCAGTCTGGAAAGAAAGATTGGAGCCAGCATCTCTATAGGGCTTTAAAAGTTAACAGTATTAAAAAAAAAAAATCATTTAAAAAAAGGGGGGGCCGAAAGAGCACCGACCCTGAAGTCAGGAGGACCTGAGTTCAAATCCGGCCTCAGACCAAACACTTGACGCTTACTAGCTGTGTGACCCTGGGCAAGTCACTTAACCCCAATTGCCTAAAAAAAAAAAAATCATCTAAAAATTAACAGTATAAGAATATATCATAAGCTTTAATGCAGTGTTTCTGCAGATTTTTAAAGAGCTGAGTTTAGTGTATTTCATACTGACATGAGTTAATTAAATGAAGCAATAAATGTAAGACTTAAGGATCTTTTAGAGATCGTTACCAAATATCATTTCCAGTGTCTTGAGGCTATGTGGTATATCAGAAAACCTAAATTTTAATCTGGGTCCTTCTTCTAACTAGCTGTGTAACCTTGAGCAAGTCTCTTATCCAGCTGGTCTCACAGCTGCTGAGCATCTGTGAGTCATAAATTGAAATGTTTCTCAGACTTGCAAGAAGTGAGGAAGGAGAACTAATACTTTGGATCTAAGAAGATGTCTTCTATCTAAGAAGAGGTTCTTAACCTTTGTTGTGTTGAGACTTCTTTGGCAGGCTCATCTGTTGAAACCCAATCTAAGAATAATGCTTTTTTTAAAACGAGTTCACAGACCTCAGATTAGGAGCCTTGGTCTAGTATGAGGGGCCAGTAAAATGAAATTTGATAGGGATAAATGTGAAGTACTTCAGTTGTTGTTGTTGTTGTTGTTTTTTAATCAGCTGCACAAATACCAGGTGAAAGAGGTAGAGCTAGATAAAGTGTTTGGCATTTGAGTTTCTGGTACAGTGGAAAGAACATTGGACCTAGAGTCACAAAGGCTTGGGTCTGAATCCTGTTTGTGACATCTCCTAGCTGTCTAATAATGCGCAAGCCCCTTTACCTTCTCTGCATTTAAGTTTTCTCCTGCATAAAATGGAGGTAATACCCATGTCACCTTCCTCAGCAGGTCATTTTGAAGCTCAAATGAGATAATGTCTGTAAAGTGCTTTGGAAATCTTCAGGTATTCTGCATGATAGGCATTGGTGTCATCATCAACAACAGCCGTAGGACACAGCCAGAAAAGCTGGCACATCCTTAGGAATCGGTAGGGACCTCAGAGGCTGCCTTGGTCAAACCTGCTAAGCCACCCCTCAACAACATCCCCCACGAGTGGTGCTCCAGCAGGGGAGAGCCCACCAGCCTCTAGGGCAGCGTGTTCAGTGGGGGATCCTGAGATCACCAGATGGTTTTTTCATGTCAACTCATGTCTACTCATGCCACATCAAGTCTTTCTTGTGTAATTGATTTTTTTGAACCCAAGTGTGGACTTGACATTTAAGTTAAAGGACTTACCCAAAGTCACACAGCTAATAAGAGTCAGAGCCAAGAGTCAGATCTAGGACCTAGGACTCTGAGTTGAAGGTCCTTTCATGTATTCCACATGGCTTCTCAGCATACTTGGGAGAAAAAAAAAGATACTTGGTAAAGAGCTAAAGCAGAGATTCTTAACCTTTTTGGAGGTCATAGACCCTTTGGGCAGTCAGTCTGATAAAAACATGTGGATCTCTTTTCTGAATAGTGATTTTAAATGCATAAAAGAAAATATGTAAGAGTTAAAAAGGAAACTTACTACATTGAAATATAATTAACAAAATATTTTTTTTAAAGTTCACAGACCCTAATTTAGGAACCCCTGAGCTAAAAGATAGTTAAGTATTATGTTTATTGCTTTCTTTGGATAATGGGCTGTTATGTAGAAAAGGGAACGAACTTCCAAAAATAGAATTGGCTATCTACTAAATGGTGGTGGTGGAGGTGGTGGTAATAGCTAGCATTTATATAGCACTTTAAGGTTTTCAAAGCACTTTATAAATGTTATCTCATTTTATCCTGACAATAACCCTGGAAAGTGGGTGCTGTTATCCTCGTTTACATATGAGGGAATTGAGGCAGACAGAGGTTAAGTGACTTGTCCAGGTCTCCGGTAGGGTTTAGATTCCTGTCTCCCTGAGTCGAAGTCTAGGGCTACCTGGAGAGATAGTAGTTTGTCCTTGAATTGAAGGCTGGATGGCCACTTGTTAGAGATGTTGTAGAGGGGATTTCTGTTCAGGTAGGCCTTGGGCTAAATGCCCTCTGGATCATTTAGAGGCACCTCCAGAGACTGAGTTTCCTTTACATCTGTGAATGATGAATGATACAGTCATGCAGGAGGATAACCTGCTGCTTTTAGCACTTCATAGGACATACCCCCTTGCTGGTACTTTCATTACATTAGGGTTTTGGTAAGAGTTTGCTGGTTGTTGTTTTGGAGACAGCTTGTCATCCTAGACTTTAGATTTCATCAACATAGGGAACTCCCTCCACTGATGCAGGTTGCCATTTGCCTGAAATTTACACTTGTAGAGATCTGCCTGGGGCACTGAGAGGAAGAATGACATGCCTGCTAATAAATAGCTCACATGGATCAGGCAGGATTTGAACAACGGGTCTTTTTTGGTTCCAAGGTTCACCCTCTACTACATTGTGCTGCCTCTGTGTTATTTAAGGAGATTGAAAACCTTGACATATGGGTTAGGACTAGAAGGAACTTTAAAGATCGTCTAGTACAAAGGTTCTTATTTGAGGTCTGTGGGCTCCCCTTTATGGATGGATTTCAGGGTGTCCATGAACTCTCATAAATTTGATTTTTTTAATGTTTTGATAACAGCATTTCAATATAATTAGTTTTGCTTGTAATCTTATTTTGTTTTATGTATTAGGCATCTAGATGGTGCAGTGGATGGAGCACAAGACCTAGTCAGGAAGACCAGAGTTCCGCACATAGCTGTGTGACCCTGGACCAGTCACTTAACCTCTGTCTGCCTCAGTGTTCTCATCTTGAAATGGAAAATAATAATAACCCCTAACTTTCAGAGTTTTTATGGGGATAAAATGAGAAATTTGTAAAGTACTTTGCAAACTTTAAAGCATTATGTAAATGCTAGTTATTATTGTCATTATTATTAAAAAAAATTATTCTAAGAAGGGTTCCATAGGCTTTACTAAGTTGCCATGGAGATACAAGGAAATTTAAGAACCCCTGATCTCATCCAACTCATATTTTTTACCAGCAAAGTAACTGAAGCTCAGATCTCCTCCTATGACAAAATTGTCAGTAGTCACAGATATCAGAAATTCCTGTCCCTAATTTCAGTGTCCTCTCCCAATAGATTTCAGTGGCTTACTGAGTGGTTTCCAGGCTAGTTGGTGCTAGCAAGTTCTTTCAGAGACTGCTTGCACTTACACACAGACTATCGTGTGCCTTCTTTGCAACTCCTAAATCATCACCTGGAGGAAGCTACCTTGTCTTGTTCGGTGATATTCTGATTGCAGAAAGTTTGGTTACAGCTCCCCCAAGTCTAAAATTGTGCAATAATGACATAACAGTTTTTAGGGAGATGAAATCCATGGACTGTACATGAATCTAGTAAAACTAGAACACGTTCTTCAGGTGGGAGAAGGGAAAAGAGGGAATCATGTCCATCATTTGGTACAGTATTAGAAGAATCATTATAAATGCATAGTTTGTCAAGATCTTCACACAAGTAACATCTGAGAAGCACTATGGGCTTCGTAGATTTGAGGCATCCTTTTTAGCTAGTTGTTTTTATCATGGTTTATCTTCTTTATTGCTCACCAAGGAGCTGGTGAATTCTTCCTCTCCCACTCTCTGTGATTTCATCCCAGAACCTGACAGTGACTGCACACAGCAGACATTCCCTAGATGTCTGTTGGGCAGGCAGGGGAATGATTCAGAACTCAGTAAAGGAGCTTCGTGGTTCAATTTGAACATGAATTTAGTAGAACAAAAGATTTTAAAAGATGGCTACCAATGTAGGTGACTAAAAACAAAGCATTTGGCCCTCTGCATTTCATTATATTGGCAGAGGAGATACTTGAATAAGTTGTTGAATGGAAGCATTCCGTAAAAGTACAAGGGTGACTTGTAGAGGGAAGCCTTCATTACTTTCCAGGAAAATGTCTGGTGTTTTCTACTTGATCTTTAGTTTCAAACACTTGGCCACTCTCTACCTTCATCTTCTGGCATTGCTTCAGGGTAAGTGCTCTGCCCTGCTGCTTTTAGACCTGTGTGATACGCAGAAAGTCAGGAACAAGGGAAGTATAGCAGGGACCCAGAAAAGTTCATCATTTCTTTCTTCAGATCATCTTCTTCCTTTGAAAAGGTTTCCCACAAATTAGTCAGAATGCTTGCCTTAGAATAAAATCTGGTCTTTTATTTTTACCTTTTTATTCCACCTTTCCCTTCAATATGAGAAAAACACAGAAAGCTAACTCATTGTTCGGCTCATTTTCTTTTAAAAGTTAATTTGTCGATTACCTGGTGCCATTTACACCAAGAAAGCTTCTTTACCACCCCCTCACACAAGAGTTCTTCTATTAGAGTTACCAGCCTATTCTGAGATGTAGTCACTGAATATACAATTAGCTTTTAACTTAAAATTACAAACTATTTACTTGCAGTTATCCATTTGATGTTTTCAATAACTAGATTTCAGAATACCCGAAACACACATCAGAGTTGAATTTGGCATTCATGTGTACCCATAACACTTTTCCTGGAAAACATGGCTTTCATTTCTGAGAGTGATCACTACTTCTGTACCCAAAAAGGATTGTGTTTAGGTATCTTTCAAGCGAAACCTCATCAAGTTCTTTACCATACTCTTCTGTTTGTTCCTAAGAAAACAGTTTAAGTTTCAGGTAATAGCTTAATAGTAGTTTTATTCTTTGAATTCCTCTGATTAGAGGCACTTGTGACTTAACCCTGTTGTGTACATTGCTGCTGTCCCTGTCCCAGGAACAGCTAATAAAAACAAGCATCTCCTTCCTCTTTCTACCCACCCACTCCCAGCTCCTCTCATGATGACATGGAGACACAGAAGTGTCCTTTCCTCATATCTTGACAAAATGATTCCATAATTATATAATAGAATATTTGACTGACAACTAGCATTTTGGATAATTTTCAGGCCCTGATGTTCAAAGTTATTTATATTTATATCAGCCACCACATTTCTGTATAAGAAAACTGATGCCCAAAAAAGTTTAGCAAACTGCTAGAGGTAACATGGTAGCATAGTGTTGAGTAGGACTTTGAGTCAGGACACCTGGGTGTGAATCAGGCCTGACATTTTATTGGTGATATGACCGTGGACCAAGTCACTTAACCTTTCTGAGATTCAGTTTCTGCTCACATCCTCCCAGTTGTCCAGAAATTGTCTTTTCTCAACAACAATGAAAATAAAATGAAAACTGGTATTTGGGAATAAAATTGATGTTAATGCCTTTAAAAAAAAAAAGTTATTTAACTGTTATCAGAACCCCTTCTAATTCCTTGTCTTATAACTCAGATTTTTGAATATTCACTTTGTATCCCACTAGCCCACACAGCCAATAAAGAGTCAAAGCCTATGCTAGCCACCCATAAGAATTATGTAAAATCTAGAAGTGTATGTCCTATGTAGCAAGCATTTAGATGCTAGCTTTGGTATATTTGGATCTACCAAAAGCCCCTTCAAGCCTTAAAACAAAACCTCATAATAATTGAAACATATGATTTCCCCTTGAATATTTGAATTTGGATGCTTCTTTCAATTTGAGAAGCCATTGGTCTGTTTGTTGAACATATGCCATATGTGATATGAAATGAACAGACCACATTACAAATAGTAGTTAAACTGGTAAGAGCCAATTTTTTTAGCAGTACTTTAGAAATGTATCCACATTATTTCCCTGTACCTGAATTGTATTCAATATAACTCAAAACAAATGCTTGTTTTAATGCTATTTGGTGTGTATGAGAGGAGATAGGAAAGGAAGGGTAATGATAATAATTCAACTGAAAATGTACCCTGTGTCCTTCCAGGACGGATTCAGAAATATACGAAGATGCAGTAGAACTTCAGCAATTCTTTATTAAAATCCGTGACGAGCTCTGCAAGAATGGAGAGATCCTTCTCTCACCAGCACTCAGTTATACAACAAAGCATCTCCATAATGATGTGGAGAAAGAGAAAAAGGAAAAGTTACCAAAAGAAATAGAGGAAGATAAACTAAAACGAGAAGAAGAAAAGAGAGGTGAGTTGGTTTTTTTTTTTATGACCAAGAAGTATGGTATTTATTTTGTAGTTAAATCCCTCTATTTCAAAGTATCCTGAGTTTGTAAATGAAGAATCATAATTTAAGATATGTCTCCTACAACAGAGGTCATTAAGAGTAACTGTATATCCTCATCATCACTGTGGGATATTTTCATAGGACTTAAAAGGCTTAGAAGTTTAGGTACAGCATAGCAGACAAAGGTATCTTTTCTGTCTGTAAGAAAGAGGATGATAAGTTCACAAGAGAACTTAGAGCTTCTTTTTTTTTTCTTTTTTTTTCCTTTTTTTTTTAGGCAGTTGGGTTTAAGTGACTTGCCCAGGGTCACACAGCTTGTAAGTGTCTGAGGCCGGATTTGAACTCAGGTCCTCCTGACTTCAGGGCTGGTGCTCTTTCCACTGTGCCACCTAGCTGCCCCAGAACTTCTTAATATTGTGGACTGACAAGCAATTAAGAATCTGACTAGGGCTAGGAAGCATTTACACACTTTTCCTTCTTCATCAGGTTTCCTTATCTATAAAATGGGGATAATAACAGTACCATCCTCACAGAGTTGTGAAGATCAAATGAGTCAACATGTTAGGATTTTTCAAGCCTAAAGAACTATGTAAATGCTATTGTTTATCATCATCATTATTATTATCATTACTATTATTTAGGGAAAGGGAATTTCATTGCTGTGGGTATTCTATCCATCATCACAGATCATACTTCTACAACTTTGTAGAATGTCTTAAACAGTTGCTTTGGCCAAAAAATTCATCCCTCTATGGCTAATCTGGTGACACACCTCTGTGAACTTAAACTGATTCCCAGATGACAAACAGTTCAATATTCAGAGCCTTTTCAGTTTGGCATAGGGTCCTCCAGAGCTTGTGTTCCACTAAAGTCATTTTTACCAGGGTCAACTCCATAGCACAATGAGGCATCAGGGAAGGACTTCAGTAAAGGTGGTCTACAGCTAATTTTG
Organism: Vombatus ursinus; assembly: GCF_900497805.2. NCBI lineage: Eukaryota > Metazoa > Chordata > Mammalia > Diprotodontia > Vombatidae > Vombatus > Vombatus ursinus. The sequence goes on from NW_020954598.1 coordinate 19,731,619, forward strand.
GAAAAATTTGATTTGTCATTCGTTAGTTAAATTATCTTCATGGCTGCCACCTACCATGTTCTCACACAGAGTGCGTGTAACCAGGCCATCATATCTGCTTTGGAACTAGAAAGAGTTTTGAGCTCATCTAGTTCAACCTCTTCATTTTACAGGACACTGAGCCCCAGAGGGGCCAAAACAACCTACCCTGTAAGTGCCATAGCTGGGATTTGAACCCAGGCCCCCTGATTCCAGATGCAGTGCTGCTTCTTCTACCCTCCACTTTCTACTGAGTTGCACAGTTTAAATTAAGCTAAGCTTATTTTTCATCCAGAAATTATTTAATGCTACCAAAAAGAGATCCTTAAAATTATTCTGAATGTTTGTGTTGATTATCATTGCTTACAGAAGAATTTTAAGATAACACATGTCCAAAGCTAGGTGATCTTCAGTCATTTGGCAGATCTTCACTGCTGCATTGTCTTTAAATTAGAAATGAATCATTCTTTTGAGTAGCTTACGTAACACATTATGTAGAAAAGACATCTTTGTTTTCACACTGGCCTCCTCAATTATTTTTGGCCAAGTGTGACAATCTTTTGTTAGTAAATTCCATCAGTAGATCCAGAAGAAACACAAGATGGTTCTTCACAGGATTCACCAACGGTAACTGTTGTGGAGTTGGAATGGATAGGTTGTCTGATGGAATGGTGAGCTCTTTTTAAAAAACCAAATATTTGGAAGTATGGTAGACTTTCTTGTATAGCTTAAAATAAGTCAATGTATAATTTAGTCATGAATGAGCTTGGTTTAAGAGAAGTGTTGTAGATTTTTTGTTTGTTTTTGTTTAATGAAAAGGCTATATCCTTGCTCGCAAGAAATTCAACAGATGCATAGATAACTCTAATGCAAAATAATGCATGTCATTCAACAGGCATTTATTAAGGGCATGTTATGTGCCAGGAGCTGTGTTAAGTGCTGCAGATACAGAGAAAGGCAAAAAAAAAAAGTCTTTTCTCTCAGGTACTCTACAGTGTAATGGGGAGACAATATGCAAACAACTATGTATGAACAAACTATATACAGGATAAATTGGAAGTAACCAACAGAGGAAAAAACTAGAATTAAGTGGGATCAGGAAATGTCTTCTATAGAAGTTACTGTTTTAGCTGAGACTTGAGGGAAGCCAGGGAAGTCAGGAGGTAGAAATAAATGAGGAGGGAGAGAATTCCAAGCATGGAGGATAGCTAGTTTAAAGGTAAAGAGTTGGAAGATGGAACAGTAAGGAGGCCAGTGTCACTGGAATGCAAAGCAAAGGATTTTATATTTGATCCTGGAACTGATAAGGAGCCACTAGAATTTCTCGAATAGGGAGGGACCCGATCAGACCCCTACTTTACAAAGATCAATTTGACAATTGAGTGGAAGGTAGGCTGGAGTAGTGAAAGACTTGAGGCAGGGAGACCAATCAAAAGGTTATTGTGATAGTCCAAGTAGAGGGAGCACCAGTAAGGTGCCAGTGTCAGAGGAGAGAAGGCAGTGTATGCAAGAAATCAAGGGATGCTACAAAGGTCAAATCAACAGGCCTTGACAACAGATTGGATTGGGGTGGGAGGCAATGGGAATAAAAGCGATTAAGGAGTTAAGGATGACACTTAGATTGGTGGCCTGGATGATTGGGAGCGTGGTGGTACCCTCAATAGTATTAGGGAAGTTTGGAAGACAGGAGGGTTTGGGGGGAAAGATATGAGTTCATTTTGGAGTTTGAAATCCAGTAGGCAATTTGAGATTCAAGTGTAGAGGTTAGCAGAGAGGTTAGGGCTGGATAAGTAGATTTGAGAATCGTCATCATAGCGATGATAATTGAATTCATGGGATTGATGAGATCATCAAATGAAATAGTATAGAAGAAGAAGAGAAGAGGGCCCAGGACAGAGCCATGGGGAACACTCACCATTAGTGGGTTTGACATAGACAAAGATCTAGCAAAGGACATTGAGAAGAAGCAATCAGATAGGTAGGAAAACCAGGATAGAGCAATATCACAAACACCTAGAGAGAAGAAAGTATCAGAGAGGAAAGAGTGCAACCATGTCAAAGGTTAAGAGATCAGGAAGGATGAAAACTGAAAAAAGTCCTTTAGATTTGGCAATTTAAGAAATAATGGTAACTTTGGGGACAGCAGTTCCCAAAATGTTGAGGTCAGAAGCAGACCTGTAAAGAGTTGAGAAGATAGTGAGAGGAAAGGAAACGGAGGTACCTATTGTAGAAAGCCTTCTCAAGAAATTTTGCTATGAAAGGGAAGGAGCACATAAGACAATCAGGGAGACATGGGTATGTTTTTAGGCAAATAGAGAAGCAAACAGTGAACGGGGGAGATTGAAGATGACAGTGTAGGGATTAGAGGGAGGTAATCTGCTGGAGAAGATGAGATGGAATGTGATCACTTGAGCACATAGAGGGGTTTGCCTTGGCAAGAAGAGCCATATCTTCAATGAGACATGGGTGAAGGTAGAGGAAATTAAAGAAGGCATCTGAGTGATGCGAGATTTTAAGGAGAGGAGAAAGCTCTCCATGAATGACCTCACTTTTTTCAGTGAAATATATATGAGTCAAGGTCCTTAGCTGAGAGGTAGGAAGAAGTAGAGGCTGTGTGAAGTTTGAGGAGGGATTAAAAGCCACTATGATGAGTGGGATAGTGAATCAGTTAGGGAGGTATAAAAGGATTACTCTGAAGTCATGAGGACCCAGTTAAGATTATGTAACATAAAGTTGTAGTGGACCCAGGTAGCAAAGTTTTGTGATTTTTCTCCTTTAAAAAATGTTTTTAAGGTCTAAAAGAACAGAACATTACTAAATAGGGAGATCAAAGAAGACTTCTTATAGGCCTTTGAATTGGGCTTTTAAAAGTGAAAGAGAAGCAAGGAAACATACAGAGAATGACAACAACAACTTATATAAAGACAGTACTAAAAGGCAATAAATTTATCGGACAGTTTGGGAATCATGAATGAAAAAGCATTTATTGAGCCAGGGATTCCCAACCTTTTTTCGTCACCCTACTCTCTTGCTTTTGGTTAAACTATTACTATGAGAAATAAGAGATTAATTTTTCATAAAGAAAACTTTATTTAGTATGTAAAATTTTTTAGTTTCTTAATTTTATTAGATGTTTATCAGAACAGTCAAATGAATTCATTTGGGAGACCCTTGATTTTGTTTCTTGGCAATTAACAGTTTTGGTCTCAGTATAAGTATTGAAAAAGCCAGTTATCATGTTGAGCTGCCTCTTTAAGAATGAGACAGAAAATTCTAATTCACAGAGATAAGTAGTTATAAATGGAATTATGAGCATGTTTAGGAAGAATGAAATATGCTTCTTCAAGGTTATGCCAAAAATTTTGTGACTTTATTGATGGGAAATCACTTTAGAGTTTCAGGTCACTGCAGAAATCAGTTGCTCTGTTACTGGGTCACTGTCACTGATTTTTTTTCCCCTAGCTTAATATTAAAAGATCCTTATGTCCAAAACCCATTTTGATTTTCATTTGGTTCGGTCAGAAGGAATTAGTCCATCAGCAGTCTTTCAGATTTTGCAGATGTGCTATTGTGCTCCCTCACTTTCTTCCTCATGCCCTTCTTCACAATCCAATTTTTTCCACTAACCCTACTATTTTTTAATATTTCAGTAGGATAATAGAGTTATTTGCTAAATAGTCCCCATATTTCTTTGACAGGCTTCTCATAACCCCTTGAAGATAGTCATGCATTAGGTTGGGAAACCCTTTGTTAAGTGCTTACTTTGTTATGTGCCAAACATTGTGCTAAGCCTTGAGGATACAAATAAAAAAGCAAAAACAGTCTCTTCTTTCAAGCAGCTTACATTCTGATAGGAGGAGGCATCTATTTCCAAAATATAGGAGACATTGATTTCTAATATAAACACATAAGAGCAATTCCCCTCCTATCATCCCTGCTGTCTCACTCATCTCAGACTTTCCATATCTTCTGGTTGCATTCTGTGCTGCAAAAGATCTCTGCAGGAATATAAAATAAATCCATATATAAATCATCAGCATTTCTATACAATACCAACAAAACCCAGAAGAAAGAGATAGAAAGAAATTCCATTTAAAATAACTGCAGACAGTGTAAAATACCTGAGAATCTACCTGCCAACACACACACTGGAACTAGAGGAACACAGTTAGAAAACACTTTTCACACAAATAAATACATCTAAACAATTGGAGAAATATTCATTGCTCATAGGTGGGCCAATCCACTATGGCCATACCTTAGAGATATTGCAGGTTTGGTTCCAGACCACTGCAGTAAAGCAAATATCACAATAAAGTGAGTCACAGAAATTTTTTAATTTCCCAGTGCACATTGAAGTTATGTTTATACTATACTATAATCTTTTTAAGTGTGCAGTAGTATTATGTCTTTAAAAAAACACACATACCTTAACTAAAAAATGCTTTATTGCTAAAAAATGCTAACTATCATCTGAGCCTTTAGTGAGTTATAAACTTTTTGCTTGCCTCAGTGTTGATGGCTACTGACTGATCAGGGTGGTGGTTGCTGAAGGCTGGGGTGGCTATGGCAATTTCTTAAAATAAGACAACAATGAAGTTTGCTATATCAGTTGATTGTTCCTTTTGGGAAAGACTTCTCTGTAGCATGTGATGCTATTTGATAACATTTTGCCCACAGTAGAACTACTTTCAAAATTGGAGTCAGTTATCTCAAACCCTGCTGCTGCTTTCTCAGCTAAGTTTATGTAATATTCTTCAATATTATTTTGTCTCAAGGAATAGGGACGCTCAAGGAGAGGGTGAAAGATGAAGGAATGGCCAGTCAGTGGGGCAGTCAGAACACACACCATATTTATCAATTAAGTTCGCCTCTTATGTGAGCATGGTTTGTGGTGCCCCAAAACAATTACAATAGTAACATCAAAGATCACTGATCAGAGATAAGACATAATAATAATGAAAACATTTGAAATATTGCAAGAATTAGCAACACATGACAGAGACATGATGCAGGCACATGCTGTTGGGAAAACGGCACTGATAGACTTGCTCAACATAGGGTTGCCACAAGCTTCAATTTATTTAAAAGAAAAAAAAAGCAACATCTGCAAAGCACAATAAAATAAGATATGCCTGCATAAAAGTGAAGGAAAAGGGGCAGCTAGGTGGCACAGTGGATAGAGCTCCAGCCTTGAAGTCAGGAGGACCTGAGTTCAAATCTGGCCTCAGACACTTGACACTTTACTAGCTGTGTGACCCTGGGCATGTCTCTTAAAAAAGCAAAATAAATAAAAGTGAAGGAAGACAGCCTATCAATACCACATCTCAAACTATACTATAAAATGGTAGTCGTCGAAACAGACTGGTACTGGATAAGAAACAGTGGTTGATCAGTGGAATAGATTAGGTGCTTAATGTTGTTTACTCGTTTCAGACATGTCTGATTGTGACCTCACTTGGGGTTTTCTTGGCAAAGATATTAGAATGGTTTGCCATTTCCTTCTCCAATGGATCCATTTTGTCAGGCAGTTAGAAGTTAAGTGACTTGCCCAGGATCACACACAAGAAGTGTCTAAGACTAGATTTGAACTCAGGTCTTCCTGACTCCAGGCCCAGTGCTCAATCCACTGTGTCACCAGCTACTTCTCTTAAGGTACACAATACACAGTAAATGACCACAGTAACCTAGTGTTTGATTAACTCAAAGATTCAGGCTTTGGGGGCAGGGACTCATTATTCAACAAAATCTCCTAGGAAAACTGGAAAATAATCTGGTAGGAACTAGGCATACACTGACACGGGTGGGGCATCTGCAGCCTCAAGGCCACATGTGGCCCTCTAGGTCCTCAGGTGCAGCCCTTTGACTGAATGTAAACTTCATAGAAGAAATCCCCTTAATGAAAGGATTTGTTCTGTGAAGTTTACATTCATTCAAAAGGCCACATCCAAAGACCTTTCAGAAGGCCACACATGGCCTCGAGGCTGCAGGTTCCCCACCCCTGAACTAACATCTCATACCATATACCAAGATATGCTGAAAATGAGTACATGATTTAGACATCAAGGGTGATACAAGCAAAGTAGGGAGCGTGGAAAAATTTACCTGTCAGATCTATGGATAAGGGAAGATTTTATGACCAAAGGAGATAGAGAGGATCATGGTAAGTAAAATGGATAGTTTTGATTATATTAAACCAATCCAACAAAAATTAGAACGAAACCAGGAAGCTGGGGGGGAGGGGACTTTACAGCAAGTTTCTCTGATAAAGGTCTCATTTCTCAAATATATAGAGAACTGAGCCCAAATTTATAAAAATAAGAGCCATTTATTTCCCAGTTGATAAAAGGTTTGAAGGATATGAACAGTTTTCAGAAGAAATCAAAGCTATCAACGGTCATATGAAAAATATTCTAAAGCATTGATAATTAGATAATTGCAAATTAAAACAACTCTGAGGTACCAACTCATACCTATCAGATTGGCTAACATGACTGAAGAGGAAAATGACAATTGCTGGAAGGGATGTGGAAAAATAGGTATACTAATGCACTGTGAACTGGTCCAGCCATTCTGGAGAACAATTTGGAATTCTGCCCAAAGGGCTATAAAACTGCATATACTCCTTGACGCAGCAGTACCAGTTACTGGGTCTGTGCCTCAAAGAGATTAAGGAAAAAAGAAAAGGACCCATATGTGCAAAAATATTTATAGCAGCTCTTTTTTGTGATAGCAAAGAATTGGAAGCTGAGGGGATGCCCGTCATTTGGGGAATGGCCAAACAAGTTGGCTATATATTTGTAATGCAGTACTATTGCACTGTAAGAAGTAATAAAGGGGATGACTTCAGAAAAACGTGAGAAGACTTATATGAACTGATGCAGAGTAAAGTAAGCGGAACCAGGAGAACAATCTACGTAATAATGGAGGTATTATAATAATGATCAATTGTGAAAAACTTAGCTACTCTGATCAATACAATGATCCACGCACTTCCAAAGGAATCATGGTGAAAAATGCTGCCCACCTCCGAGAGAAAACTGATGAACTCTTGAATGTGGATTGAAGCATTTTTTTCATTTTCTTTATTTTTCTTGCCTTTTTTTTTTTTGGCCACATGGCTAATATGGAAATGTTTTACATGACTTCGTACGTATAATGAGTATCATTTCTTGCATTCTCAATGGGTGGAGAAGGGAGGGAGAGAAATTGAAACTGAAATTTTTTTAATTTAAAAATAAAAAGGTCTTTGCATGAGAGTGAAGGAATAGAAGGAAAGGGGCACATATCTAAGTTTGAAATAGAGTGCAACCATACCACTACTAGGTCTGTATCCGAAAAGAGATTTAAAAAGGAAAAGGACCTATATGTACATAAATAATTATAGCAACTCTTTTCTGGTAGCAAAAATTGGAAATTGAGGGGATGTCCATCAAGTGGGGATGGCTGAACAAATTGTGATGGAATAGTATCGTGCTATAAGAAATGATGAGCTGGATGCTCTCAGAAAAACCTGGAAAGGCTTACACGAGCTGATGCAAGCGAAATGTATTGTCTACAAAGTAACAGCAATATTGTAAGATGGTCACCTGTTCTCAGCAATATGTGATCCAAGACAACTCTAAAGGACTTATGATGAAAAATGCTGTCCATCCCCAAAGAAGAAACTGATGGTGTCTGAATACAGATTGAAGTCTACTTTTTCACTTTTACTTATTTTTCTTGAGGATTTGTTTTGTTGTTGTTGTTTTTGTTGTTGTTTTTTATTTTTTTTTTTTTGGTCTGTTTTCTTTTACAACATGACTAATATGGAAATGTGTTCTACATAACTATAACATGTATAACCTATACTGAATTGCTTGCCTTCTCAATGGGGATGGGGGGGAGGAAGGGAGAGGATTTGGAACTCAAAGTTTTAAAAATGAATGTTTAAAAAATTGTATTTACATGTAATTGAGGAAAAATAAATACTAGATTTTTTTTTAATTGAGGGGGGAAAAAAGAGAGAAGTAGAGAATAACTTATATACTCCAACCCCTTTCCTGCTCCTCTCCTTCTTGTAGAGAAGGGAGATCCAAACTCTAAAGGATAAAAATCATCCCGGGCTGCAAGAGCATCAGTGTAGCAGTGCTCTGTTGTGCTGGGACAGAGACTCAAGGAACAGAAAGAACAGGCCAGGACACTTAGTTGGAAGGTTGGGGATGCGGTGTAGGGTGGGGGGAGAGATACAGTCTACTAAGTGGCACTCTATTAAGCTTGGGAAAGAGCCCAGCATCCAAGTGGGGCCAGATCTGCCCATCCAAAAGTCATGGAGCAGTGATCTATGCTGGTGAACCATGAATTGCTCAGCATGGGAGGAAGCTGAGACCCTTTGAGATCCAGCCCCCAGGGAAACCTGTCCCCAGAGGGGACAGAGTCAGAAAATGAACAATAAGGAAAAATAAGGTGGGGGGAGGGGGACTGAAATCAAAGGTCTCATAAGGAAGAAAACTCAGAGACCTTCAGCATAAATAGATAAATCAATAGGGAAAACATTAACAGAGAAAGGAAAGAAGGAAAAACATTAATAGCAGAAGGAAATTTGGATTCCAGGTCTCATAAACAAGTTCAAGCATCTTTGAATAAATACCACGAAAGAAAGGGAAATAATTCAACACTTGATGGGACAGACAACCCTGTGTAATATGAGTTGAAAATGAAACCACAACTTGCTGTTTCTGAGTAAGAGAAATGAGTATTGTGAGAGCAGAATTTAAGGCCTGCACAGCAGAAATAAAAAGAAATTAATCTCAAAGACAGGCTGTAGAGAGAGAACTAAAGGATTAGAGGTCTCCCAGAAGAACACAATGGGTCAAAAAACTTGAATGCCCTAATGCAAGAAATACTACAAAAAACTGCCTAGAATTTCTAAACACAAAAATGAAATACCAATTAAAAGAATCCAGAAAAAAAGCAAGGCTGCAACCTTCAAGATAGATAGTGGTTAAATTTAGTCATTCCAGTGAGAAAAAAACAGATTGTGCAAGTGACTAGGAGGAAAACCTTCAAATACAAAAGAAAGGAGATGTGAACAGCACCTATTCTGAACCCGCCAGAAAACTCAGAAGGGAATGGAATAATGTGTTCTGAAGAGCAGTAGAGCTCAGGATGCAGCCCTGAGTGACCTGAGTGACTCCAAATCTGAGCATCACCTTTAATGAATGAAAGATAAGTATTCAATAATAAAGAGAAACATGAAACATTTTAGGAAGAAAGTCATACCTGAAGAAATTATTTGCTTCTCCTACATCCCAGACAACTGAAATAAGAAAGGGATAAATGAATGTGACGGGAGATGGAAGCCTTGTTTTGGGTGTTATACCATTCATCTTGCCTTAGAATGTGAGGAGCTTCTGGAGGCTGCTAATACTGAGGGAGTAGGAGGGCATGGACTCATGGAGGAGATTTTAAGGCAAATGGTGAAGAAAGATGACCAGGGAGAGCATAGAACTCACTAGTAGGCTATATAATCAAGGACGTGAGGGGATGGGAGTGTTCTCACTGTCACCTGCAAGAACTGGCAACTTTCATGGAATGAGGCACAAGGGAAAAGAAAGATTAAGGAGAAAGCTCTACAATAAAATGGCAGAAACTATTCAGAGGGGAGGGTCCAGATTGGATATCTTTGAAGTTTTGATTCCATCAAGAATGCAGAGAATAGAAAAGGACTAGATAAGCATAAGGGCCTACGAGTGGGCAGAAAGGGAGGAGGGATAGTGAAGAGAATGAAGAAGGAAAATTCAATTTAAGAAACCAACAGGACTGATTGAAGGGGAGAAGTAAAGGAAATCTACTTGACTGAAAGGAAAAATAGAAGGAAAGAAATAATTAGATAGAAGGAAAAAGGAGCTAACATAAAACTCCAAAGGGAAAGGAATAACCAACAGAAAGCAGGGGTTAGGGGAGTGGGAAAGAGAGCCAATAAGAACTGGGCCAGCCTAAAAGATTAAGCTAAAGTAACTGAAGCTACATAGACAAATGGAGCAAAATATAAACCCAACTCTCATAACTTTTTTTTTTTTTTTTTGGTGAGGCAGTTGGAATTAAGTGACTTGCCCAGGATCGCACAGCTAGTAAGCGTCAAGTGCCTGAGGTCAGATTTGAACTCAGGTCCTCCTGATTCCAAGGCCAGTGCTCTATCCACTGTGCCACCTAGCTGCCCCTCTCATAACTTTTAATGTGAGTAGATAAAACAAAAAGAAGTGACAGAATGGATAAGAAAACAAAGCCCTATCATCTATTGCCTATAAGAAACATGTTTAAAAAACAAAGACATACATACACAGAATAAAACTGTGGGGATAGAAACAAATTTGTTATGCATTAAGTCATTCCAAAAAAGAGTTGCAAACATGCTGTCTGACAAAGCAAAAACAAACATTAAAAAGAGAAAAAAGGGACAGACAAAGAAACTACATTGTGCTGAAAGAAACCATAGACAAGCCACTATCAATACTAAATGTATATGGTCCAAATGTGTTAGCATCCAAATTCATAAAGGAAACGTTAACAGCTACAAGAATACATATACAGTGACACTATGATGACAGGAGACTTCAATATTCTTCTCAGTTTTAGATGAGTCTAACAGATAAAAGGGAAAATATAGAACTGAACAAATTGCTGGAAAAACAAGAACTGAAAGACTTAGGATATCTACTCTGGGGCTGCAAAGGAATATACATGGTTTTCAGTATTATGTGGAACTTTAACAAAAATTGATCATATATTATGAGACATTACAAACAAATGTAAAAAGGCAGAAATAGTAAATACATCCTTTACAGACCATAACATAATAAATATAGTCATTGATTCAGGGACCACAAACAAAGACAGATCCAAATAGATACTTAAAAATGAAATCTTAAATAATAAATGGGTCAAAGAACAGATCACAGAAATGATAATTACGTGAAAGAACATGATTATGAAGAAACAATATAGGGCAGCAAGGTGGTGCAGTGGATAGAGCACCGGCCCTGGATTCAGGAGGACCTGAGTTCAAATGTGGCCTCAGACACATAACACTTACTAGCTGTGTGACCCTGGGCAGGTCACTTAACGCCATTGCCTAGCCAAAAAAAAAAAAAGAAAGAAAGAAAGAAAAGAAACAATATACCAAAATTTCTGGGATGCAGCTAAATCTTCCTCAGGTGGAAGATCATGTACCTTCAACATACATTAACAAAATAGGAAAAAGAGAGGATTAATGAACTGAATATGCATTTAAAAAATTAGAAAGCCAGCAAATAAAAAAACCTAAAGCACGAAAGAAGAAATATTGAGAATTAGAGGAAAAATAACTGGAAACAAAAAAATATAGACATGATCAAATTAAAAGCTGGTTCTTTGAAAAGACTAATAAAATTGATAAACCTTTAGCTAGTCTGATTAAAAACAAGAGAGCAGAAAATCAAATAAAATGACAAATGAACAAAGTAAAGTCAAAACGAGACCTGAAGAAATAAAAAGAATACTTGGAACCTATTATATTCAGTCACATACGAAGAAAACTGAGAACACAGAAGAACTAGAGGAATACCTTTAAAAATATAATATACCTTAACTATCAGATGACCTTATAGAGACTTTAAATAACCCAATCTCAGAAAAAGAACTAGAAAACCAGCTATAAAGCTTTAAAAAAAAAATTCCTAGTCCTAATGATTTACAGGAGAATTCTTTCAATTTTTTTTTTAAAGGCAATTGGGGTTAAGTGACTTGCCCAGGGTCACACAGCTAGTAAGTGTGTCAAGTGTTTGGTCTGAGGCCAGATTTGAACTCAGGTTCTCCTGACTTCAGGGCCAGTGCTCTATCCACTGCACCACCTAGCTGCCCCTCTTTCAAGTTTTTAAAACACAATTAATTAATGCCCATACTTCACAAATTATTTTCAAAAATTGAGAATGTACCCTGCTAGAATTATTTTATGAGATAAATATAATCTTAATACCTAAACCAGGGAAGAATAAATAGAAGGAGAACCATAAAAGCCAATATCATTAATGAATATTGATTTGAAAATTAGAAACAAAACTGTCTCAGACTATGAGTGATTTATCCAAGAAATCATTTTTTTTTTTTTTTTGAAGAAATCATTCTTTATGATTAAGTTGGTTTTTATGCCAGGGATACAAAGATGGTTCAATATGAGAAAAACTATCAGTATAATCACATTAAAACCCTAAACTACATGATTATCTCAATAGAGATTTATGCTAAAAACCCTGCAAAATATAGGCATAGAGGGACATTTAATATCAGAAAAAAAATCTTATCTAAAACCAAAAGCAAACACCACATGGAATGTAGATAGAGTAGAACCTTTTCCAGTAAATATGAAAGTAAAGCCCTTGCTATGCTCAACTTTCTCTTTAATGGTTTTTTCTCTCTCCTTGGTGAAATAAGAAGCTGAAAAAAGTGAGGACTCCTCTGGAGGAGCAGGCCTCTCTATCTTACATCGAACATACAGCCAGGACTGCAGCTTCAAGAACAGCATGTACCATGTTGGGGATTATGTCTATGTGGAGCCAGCAGAAGCCAACCTTCAACCACACATAGTCTGTATTGAAAGACTGTGGGAAGATTCTGCTGGTGAGTACCCAGGTCTCACTGGGGCTGTCATGAGGAGGGACACAGGATGTTTTGGGAGCATATGTAATTTATGTAGATATAAGTCTTTGCACAATCTACCACTAAATGGTAATCAAGCGCCCATTGTTTGTAAAGCCATGGATCCGCCTGCTCTGGAGTGTACAGGTAATAAAATTAAAAAAAAAAAAAAGACATGATTCCTGCTATCCATGAGTTTACAGTCAAGTTAAAATAATGTTCACATGAAAGGAATACTTTAAAAGCAGTTTATTTACAGGAAAATATTGAATAAGCTATGTTACCTCACCATTTAGGTCAAATGTGTACAGATGGTTTTGAAGAAGAGAGAGGAACATGGATTAGCAGGCAGTAGGAAAAGAGCTGCTGTGGGTAGAAGTAGTGGAATGTTTTAAGAAACAAAGGTGGAGGATATGAGATTAACCCACTAGCGTTTTGAGTTGCTTCTTTGAGACCTGTCAGAGCACTTTTCTTAGATCAGCCAAACTTCCAGCATATAGTGTAATTAAACTGCTGTTTCCTTGCTTCCTTGTTTGTAGAAATCTGGTGAAAGGCAGCTTAACTCTTTTGAGCAGGCAATGACAGCAAAATTAAAGACTATACAGGCTCTAATTACTGGGTTTGGGTCCTAAAAAGAAGAATTAATAGATTAATTTGCTTTTTCTAACATTTGTCTTTAATGTGGTATTTTTTCCCCTTTTATTTATTTTAGGTGAAAAATGGTTGTGTGGCTGTTGGTTTTATCGGCCAAATGAAACATTCCACCTTGCTACACGAAAATTTTTGGAAAAAGAAGTTTTTAAAAGTGACTATTACAACAAAGTACCTGTTAGCAAAATCCTAGGCAAATGTGTAGTCATGTTTGTTAAGGTGAGATACTGCCCCCAGGTTCATCACCTGTTTTATAGTGAAACACACACACACACACACACAGAGCAACCTTGAAACTCTGGAAGGCAGGAACTGCATTAATCTAATTGTAATTAGTATGTGTGACTGCATATAATAATTTAAGGAAAGAATTGACCACTTTACATGGAGTGAATGTTAATTCTTTCACATAAAAACTAATTATCAGCCACAAAATGTTGAATCAGACTGGTGTGTTTTCTCAGTTGAAGGGAGATGTTCAAAGAAAAACTGAAATTGACTGTTAGGAATCTCTGTATTTATATTCTCAGTTTGCTGTATCCCAGTGGTAGGGGAAAAGGAGAGTAGAAAAGACCATAAGAGCAGACATGGTATGTAGAGTTTGAAGGGACATTGGAGATCTAGTCTGACTCCTTATTTTACAGATCAGGACACTGAGGCCTAGAAGCAGTGTGGTGGCGGTGGAGAGAGTGCCACATCACCAGGCAATTGAAAGGTCAGAAGAGGTCTCAGTGGCGTCAGTTGTGACTTTGAGAGGCAGCATGGTCCTGCAATCCAGGGATCTGAGTCAGAATCCCTCCTTTATACTGATTATGGGCAAATCATTAATCTTTCAGAACTTTGGTTTCCTCATCTGTAATTTAAAGATTACACTAATTAGACTCCTTTCCTTACAGAATAGTTTTCTCCTTACAGAGAAAAGTGTTTTGCAGACTTTAAATAGATATAGATGTGAGCTACTTGTCATTATTAGTAGGGCTTTTTCTCCCTAACAACTTTGCATTTAACCCCCTTATATTTATTTTGTATTTCACTATATGTCATGTATGGATATTGTTTCCTATAATAAATTAGAAAATCCCTGAGAACAGGGATTGTTTTCATTTTTTGTCTTTGTGCAGAAAAATAGCATTTACTATTTAGTCATTTCTGGGTTTTTTAGTAATTTAATTTCATTAAATAACCTAATGCTATTGCTTTGTTTAACAGGAATACTTTAAACTGTGTCCAGAAACCTTTCGAGATGAAGATGTTTATGTCTGTGAGTCACGATATTCTGCCAAAACAAAATCTTTTAAGAAAATTAAGCTGTGGACCATGCCTGTCAGTTCTGTTAGATTTATCCCACGTGATGTACCTCTGCCTGTGGTGCGTGTTGCTTCTGTGTTTGCAAATACAGACAAAATGGATGATGAGAAACACACTGAAACTTCAGAGGATAGTAAAGGAGCAGACACTTTCCTTAATCTGGAAAAGGTATGAGGAAGAAAGTCATAAAGAGTTTTATGTTTTGAAAGAAAAATATTTATAAAACAGTTCTATCCGGTGTTGTACCGATAATGAGAGGGGTGAATAGGAAAGAAGAATGTAAACAATGTTCCTGGGAATCATACAAGTTAATTTTAAAAATCAAAGGCAATTTGGAGATCAGTATTTTGTCTCTGACCTATAGCTTCCTTTGCTTTAAACTTTTATAACTCTTAATGTATTTTTAAAATTTTTATTGATTTTTTTTTGTTTTTACATTAATTTTATGTCCCTTTCCTCTCCTCTACTCAAAGAGCTATTGTTTACAACAATGAATAAAAAAGAGGGTAAAAAATTAAGCAGTTCAACACATCAGCTGAATCTGACAGTCTGTGCTGTACTCCCTACCCATAGTCCATTCCCCTCCCGACTTCCACCCCCCCAAAACTCCAGTTAATGGAAGAAGTCACATCTTCTCATCTCTTTTCCAAGGCCAGATTTGGTCATTATAAGTAGACAGCATTCAGTTTCATTTTTTTGTTGTTGTTCTATCCATTTCCATTTTTGTCGTTGTATATATTGTTTTCCTAGAATTGCTTATTTCATTTTGCATCAGTTTACATGAGCCTTCCCATGCCTCTTCTGAGTTCATCACATTCCTTATTTAATGGTAAAGTGATATTCTTTTACATTAATGTACCTCAGTTTCTTTAGCCATTCCCCAATTAATGGACATTTACTTTGTTTCCACTTATTTGTTACTGCAAAAAGTACTGCCTTTCTGTCTCAGGCTTCCTTGCAAAGGGAAGGAAGGAAACAGGCATGTATATAGTGCCTGTAGTGTGCCTGGCACTGTGCTAAGCACTTCACAACAACCCTGGGAGGTAGGGAGCGAGGTAGTATTATATATCTCTACTTTACAGTTGAGAAAACTGACTTTAAATGACATGTCCAAGGTCATACAACTAAAAAAGCGTCTGAGGCTGATTTGTACTTGTCTTCTTAACTCCAGCATTGATTCTATTCACTGTGCCACCTAGCTGCCATACATCACATATCTTGGGATATGTGCCTCGCATTTGGGGTCTTTGAGTCTAAAGTTATGGACATTTTAGTCTCTTTAACATAATTTTAAAATGTTTTCCAGAATTAGTGGACAGATTCATAGCTCCACCAACAGTGTATTTGTGTAACCTGTCTTTCCACATCCTCTTCAACATTGACTATTCCCATCTTTTGTCATCTTGGCCAGTTTGCTGGATGTGAGATGAAAAATCTCAGTAGTACTTTTATTTGTATTTGTTTTAGTATTAGCAATTTGGATCTTTTATAAGGTTATTGATAGTTTGCAGTTCCATAAAGTAATGACTTTTGGTTTTTTGTGTTTGCAGTATTTGTGTTAGTTTCCTATGTATCTTAAATATCAGACTCATCAAAGATAGTTGGTGTAAAAATTTTTTTCCAAATTGACCGCTTCCTTTCTTTTCCTGGTTATGTTCACTGTGTTCATACAAATTATCTACTTTTTGTTGATCATCTCTATCCCTTATATAGTTAAGAACTCTCCTCTTAGCTATAACTATGAAAAGTATCTGATCTGACTCATTTCTTTTTTTTTAATGGCATGTCCTTTGAAATTCAACTCATAAATTCATTTTACCGAGGAAGAAACTGAGCTTAGAAAGGTAATGGTTTGTACACAGTCACACAGGAAAAAGTGGCAGAGTCAGGATTTGGATGTCGTGGGGCTCCAAATCCAGTTTTTCTTTCCACTGCATGTTTATGCCCATCATAAGTACCACAATTCAAAGTTACCGAAGGTTCCCTAAAATGACATTTCTTATTGCTTTTGGATGTATGATAAAACCAGCTCTGCTTGTTCCATTACTTGGCTCCCAAGAAGAACCTGTAAATTGTTATTTCATTTAATTGCAACTTCCATATACAGTCAGTTCTTGCTTTACATAAGTGGACTTTCTGCAGGCCCCTATGTAAAGCAATATGAATTTGCCCACAGCAGTGGGGAAGAGAGAAAGGAAGGGGATGTGCAGCTTGAAGGGAGGGGGCCAGGGACAGAGAAGTGAGAGCACGAGGAGGAATGCATGGGGACTGGAGCCATATGGGGCCCCAGCCAGAATCCGGAGGGACACGTATGGTTCAGAGGGTGTGCTCTGAAGGAGGATCCAACAAAGGAAACAGAGAAGTGGAGGAAAAACCAGGAGAGAGCTGTGTCCTGAAAACCTAAAGGGAAAAGAGTATCAAGGAGGAGGGTGACCCAAGAGGTCAAGGAGAACAAAGACTGAGAAATGTGTGCATATACATACACATATGGATGTATGCATAGATGTATATACACTCATACATATAATGTGTATATATAGTTTGACTTAGAGCCCAAAAGGATACTGATATTTCTGAAAATTAATGTTTTTCATCCAGATCTTTTTGCATTTCAGTTAATTTTTCCCTTAAAAATTTAGTTTCTGTGCTATTTGGGGTAGGGAGGGTTGTACAAATATATATACATATACCTGTAGATAAAATACTTTCACTGTCAGTGTTGCTGTTAATTGTCAAGCTTATCTCTCAATTTTCTAACTTTAATTCATCTTTGGAATCTTGATTACAGCTCCTGATCTTCTGGAGTCAGCTAACATAAAATAAACTTTTTCCAACCTCTCATTTTAAACCTTGACTATTTTCCTGTAAACACCATATTGTGGGTCTTATCTTTTTATCCACTCTGTAGCCTGTTTTCTTCTTCTAAGTGAAGCCAGTTCATTCTAAATCACCTTTGTTAAATTTGTTCTTTTTCTCTGTTATGTTTAGCTGTAATCTTAGTCTTGTCACTAAAATACGCCCCTTATCTTAATTCCCTTTAGTTAATTGTAGTCGTATTTACATGTGTGCATTTTTGAAGGATCATCTTTTGATAATGTCTTTATATCTATCTCATTTGTAACTTTAAAAGGGCTATATTGTTGTTGCTGCTGTATAGTCATTTAGTGGGGTCCTATTCTTCATGACCCCATGGACCAGACTGTCCATGGGATTTTCTCGGCAAAGATACTGTAGTAGTCTGCCATTTCCTTCTGCAATGGATTAAGGCAAACAGTGACTTGCCCAAGGTCTCACACAGATAGTAAGTGACTGAGGCCAGATTAACTCAAGTTTTCCTGACTCCAGGCCCAGCACTCTATCCACTAAGCTGTGTAGCTGCCTCCAGATACATTAGTGTAGGTTATAACAAAGTTTCAATTTCCAGTACTATGAGAAGTTAAAAATTCTTGATTAATAGCAAGATGGATTTCAGGACTGACTCTTTGGTTTACTCATTTCAGCATTTATATCCATGATGGAAGTTTAATTTTTTCAGTTAATATTCTGTAAAAATCTACCTTCCCTAAATATTTCCTTTGATGCTCATTTTCCTTTCTCATATCATCTTTTAACTATATCTTTTACTGTAGGAGAAAGAAGATGTTCCAGTAGAAATGTCTAATGGGGAGCCAGGCTGCCACTATTTTGAACAGCTTCGATATAATGATATGTGGCTGAAGGTCGGAGACTGTGTTTTCATAAAATCTCATGGCTTAGTGCGGCCTCGAGTGGGCAGGTGAGTATTTGGGGTTTTTCCCTATTAGAAAAGCATAGCTGTAAAAATTTTATGGATTAAAAAATCAGCAGTCCATTGAGAATTAGACTGGTAATAAGGAATATGATATAAATTTAAAAAGCAGAGCTGCAAGGTCATTTGAATCCTGAGGTGGCAACCTATGTGAAAGCTTTATAGCCGCCTTTGCATCCATTTCCCAGAATCTCTCTCTTTCCTTATGACAGCCCATGATAGAGGCTGGAGTCTGGGCTGTGGCACTGTTTGGCCCAAGGCATCACAGCTAGGCATCACTGAGTCAAGTTGTGCAGCCAGGGAAGTGCTGTTGTCAGTGGGAGCTGCTGAACTTTCTGTTCTCTTTCATCAGTGTGTGCTCATACTTATATGTTTACTTGAAAAAAAATGAGGAAAAGGTTCTCTGCGTCATAAGAGTGACCACTGAAATTACCCTATGTGGTGCCTATTATCTGAATATTCAAGAGAGACTGATTTTTTTTTTCATTTCTAAGGATTTACTATGTTCCAGGCACTGGACCAAGTGCTGGGGACGCAGAGAAAGCCCTCAAAGAGCTCACATTTTAATGAGGGAGATGTTATGCAAACGGCCATTTACATACAAGATGTATGTAGTATAAGTGGGAGGTAATCCCAGAGGGAAGACACTAGTGGTAAAAAGGCTTCTTGCAGAAGGTAGCATCTGAGCTGAGACTTGAAGGAAGCCGGGAGGCAGAGGTGAGGAGGGAGAGCGTTGCAGAAATAGGGAATAGCCAGCAGAAAGTCAAGGAGTTGGGAGATGGAAGACATTGTTCAAAGGGCCCTCATCACCTGATACCTGAATTATTGCGGTAACCTTCTGGTGGGTCTGCCTGCCTCATGTCTCTCCCCAATCCAACCTCCATTCGCCCACCAAAGTTTTTTCCCTAAAGCCAGGTCAAATCATGTCACCCACCTGCCACCTTCACAGAATAAACTCCAGTGGCTCCCTGTCGCATCCAGAAGTAAACACAAAATGCTCTGTTTGGTATTCAAAACCCTTCATAACCTAGCACCCTGCCACCTTTCCAGTCTTTTTTTTTTTTTTTTTTTTTTTTTGCCAGCCAAAGACAAGGTTTATTAGAACATCTGTCATATTAGACAGACTCTTAAGGAATCTAAGCATTTGTATCACTAATGCAGGCAGGCCAGCTTTTTATGAATTTTAATGGAGACAAGATGGACCTTATGTACAGAAAGACTGAGGGGGATCCAGGAATGGCCAAGTAGTTTGGGATGAGTAGAACACCTGGGACCTAGCCCATGTGGCCAAGGGAGAATGGAGTCTAGATAGGATTAAGGTTGGGAAGTGGCCGGGGACCATCCTTTCCAGTCTTCTTACACCTTGCTCCCCAACACGTAATCTTCAGTCCAGTGACGCTGACCTCCTGGTTTTTCTGTGAACAAGACTTCCATCTCTCAGCTCTGGGCATTCTCTCTGGCTGGAACATTCTCCCCATGCCTGGAACACTCTCCCTTCTCTTCTCTGACTACTGACCCTCTTGGGCTTTCTTTAGATCCCAACTGAAATCCCTCCTCTTACAGGAAGACTTCCCCAACCCCTCTTAATTCTAATGCCTTCCTTCTGTTAATTATTTCTTATTTATCCTATATATAGCTTGCTTTGTATATATTTGTTTGCATGTTGTCTCCCCCACTGAATTGTAAGTTCCTTGAAGGCAGGGACTGTCTTTTGCCTCTTTTTATCTCCCCAGCACTTAGCATAGTGCTGGCACATAGTAGGCACTTTGTTGTTGTTTATTCATTCACTCAAGTCCAATTCTTCATGACCCCATGGACCAGACTTACCATGGAGTTTTCTTGGCAAAACTGTTTGAGTGGTTTGCCATTTCCTTCTCCATGGATTAACGCAAATAGAGATTAAGTGACTTGCCCAAGGTCACACAGCTAGTAAGTGTCTGAGTCTGGATTTGAACTCAGGTCTTCCTGACTCCAGGCCCAGTACTCTATCCCCTAAGCCACCTAGCTGCTTCTAGTAGGCACTTAATAAATGTTTATTGATTGATTGAATGTCAAAGAGGTCAGTGTCATAGGATACATGGAAAGAGTAAAGTATAAAAGACTGGAAAGGTAGGAGGGGGTCAGGTTGTGAAGGACTTTAAAATCCAAACAGAAGCTTTTATATTTGATCCTGGAGGTAACAGGAAGCTCCTAGAGTTTATTGAGTAGAAGTGGTGACATAATCAGACCTGTGCTTTAATAAGGTTCCGGAGTGGAGGATAGACTGGAATAGAGAAAGTTGAGGCAAGGAGACTAACCAGAAGGATATTGCAATGTTCTAGTCATGAAGTAACGAAAGCCTCAACGAGGGAGGCGGCTTCATGAGTGAAGAGAAGGTGACATATGCGAGAAATTTTGTGAAAGCCTAAAGATTGGTGATGTGGAATGAGTGTGAGGAAGGAATGACTGAACAAATGATGGTACCCTTGACAACGGTCAGGAAGGTTAAGAAGAAGAAAGGGGTTTGGGAAGAG
The DNA here is from genome assembly GCF_900497805.2 of Vombatus ursinus. Lineage (NCBI taxonomy): Eukaryota > Metazoa > Chordata > Mammalia > Diprotodontia > Vombatidae > Vombatus > Vombatus ursinus. The sequence goes on from NW_020954598.1 coordinate 19,752,550, forward strand.
GATAATGAGTTCTTTTTTGGACATGCTGAATTTGAAACTTGTCTTGGAACATCCAATTTGAGATGTCCAGTAGACTGATGGAATTGAAAGTCTGGAAAGAGGTTAGAGCTAGACAAATAGATCTAAGAATCATCTGTGTAGAAATGTTCATGGACTCCATTGAAGCTGAAGAGACCATCAGGTGAGATAGTATGGGAGGATGAGAGGATACAGGACAGAGCTTTGGGGACACCATGGTAGTGGGCCTGACCTGGAAGAAGATTCAGCAAAAGAGACTGAGAAGAAGCAGTTAGACAGGTAGAAGGAGAGAGCAGCATCACAAAACCCTGGAGATACAAGGGTGTCAAAGAGAGGAGGGCGATGAACAGCCTCAAAGGCCATGTGGGGTGTGTTGAGTTTCAGGATATCCAGTATAGGATGCCCAATTTGAGATGCCCAATAGGCAATTGGAAATGCAGGATTGGCAGTAAGGAGAGAAGTTAGGGATGGGTCAGATCTCAGAATCATCTGCATAGAAATGATCACTGATTTTTTTAAAATGCATTTTAATCGATTAGCCCTTTCCAAATACAACCAGAGTCCTACTTTATTGGAAACTTCTCTTCTTTGTAGAATTGAAAAGCTATGGGTCCGGGACGGTGCTGCCTATTTCTTTGGCCCCATCTTCATTCACCCTGAAGAAACAGAACATGAACCAACAAAAATGTTCTACAAAAAAGAAGTGTTTCTGAGCAATTTGGAAGAAACCTGTCCTATGACATGTATCTTGGGTAAATATTCATACTTGGAGATCTTGGTGGGCCAGAGCTTTTGTTGTCTCTGTCAGAATCATTTTTATAGTTGCCACAAAGTCAGAGAGAGCCAGCCAGTGTCATGGGTTCCAGATAGTCATCTTATTGGGTCTTCACTCTGATAGGATTTTCTTGCCTGCTCACATGACTTTGCTGTTCTCAATTTTTTCATTTTTATTCCAACATTACTGTGACTAGTTTAATAGGTTCTGCACTGAGGACATTTTTATTTTTGTTGATAATCTGGGTTTTCCTTCACAGTTTACATCCCTCCTGTTAAATCCATTGGAGTGGATTTGGTGATTGTCATATGTTTTAAGTTTGATTGTGTTTAACTTTAAAGTTAAAAGAAAAAAAGGAACTATCATCAAAGGTTGGTTGTTTTTTTTTTTATGGTAGATTTTTACATATAGATTTCATTACTTTTTTTATATTAAACATGTCATTTTTTTTCCAACTTTAAAGGAAATCCATTATAACAGAAGTTGATAAAAAGGGGAAGGGAAAGGGAATTAAGCATTTATTAAGCACCTACTGTGTACCGGTCAAAACTTATATTGATTTTGCTTCTGAAACTCATTTCTTATTATAGCTACCATTTTCAAAAATAACCTATAGGGAGAAACTATTAGGAAATGCAGTCTGTTTTCTTTTAAATATAATCATTATCGAATATACATTTTGTTTCTGTGATCCCAAATGAATTTTTTTTTCCAGAGGAACAGTGCCCCGGTGCCTTTCTTCAGTCTCTCCTGAGATCTTTTTTCATTGGTCTTTTAGCTCTTCTTTCAGTTCTAGATATGTGCAAGAATTGTCTGGAACAGTTAGGCATGGTACTGGAGAGGAATGCAGAGAGGGGCCTCCCCTCTTAAAATAGATCACTCCACTAGGAGGGTAGGACTTCTTCCATTTCTATCCCTTAGATAACTAATTTCTGATAAACTTGAAAAACCTCTCTGGGAAGTGGAACTGCTGGAGTATAAAGTCCTAAAACACTTTGAGTAGCTGCTAGCCCAGTTCCTTACCTCTTTATAACTTTGTCTTTCATCTGACTGACCATCTTTTAAAATTTTTCACAAAATAAGACATTTTGATGCCTTTAGACTTACTCAAGCTCTCTGAAACTTGCTGTTTGTCCTAGCCGGATATGTGTTATATTGGTCTGGTGGCAAAATGCTGGGACTCCTGACTGACACAGGCCGACTGAAAAAAATGGGGATGTGCTTTGGGCAGCGTCAAGAACCCAGCTACTGCTGATCTCATGACACATTCATCATTGTGTAAACTCTTTGACCAGCTCTCTGCCTGAGGCAGCTTGCAGCATAGCCCAGCACACAAGACTTCCCTAGGGACACATGCAATACAGGGAACACCAACTCAGATATACGGGAAACACCCCAGTAATCATGAAGCCCCCTGACCTCCACTTGTCCCCAGCCACACTGTCTGTCACACAAAGTTCTTGCCTAGAGGAGGGGGCTCCAAGAGTTATTTCCATGTGCCTGAATGTTAGGCTAGGCCATAAGCTGTTTAAAGCCCTAGGTTCAGAGAGTATCAGAGGGCTCCATATCACAAGGTCATTGACAGCTGTGTCCTTGACCTTCTGAGCCCTTAACTATTCCCTTGGAATTGCCTATGGCAGAGGTACACGTGATCTAACGGTAGTACCATCCCAGAAGTTCTCAGTTCCCCTGCTTTTATCCATTGTCACCAGGAAGCCCCAGAGTGAGAGAGTCTGATGCCTTCCTGAAAGGGAACCACTGCCTTCATTGGTAGTGGTTGCTGCCTCCCTGCCTACACAGCTCAACTTCCTTTCCTCCCCAGTTGTGATAACAAAGGAGCCCTGAGTTGGTCGACTTGGGTCTGCCAATGAGGTGTGGGCCCCCAGCAACATTCTTACCCTTTCTAAGTCTCAGTTTTCACTTTTTCTAACACAGTGATAAAAGCTACCCCTTCCTAAAGATGCTTTATAAAAATGGTTGCCCTAGCAGTACTCAGTGTCCAGAATTATTCCTACTTGCACAGAAGTACGTGGGTTTTTTAGATAGTAATGTTCCCACATGACTGCAGGATGTGCTTGATTTAACCTACCTTTTTTTTTTTTTTTTCAGGAAAGTGTGCTGTGTTGTCATTCAAGGATTTCCTGTCCTGCAGGCCGACTGAAATACCAGAAAATGACGTTCTGCTTTGTGAGAGCCGCTATAATGAGAGTGACAAACAAATGAAGAAATTCAAAGGTCTGAAGAGGTTTTCACTCTCTGCTAAAGTGGTAGATGATGAAATCTACTATTTCAGGTAAAATACAAAACATTTTAAAGGAAAAACCTCTTCTTTGGCTTTTAACAGTAGTTGAACATCAAAATTGTGCAGTGAAAACTATTTTTGAGTGACTGATGATTTTATAGAATAGTATATAGTTAGATAGATAGGTATTTAAAAGAGAAAAATAAAGTAGGTTAAATAGGGAAAAGAAATTATTTGCTGTATTTAAGCAGCCTGCTTCAGCTGAGTTCACAATCACACAGTGAGTTAGAGGGGACATTAGAGGCCATCTCCAGAGTCCAGCATACACCCTTACTCCCAACAGGAATTCTCTCTACAACCCACTCTAATCCTTCTTCCACAGGACAGCCCCTCAGATTCCTGAAGACAGCCAGCATGGCCCCCCTCACCCTCCCCACCCAGTCTGTTCTTTTCCAGACTAAACATCCTCAGAGTTCATATGGCACAGTCTCTGGCTTCTTCACCATCTCATTGGTTTTTCTTTGGACACTCTCCAATTTATTAATGCCCCTCCCTAAAATGTGGCACTCAGAAGAACTGAACATAATACTCCCAAATGTGGTCAACACAAACTAGAATACAGAGAGAACAATCATTCCCCCGTCCTGATCATTACACATCTCTTATTGTATCTTTAGATTGCATTAGTATTTTTGGTCACCATTTGCTATGAGGTGTAGTAATCTTGATGATTAAGAAGTTGTAAAAGTTCCATATAGATTCTGAAGATTATTCTCATTGTTTTAAACAATCAAGACTCAATTTTGGGTTAAATTGCTATAGGAAGGATGGCCCAATACAAAAATTTGAAAAGGATGAGAATAGATTGAGGTAGGCCATAAACAGTCTATCTATGTCATGGTTTTGTTTTGTTGGTTTTTTTTAGGCAATTGGGGTTAAGTGACTTGCAGAAGGTCACACAGTTAGTTAAGTGTCAAGTGTTTGTTCCGAGACTGGATTTGAACTCAGGTCCTCCTGACTTCAGGGCCGGTGCTCTATCCACTGCGCCATCTAGCTGCCCCAATCCATGTCATTGTTATTATGGTATTATGGGGTTGTATTTGGCCCCCCAAAATCTTTGAGGTACCTAACAATGCTTTAAAAGCAAATATTTTATATGATACTTGACAATGTAGCTTTGTAAGTATCTATCTAAGCTGGTATCTGGAACAAGATTTCCTCTACAGTGCAGCCTTCTGACTTGAGCATACCCTCTTTTCCCTAGAGTAGTATCTAGAAATAAAAAGCAAGAAATTAGATAGTAGCCTACTGTGCTCTCTTCTCTCTGTTATTTTTTCTGATATTTCTGTCTGTCTCAGAAAACCCATAGTTCCACAGAAGGAACCCTCACCATTATTGGAAAAGAAGATTCAGTTGCTAGAAGCAAAATTTGCCGAGTTGGAAGGTGGAGATGATGATATTGAAGAAATGGGAGAAGAGGAGGGTGAAGTCATTGAAGCCCCCTCTTTGCCCCAGCTTCAGACTCCACTGGCCAGTGATCTGGACATTATGCCCTACACTCCCCCACAGGTGAAAATCATATGTTTCTGGCCACACACTGAGCAGAAGAAATAGGGTTGCTTTGCTTTTCTAATTGTGGAAGAAAACCCTTCCTTGGGTGGAGGAAGATGGGGGTTCGGGGGAGGAAAATGGTTAAATGGAGAGAAGCAGCTCGATGGAGGATTTCATCTCTAGCTCTCCGGTATGGGACTTTGTAGGCTTCCATATAGTAAGCTACCGAGGCAAAGATGAACTAAAAAATTCAATTTACTTATTGTTTTGAACCTTCGATGAAGATGATTTTTTAAAAATAAAAACATTTGTTTTTTAAATCATAGGAATATCTATTACATTTCATTGTTACTCTCTGGCTTTCCAGAGGACTGGCCACCCAGTTACTGTTATCTATGCTTCATTAGCCTACTCTTGTTTGGAAAACTCATCTTGTGTTTGGAGATGATTATTGATGATGTTTTTCCATTCAGAATTTTCTCAAGCCCTAATTATGAGGTCACTATTACAGGTTGCAATGCTTGAGTTCAGTGGAATATTAATTTATTTCTTACATACTACAACAAGTGCGAAGTACTATTTATGCCTGGGCTCCTTCCCCCCCCCCCCCCCCCCGCTAAGAAAATGGTCAGCTTGAAACCTGACATCTCTGTAACATCAGTCCACAACAGTAACTATTAAACCATGTTTTTCTGGAGTCCAGAAACTTTAGGCAGTTAACAAACTCCCTTGGCACTGTAGACAATTGAGGGTTTTCTCTCTTGCAGTCTACTCCTAAGTCTGCCAAGGGCAGCTCTAAGAAGGAAGGCTCCAAAAGGAAGATCAACATGAGCGGCTACATCCTCTTCAGCAGTGAGATGAGAGCTGTGATTAAAGCTCAGCACCCAGACTACTCCTTTGGAGAGCTCAGCAGGCTTGTAGGGACAGAGTGGAGAAACCTAGAGACAGCCAAGAAAGCAGAGTATGAAGGTAAATAGACTGCGGTCAGACTTCTCATCTGATCACACCTTTTCTAAAACCACTTACCCATATTTTTACCCTTTGGTTATTGTGTGTTACTCAGAAATGTGAAATTTTTCTATTTGAGGATTACCTCAAATGCTAGGTCCACATTCAGCAAGGTAGCATCCAGCATGATCCGATCTGATGACAACACAGCCATTTACTTGACCCAGATCTATTGATTTCTCCTTCCACGTGCCTGAGCCAAAGCTGTCAGGGTACAGAAAGCCTTTCTAAAAAGGCATGTTTTCCTCCTTTCTTTGTACCTTGAAACAGCTGCCCCTAGTAGGGAAAATGGGGAAGGATGCAATAGCTGTGTATAGAATGTCAGATATAGCCTCTAATATAAATATAGTGAAACCTGCTTAAGGAGACCACCTGAAACATAATGTCTTTTTTTAAAAAAACTACAAATACATTGCAAAATATATTACAGGATTTTGATACCTCTGTTTGACTCTAGACTAGGAGTATTGAGCCTTTTAGGCAGATGCTGTGCCAAAATGGGTGATCTCTTAGGCAGGTTTTAACATATATCCTTTCTGAATGCATAAATGTTTTCTTGTTAAGATTACTAGTATTTCTATAATGAGATTCACTTATCTTTATTTGTCTTTTATTCCACTTGGAAATTGTTTTTTTGGGGGGTGGTGAGTCAACTTTCAAGGATTTGGTGACTTAATTGAGAAGCAAGTACTTGTGGGTTTTGTCTTTTGTTTTGAAAGAGAGAAGTAGTAGCAAATCAGTCCAGCTGGTTGGACAGACTTTGGCCCATGACTGCATTTTTGCCACCAAGAATTTTGCATCTTAGCTCATTATATGGAATCAGAGCAAGCTTCCCTTCTGTAGGTACAAGGCAGGCTGGATGAGCTGAGTCAGGGCAGTGTTTTGTTGTTTGTTTGTTTTTCAGGAGATAGAAAGAAGATGACAATGTTAAAAGCTGCCTTTTTATTCAGTAGCTTTAGTCAAAAAAATCCACCCTGTGGACTTTTTGTGGAACACTCCTTAAGAATACCCAAAAAGTGATACTGTACCTTCTAGTCTAGGCTGACTTACTCTAAATAAATTGTAACATAGGAATCTGAAAACCTACAGTTCTTGGTGAATTTAAGGCCATAACGTTTTAGCAGGGGTTGGACAGCAATAGAAAATGAGGACCTGAAAGGCTTGTCCTGTGAGAACAGAAGCAAAATCATTCAGGATATGAGTGGGAGAGAAAAACTCAAGTTTGTGAAGGTAAAGATAATAGTGACTGGTTAGGGAGAAAGAGAAGGGCACGAAAGAGGATTTCGGGATCCAGAATTTAAGGGGAGTCTGGAATCACTCAGAGTTTAGTGATATTAAGGTGCTGTTTCAGTCAGAAAATCCAAACTCTCTTGGGTTTTAACATGTTGAAGTCAAATATAAGCGGTCCTCCATTAGGTTCAGACAGGTTAGATTAGGAGCATTGATTGGTTTCCCCCTAGCAAAGAACCTGCTGGTGTATTCAGCTGGAAGTTTAATCTACAGCTAACCCTGAATTTCTGTCTTTTCTTTTACCAGCATTTTCCTCTCCCATTTATTGTGTGGATTATGTGGTGAAAAATGTCAACATTCAGTCTAGTTTCTTAGTGTTCAGTGTTCAACCTGCCTCAACCATAACTAGATTTCAGATGTCCCTTCTCTTATAATTTATTATTTAGAAGACCTTTCAGAAAACCACTAGCCCCTTAAACTAGAGCATAAATAAGGAGTTACTCTACTACAAGGAGGCTTTGGCTTTTACAGCTTTGACCCTGTTATAACTAGAGAAATGTTGGAGTTTCATGTCATGATTTTCCTTAAATATATGTGACATGGAGATAAATTTTCTGCTGCCCTAGCTCAAGTATCATTCTTTTGAGTTTCCGTGTTGGAGGGTCAATGTCTGGAGGTTGGAATATGATATTAGAATTCAGGATTTCATGGTCTCCTCTCCCTGGTGCTGTTGGTTTTGTATCCTTGGAAGTCACCAAATGTCTCTGTGCTTCAGTTTACCCATGTGAAAAATGAGGAAAACATCTCACCTTTGTTATAAAACATTTTAAATCTAGATCAATGGAGTTTTGTGAATTGAAAGTATTAAATGGTCTCTAGCCAGTCATAGTCAGCAAATGGAGAGTCAGTATTTTGTATTTGGGCCTATGTGAAAAAACAGCTATTAGGATCAGTAACTGGAGATGCAGAAAAATTAGCTTGGAGGAATGTAGTCACCTTGCAGAGAATGTCTGACCTCAGAATTTGAACAAGGATGTTGCTATTGCTATACATTAGGTGATAGACAGCATTGATTTCTAGAATCTGCTAATTTAAGGAGCAGCTGCATGGGGTAATTTAATTTTACTGTTGAACAGTTTAGCCTCAAGAAACTTGATTATTTTTGGTAAAATCTCACTACATCAGAAAAGTATACAAGGAGTCATTTCTTTCCCCTGGAGTTCAGTTATTAACACAACCCTATTTGCTTCATATATGATTTTAGTCATCAGCTTTACCTGGAAGCTGATGAAATAGGCAGTGAGTTACTCTTCCCTTACAGAGTTAATTTTCTTCAGCTGCTATCCCCCAGGACACCAATGAGCCCAGGTCTCTGTAAGACTGGGTACAAGCAATCATGAAAACCCAAGTATTGATTGTGCCAAAAATGATAATGGGCCATGGAATTGCTTCTTGTCAAAATTCTAAACAATCCGTGATGCCATTAATGATAGAGTAATGACAACTAGTGCTTTCATCGTCAGGTGCCTCATCAACATTAATTGACTACATCGGTTATGCTGGTGACATGTTTAAAACCTGTGCTTTCTGAATGTGTGTTGCATTCTTAACATTCTTGAAATCTTTGCAGACAAGTTCTCACGACGGGCTAGGAAAGCTGGGGATGCCCACTAGGTTACCCACCCAACGACATCCGCCGTATCCTGGGTTGAGGATGGGCCTCTGCTCTATGCCTTTCCGTTAGATGAAACTGTCGCTGTGTTTTGCTAGTCCTGTTGAATGAAATGGATGGTGTTGTGAACTCCTGGGTTAAAAGCAGAATTGAAAATCTAAAATGCCTTTGCAGAGCGGGCAGCTAAAGTTGCCGAGCAGCAGGAGAGAGAGCGCGCAGCGCAGCAACCGCAGCCGAGTGCTTCTCCCCGGGCAGGCCCCCCTGCGGGGGCGCTCATGGGGGTGGTGCCGCCACCAACACCAATGGCGATGCTCAATCAGCAGTTGACACCTGTTGCAGGTAAAAGCAGGAGCTAAGACCATTTTTTTCCACTTTAAGAAATTCCTTCATAATGGATCACATTTTTTTCCCCCTCCGGTTCCAAATGAGCCTTAGGCTCCTCCAGCCTTTTCTTATAACCAGTCTGCTTTCAGAGTTTGAGATCATCCGTGTCTTCCTCTATTGCCCTCTTCCACCCAGAAAATACCCTCCCCGTAAACATCGGAACTGGGCCCAACACTGGAGAATTCATAGGGAGCAATTCTGCCTTGGCTGTGGGGATGGTCTAGTTATACTCTCTGCCCCAGATTACTTGCTGTGACGAGAAAGGTAACTAGACCTTGAGCACTGTCCAGAAAAATCTGCCAAATTAAACTCAAAGTAGTGTGGTTCATTCCCTGTTTCATGCAGTATCAGTTGGCCTTGTTTTATTGCAGCCATCCTTAAAACACAGATCATTTAAAGGATTTTTGACTTTGATTCTAAATCCTTTCCTGATCAATTATGTGCATGACTGCTAAATTGAATATGTATCTATACTCCGTCTTCAGTTCATCATGCCCACTCTGTAATGCTTTCCTATTTTATTGCATTAAACTGCATTTTCTGTTAGTATCCCAGTCACATATTTTTTTTAAAAAATTGTGAATGTGGTTGCTTGTGTGTGTTGTCTCTGATTCTTATAGCCATAGCAAATTTGGCTGTTTCTTAATTTTTTATTGTTTGGCATGTTCTAACTTCAGAGGTCTGTAACAGCTTCCCTAGAAGTGGACTTTCTGATAGAAGACGTGGTACCTTTTCAGCTATTCCATGTTTCCACTGTCAAGCAAGCGGGTTTTTGCCCCTTTTGTGCTGACTCTAAGGCAGTGGTGTTCAATATAGTCTTAGCTTCTTTTTGTTGTTGTTTTCATTTTTTAAAATGGAATGATAAGTACAGGGTAACATTTTTCCATTGGTGCTCTCATCTTTGTGATGGCAAAATTCTCAAACACTGTCGCTTAAGTCAATAATTTCACTCACCAAAGCACATTTGAATCATGGCATTTGAATTGATTGCATTTATCATAGCTGAAGTAAAGCTAACAAGTTGCATAGTTGCTTGCTCTATTCCATGGCCCATTTTGGTTAATAAGGTTCTGAGGTTTCTAGAAATCATTCCCTCATTAATGTCAAAATTGCTTTTATTTTATGCATTAAAATTTTAGCATTGTGCCCTTGGCTAAAATGCCTAGGGACACATTCACAAAAGAAGTACAAACAACTTTTTTTTAAAATGTGGATTTTTTTTTTTTTTTTAAAGAACAGCAGCTGCAGCATTTTAGCTCCCTGTTGGGGAATAACAACGTCAAGTCCAAAGGTACCTTAGTCATATAGACTTTTATAGACTAGGAGAATAGCCGTACACTGGACAAAAACATACACCCTCACTAGAAAACACCCTGGTTCCATTAGCAAGAGTATGCTTTCTGAGCTCACTGGCTCCAGGAGTGTGGAGGGAACAGATCAGATGTGATTTCTAACATAACCAACCTTTAATCCACTGAGAAAGTAAGGTGTCATTTGCCAATGCATCATGCCATTAAAAGGATGCTTTTTCGTGGTCTTAAAAATGGCAGTAACAGCCTGGTGCCATCTTGGATTTGTTGTTGCCTGGGACTAGCTTTGCTTACAAACACCAAAGCTCATTTGAACAAATGTGACTGGGATAGTAAATGCCAAAGTACAGTTTAATGAAGAAGCTTCACGTATATGGTTCAGTTAAGTTGTAGATGGTTTTTTAGTAACAGCCCATGACATTTGTATTCAGATGGGCTTTTGTAATTGAAAGCAAAGCCTTACAGCGCATCAGTATCTTCTTAGTCCAAGAAGCGGCATCTGGTAGTGTGCTAGGGTTGTGTTGCCCCCTAGAAAGTGATTCTTCATGCTCCTTAGTAATCTTTTATTTCTCTGCCTTTGCATTTTTGAAATTATACAACTCAGACTCAAGTTCTTTACAAAATTCAGAAATGTTGCCATTTAAATGAGTTAGTTAAAATCAACTTAAATCAATATAAACAAATTCAAGTTTTCCTTGGCCGACCCATGAAATTGGCCAAGGTGAGTTCTGTAAATCCTGAATGACCCTGGTCTTTGGTAATAAATATTTTGAGTTATTTAATAGCTGTAAAAGAAAGACTCTTTAAATTTATCATTCATTTCCTAAGAATTTGTCTGAGTTGGTCAAACCCTAAAAAGCTTGAATTTCCCACTCATTCCTTCCACAAGCACTTAAAAACCTATAGCACTGTTTTGTAAGAATAAGGTTTGGCAGTAGTGTTCTTAGCTACAGGCTTCCTCGATCCTCACTTTTGCCGAAGAGGTTATGGTGTGTAGGTGGCTTTATTTGGGGGAATCAAGGGTACTCTGAGGGGAATGCTCTGGAGTCCATTATTACCATTGTGTTACTCATTCTAGAAAAGAGAAATTGGGCAACCTGAAAAAAATGTTGATTTTTTTTTTTTAATGTCTCCTTAAAGACTTTCCTACAAGTGAGTCCTTGCCATTTTGAGAACATTTTCTTCTCTTCATCCTTGTTACTTGCCAAATATTTTCATATTTTGTTCACTAACCTTCTTCCCTAGCCAACAGAAAATACTTTACCCAAAGACGAGTATTGTGAATAAAGGAACAAAATCCTCTGTGCCCAGAGGCCCTTTCCCTTATTTAAAATGCTCCCCTTTAATGCTGAAATGTATAAACTTGTGTAAACTTGGAAGTGGCCCTTTTTGGAGCTCTCCCCCCATTCATCTGAGTTCTCTCACCAGCCACTTCTCCCAGTGCTTTTATTATTGGGCAGTCACCTACCTGGGGCTTCAATTTGGGTTTTTGTTTTATTTCATTTGTCACAATTTAAAGTCTGAGGGGAAACAATTCATTATCGTTAGGTCTTATGAGTTAGACAAGTGTATATTTCCGGGGCGAGTGTTGACCCTTACCCTGTCCTGAGGCAGGACCCTTGATGTATGCCACAAGGAACATGCTTCATGCTACAGGGTACTTCATAACCCTGTAGCCCGGCCCTCATTTTTATGCATGATAGCACCATGCAGGTGTCTACAGAGTCGAGGGAAGTCAATGTTATGCTGTTTAATCTGGATTGCAGTTGGCAGAACTGATTGCGATGTATGAACAGCTTGCAGTAGTAATGATCTTGGTATGGCTGGTAATATTAATTTTTATTAATATTTAACTAAGACTATACAGTGTATTTCACCCAGGATGAACATAAAGCAACAAATAATAATAATATACTAAATACTAATTCGTCCAGAAAGGTGTATTTCATATTTATAACTTTTTATTTTGTTCATTATTGCAAGACACTAATTGCTGTTGTATCATGCAGTACTAAAGGTGCTTTTCATTAGTAGTGCACGTGGTTTTTTCGGGGGGGGGGTTTGTTTTTAATTATTTAGATCATGTTGCATGTTATTGATGCATGTTTGAAATTTGTTGTGTCCTTTAAGGCATGATAGGTGGCTATCCGCCAGTCCTGCCACCTTTGCAGGGGCCAGTTGATGGCATTGTTAGCATGGGCAGCATGCAACCACTTCACCCTGGGGTGCCCCCACCCCACCACCTTCCGCCAGGTATGCCAGGCATCCCAGGCATCCCACCACCGGGTAAGAAATCATCCTCATTCACTCATTATCTCATCTTCATTTTTTCATCTTCCTCCTTCAGCCAGGTATTTTAGGGAATACCTGCCCCTTTGTCTTCATACACCACTGAGGAAGATGCTAGTAGTAACCATCAGAACCAGTGTTATGTTGCTACAGACACTGAGCATGTCCCTGTAGATATCTGATTTAAAAGGAGCAGCACGGTAGAAGGCCAGACAGAGTAAACAAACTAATCTAAAACCTGTGTCACTGAATTGATCCTACCAGGGCCTGAAAATACCACATATGGCCTAGGAAAGACTGTACAATTACCCAAATTCTTCAGAGCCTTATTTCTGTGAAAGGACTTGGGACAGTCCTTCCCTGATATGTTCTTATCTCACAGAAGCTATTCTCAGTAACTACAGAAAAGAGTCACAGTTTTCCTCTCCTATTTTTTCTGCTCCTTCTAAATGGATTGTGAAGGAGCAACTGTCAAAAGAAATTGGGGAAAATCATCAGAAAATAGCAATGCCTCAGAAATTCCGGTTAGCTATTTGTAAGAGACTGAAAGAATATTAATTAAGCTGAAGAATGGAGAGAAGGGAGGTTATGAGTCTCAGCTGGATTTAGCTCAGTTGATTCCCCCAAACTGGCTTGTGTGCTGACCCACTTGATAAGCATTTTAGGTAGCAACATGATAGCAAAATGGTTTTATTCACCTTGACTTTTTTTTACAAGGATTCCTTGAAAATCAAAGGGCGTGTTTTGGAAGTATTAAAGTGACAGGAAAAGTACATAAATTGCTTTCTGACCCAGAACGATTGGCCATCTGGTTGCTTTGTCTTCTGAGAATTATGACTTTCAAATGAATCCAAAAGCAACTGGGCACCTCTCTCATCAGAGGACTAGCTCTGAAATTCCACCTGTGTGACCTTGGCAAGTCACTTAACCATCCAGGCCTCAGATTCCTTGTCCATAAGATAGGGGAGCTTCTGAGATCCCTTCCAGCTCTTTTATTACCCTATGAAGTTAGTCCACTATATATAGTTATAAGCTGTAAACTCAGTTAATAATCTGATCATTTAATACAGCAAAACTTTATAAAATATCTGCTATCTATAAGGCCCTATGTTCCACACACACACACACACACACGAACATGCACGTATGCACACACACATTTTAGACTAGGATTCCCTGAAGCTTCAGGAAAGTTAAGTGAGTCTCAGAGAGAATTAATGAGTTCCAAACAGTTCTAAGGAGATGATATTAAGCATTTGTGGGATATGTGAAGCAGATGTACTGGCTTCTAGGGCCTTTTCACACTAAAAATTTGAAATCTATAGAGAAGCCCCAAGAACTATTGGGTGCTGATGGAAAAAAAGTAATTTTTTTCTTTTAAAAAAAGACTGCTGGAAAGTATTTAAAGGGTTGGGAGTTGTTAAAGGAGTCATTAGAATAGTGAAAGTTAGGGATATGCTACTAGAGAGGAATGGAGATGTTTGGTTCTGTATAACTGTGATAACAGTATGAAGTTATGTGGCCCATTTTTACATGTGGCTTGAAAAAATTGGTGTCATTACTTTTTAATCATACTTTGTAGCTGCCTCATTGATTTAGTAGTTAATTGTTTTTAATTATCCAGATTATCCATTTATCTACATTCTAATAGAAACTGTCAAAAACACCAGCATCTTAGACAACAGACACTTTGTGATGAGTGGTCAAGTTTTCTCTGTCTCTTTGCCTTCCCAGTGCCCCTAGTTATACATTTTTTAAAAGTAGATATGTTTATATAGACGTAAAATAATAGGTCATAGTTCTTATATGTAATAAGACTTTTCATGAGAATAATAGTATGGTTCTTAATGAATAAGTTTATATCAGACATATAAACACAAAATTAAAAGTGCTATGGAGATAACTCATGTTCTTTCTGGCAACCATCTTGAATGTTAGAAACAGCAACATGAATATCTGGGACAAGGAAACCGAAGACAGAAAATGGATTGGTTTTGTGTTAGCCTACAGAATCTTTTTATGGCACAATCAGTGCTGGCACCCAGTAGGCATTGGCATGGTCTGTGCCAACATTTGTGGCAGATCCATGTAAGTATCACAGGCAGTAGAGTGGCTGCTTGCCTCAAGTCAGGCAGCTTATAGTTATTTTCTCTGTTGTCTCAAAACAACAAAAATAAGCCCCAAATACTACTGGAAAAAAAATCTAGTCAGTGACATTGCAGGACAGTTGGCCTCCCTAGATCCCTAAAGAAACATCTGCACTCTGGGTAAAACAGGGTGAATTAGAATAGGAATGTCCAGAGAAAGAAAATCTCACCCAACACCATCTATGCAGCAAGGCAACAGGACCAGAGATGAAGCAACCACAAGTAAGAGCTTTCACAGAGTAAAGTCCTGGCTTTTTAAAGAACTAAGTCCTTGTTTTATCAGAAAAGCTAGTAGATGAGATAGGGATTGAAACAAGCCTAGAAAACTGAACTGAGTTTTACAGGAATATTAAAGGATACCTGTGAGACAACAGTTGCTGGTGAAAGGTTACCAAAGGAACTTAAAAAATAGATTACTGTCATAGAAGATATTACAAATAAAACAGTAGCCCAAAAGTCTGCCTCTATCATGCCCTTAGTAATTTTGAATATTAAGTCATAGCAACTAAAAATGAACTTTTTTTAGTCTAATGCCTAATGACAGCACAAATATGTGAGATGCAAATATTTTCTATGCCAGTCAGTGCTAGTTATAATTATAAAGCCAATATTTTCATCTTCTGGTGTATTTTTGAATATTGCACTGGGGTGCCCTGCTGAATAATAATAATAATTGTGATGATATGACTTTGGTTTTTTGTAGCACTTTTTACTTTTCACTTACCCATCCATATATAATTTCCTTCCTCTTTTAGCACTTTATACACTCTTGAGTTTAATGCCAACGTCACCCGTTATTGCACATAATAAAACCCTAGATCTGAGGGTTGTTTTGTCAAACAGAAGACAGAAACCTTAGACATAAAGGTTCACTTGGGCCATAGCCAGTTGGGCGGGGGGACTCTGAGGATTTGTAAAGGTTTTAAGCATTCATTAAGGTTCAGAGCATAGACGTTTAAGTTCAAGTTAGGTCACTGTTTTTATTCATTGAAATAGCAGCCTTCAAAACCAGGAAGACCTGGGTCCAAGCCCCATCTCTGACACATACCGGCTGGGAGACCTTGGGCAAGGCCTTTCACTTCTCTGTGTTTGGGGCAATTCTAGAAGACTTTTTTTTTTTTTAACAGGGTTAAGTGACTTGCCCAGAGTCACACAGCTAGTAAGTGTCTGAGGCCAGATTGAACTCACGTCCTCCTGACTCCAGGGCTGGTACTCTTTCCACTATACCACCTTGCTGCCCTCCAGAACACTTTCAGTTGCAGGAAAAAAAAAAAAAAAGCTCACCCCAATTCCAGATCCAGAGAGAAGAGTTTCCTCTTGAGGAGTTCTGTATACCAGTGAAATGGCAGGTCCAGTTCCTATCCCTCAAAAATAAGCAAGATTCTATTTATTTTTTTTATTTTTATTTTTAATTTTTAGGCAGTTGGGGTTAAGTGACTTGCCCAGGGTCACACAGCTAGTAAGTGTCAAGTGTGTGGTCTGAGGCCGGATTTGAACTCAGGTCCTCCTGACTTCAGGGCAGGTGCTCTATCCACTGTGCCACCTAGCTGCCCCATAAGCAGGATTCTAAAGCTGCATTGAGTGTATTATGAACACAGTCATAAAGACAAAAAGACATAGGGACTCGCGGCATAAATGACATAATCTCTTATCAGAGTGATTTTTCTGTCCCCGTAATCCCTGAACCTCTAACTGTGTTAATTACATTTTAAAATATAGGTGTGATGGGCCAAGGAGTGTCCCCCATTGTAGGACCTCCAGCACCGGGAGGGAGTCCTTACGGACAACAGGTAAATCACTTAGTTTGGTTTCCTTCATGTCCAGAGTTCTGCCCATCTGAGTGTATGCATGCCTCTGTGCCCTGTGTGCTGAACCTTCTTCTTTGTGAAGACAGACATGCTCATTCCTTGGTCATGTCCCATTTCAGATGGGAATTCTTGGGCCCCCAGGCCAACAAGCACCACCTCCGTATCCCGGCCAGAATCCAGCAGGCCAGCCTGTCATGCAGCAGCCAACAACACCAATGTTTGTCTCTCCCCCACCAAAGACACAACGGCTTCTGCACTCAGAGGCCTACCTGAAATACATTGAGGGGCTCAGTGCTGAATCAAACAGTATTAGCAAGTGGGACCAGACCCTTGCAGGTAAGAATAGAGTATCTACACCAGGCAAAGCTGATGCCTGCTTGGATTTGGCATTTTCATTTCATGGCATTTTCATTTTCAAAGCAATTTATATGGCATGTGTGTCAGTAGTTTATATTTTGGTGTTGAAGTTATAGAGGCAACTGTTCATACAGTGACTTTTGGTTAAACACTTACTAGCCACTGAAAAATACAAAGAAATCACAGAACATTTTAGCTACAGGCTTTGAACTTAGTGATGTGAGATAGTAAATACTATACAGCACAATGAAAATCTATTTCTGTCAGACTTTAGTGTTGTATTTTGTATTGAATATGACTACTCTGTTTTCAGTAAATTCTAAGTTTATCTGCTCAGGCATAGAAATGAATTTTGCTAAAACTTAAGTCATTAAAAATAATCACTTTAACCTCTAAAAGTGATATATTTCAATTCAATAATATTTATGTATTTTCAGGAGTCACTGACCCATAATATATAAGCATTAACCTAATCTATAGTGAGAACTCAGGAAGCTTAAATCAAGGAAAATGTGCTAATCTTTTCTTTATTATTGTTCATGGGAATCATAATGACCTATTTATATAGCGCTTAGAAGGTTACAAAGTGTTTTCCTTACCACAACATCTAAAGTATGAGTTTTGACAGGTGGTGAATGGGTTGTAGTAGAAAGAGTGTTGGACTCAGTTATGAGATCTGGCTTTAGTTTCCAGCTCCAACATTACTAGCTGTGTGACCTTGGACAAGTTAGTTAACCTCTCTAAACCTTAGTTTAATTATCCTACTTTTCAGAACAATGAGGAAAAAAAAATGCTTTTGTCAACCTCATATTGCTTATAAAGATGTGAATTGTGATATTCCCCCATTTTACAGATGAGGCATCTGAGACTCATGTATACTTGCTCCTGGTCACACAGCTGCCAAGTGGTGCAGTTAGGAATTTTAATGAGTTTGCTGTAATAGACACCAACTAAAATGATATGGAAAATGGGTTTGGAAATATGCCACAATGAAACTTCACAAACTTTGTTCCCTACTTTAATAAATGTAGCAAACCTTAAGAAAATGAAAGCTGAGGTTAGGTGATCACTCTGTTTTACTTCTCAGCCCGAAGGCGAGATGTTCATCTATCAAAAGAACAAGAAAGCCGTCTTCCTTCACACTGGCTGAAAAGTAAAGGGGCCCACACTACAATGGCAGATGCCCTCTGGCGCCTTCGTGATTTGATGCTTCGAGATACCCTTAATATTCGCCAAGCATACAACATAGAAAATGTTTAATCGCATAAATTACTTTCTTTGATACAAACATAAAAGAGTTTTGTGGAACAATAGCTGTTTTAGTTACTGGGGGGAATAACAAAACAATAATTTTTATTGCATTTTATTGTACATTGCAAGACCATTTTTATATAAGGACACTTTTAATAAGCATATTTCAATTTGTTTTTGTTATATTAAGTTGACTTTATCAAATACACAAAGATTTTTTTGCATATGTTTCCTTTGTTTGAAAGCCAGTTTCATATTTGGTTGTATGTGTAGACATGGAGTTATCTTTTTACTTGTTGCCATGAATCTGATACCATTGGGGATTTTTTTATAAAAGAAAAACAGACCAAAAAAAAGAAACCATGAAAAAACAACTGTTTACAAATTAGTTTAAAATGACAATGAAATGTGAAGTTAGTCCTAGTTTACATTGTAGAAAAGATTGTCTGTTCTCGTGCCTGCGTGTTTTAAGGCACTTCCAGCAGAAACCATGGCTTACAGGTGAATTAAAATGCTTTTTCAAGAAGAAATATTAAGAGATTCAGCAGATTTGTAGAGACTTCAGTCTGATCAGTAGCTCCTTAATGGGGAGCTGGGCATTCTTCTGAAGCTTGTGCCTCTGCTCTAGACCAGTCCAGGACAGCAAGCACGTTTTCTTGTGCTTCATTAAATGTCTGGGTAGTAACTGATCTTTATAAAGATGTGCATAATCTTGTTGAGTCTTAACAGACGAATGCATAGAACATTTTCAACTGTTTAAAAAGAATTCACAGTTTGTCTCCACATGTTCTGTTAGATCTTGTGAAGTTTTCAGATTCATATGTTAAAAAGCATTTATGTTCACACTGGAGTATTATGGTAGATGGAGGTGATTTTTAAAACATATAACCCGTGCTTTAAAAATAAAATACAGCAGTGTGTAAAAGTTGATACCTACACTGAAAATGAAATTATGAGAATCAGTTACTCACAGTCCTTTTTTTTTTTTCTCCCCATTTTTTATTCCTATGCGTGGCATTTTTTTCTCCAAGTTTCAAGGTTGTAAGTTTCTGCCATTTAGGACTTGCTACATGTTTTCAGCCAAAAAAACTTAGGAGCTGCAACTTTTCTGTTTCAGAAATATTTTTAATATTAGCTTAAATTTTTTAATTTCAGGGGGTAATAAGTGCATTTAGAGCTGGGGCAAAAATCACTAAGAAAATGCTTTCTGAAAAGGCCACACAGGTCCCATACACATTAGTTTAGAAATATTTCATTCCCTGTCTAACCTTGTAGTGAACATTCTTCAGGTGGCAGCTTACCTTTAGAGCATCTATCCAAGAAAATGCCCAGGCAGCTAGACAAAGCTTTCACATGCTGCTGTAGACTACATCACATCACTTTTGGGGGGAGGAGGGGGGTATTTGTGTTTTTGAGAGTGGTTTTATCATATAACCCCAGAAGAACTCCATTTTTTTTTCTAGTAGGCATTAATTACCCCAATGTCTAAATGCCATTCTTATTAAATCATGACTATAGAGCAGAGAAACTCTTTTGTCTCTATATATACTTAAGTACAGTAGGCCGTCATAACTGCCGTAGTCAACCACTGGATCTAAATCTTCATCAAGTATTTCTAAGTAATTTCAAACACCTTTTTTTAAAATTTATGTTACTGTCTTGTTAGGATACATCTCAGTGACTAGAGTTTTTGCTGTTTTCACCACAAAGATTAAGACATTGAACTGAATCAGATAATGAACATGTCCTAGTTCTTTGTTTATCTGAGCCATCCAACCACCATCATGGACTGTATATTAAAATCAGATACTTTTATTCCTAGACATTAACAAAATTACACCAAAGAGCCTGGAATTAATTTTAGTTAAGTTATTTATTTATTTTTTAAGTTTGTTTTACTTTATTTGGGGCCTGGATAAGACTCCTTTTGGGAACCTATTAAAAACACTTATTTCAGCAAATGAAATGGTTGCTGTTATTGAAGGCACTAGAAGCTGGGAGTACTCCTTTTTCAACCCCTTTACCAGCTTCATTGTCGCTGTAAGAACTAACCAAATCAACCCTGGGTCTCCTTTAAGGTCATGCAGAGCAGTGCCATTGAGGTTATATGTGGGCCCAATCAAGTTTGTTTGTTTTGTTTTGTTTTAACTGTGTATTTATTTTAGAATCATGTCTTTCTGTGTATTTCTGTGGAGAATGTCAGTAAAAATTTAGGAGATAGGATTTGAGGTCTGCAGTCTAGAATTTCATACCTAACCAAAAAAAAAAATTTTTTTTCTAATTCAAGTGATTAAAAAAATAATAAAATAACCACACATTTTTCCTGTGGTTTTTAGAACCTCTGGTTTGTATGGCTGTGGAAAATATGTTGGCCTAAACAGCATTGTAATACTTTTAAAGTGCAAGTATGTATGGGAGAAAATTGGGTTTATATGCAAAGTAAGAATATAGATTAAAATAGTGTATGTATTTTCAGTCAACTGGTTGAAAGCCATTAATTGCATTTCTCACACACAACACACACACAAACCCTTTCCCCTTCAAGAGAAAAACAAAAAATTACCAGTGCAAAGTCTCAGAACTGGTGTTGTTGACTTTTCAGCTTAAACGTTTTCAGACCTGGTTAAGTCGTGGTTGATTATTCCTTACCTCTGTATCAAAAGGGTTTAAAGTGGTAACCAGTCTTATAATATGTATCTACCATCATTTTGTTCATCTGAAGCTTTTTAATCCAAATAAAAATGGAGTTTGCAAAGTGATTTAGATTAATCAGGTCTGATGGTTCCATTAAGGTTTTGTTGACAGAATTTAGTTTCAGGAATGTATGACTCCTGAAATAAGTGATCATATAAAGACTATGATAAATCTATGATTAAAAAGAAGACTTGGAGTTTGGCATCGGGAATGCTTATCACACAGGAAGAGAACATAGCAAGTGGAAAAGAAGGCCCACAACTACCTGTTAATGTTGCACACTGACCCTGGGCTCAGTGAGATTTGACTGGCCATGCCCAGCATGCCACTGGAGCAGACAGTCAGGAGATTCCTAACCTAGCCTGGCACTGTAAGATAATGTGAAAGATAAGCCCAAGTAGAAGTTGCAATTCAAAGTCGAGCAGAAGCTAAAATCAGTGCTAGGGTGAAGACAGCATGTTATCCATAAAAAACGGTGCTGCAGTAGGTGAAGCACACCACTCATATGGATGAGAAAGTATGGCTTTGGTATGTCTAATATACATTTGTGTGTAAGATGTCAGCACTTTTTAAAGGAAACTGTTAGTGTTAGTCAAATTCAACCAATTCTTGCTTTTCATATCACTTTGCAAAGTCCATGAGATTCTTTGATATCCCAAAAAAGTAGGAGGCTTTAAAAACTATTAAATATAATGAGCATTAAAGTGTTTGGAGCTACTTTTTCATGTACCCCCAATGTATCCCAGGAGGGAATGCACCATGAAAATAGAGAAACCAGAAAACTATAGTCTACTTCTTCTGGGAAGATTTGGAAAATGTAAAAAGTAAGCAAAGGCGAAATTATTTTTTTTTGACCCAAAAAAAAGTTGCAACCTTGTTGCTAAACTAAAGGAAATTCTTGGTTGAATTGTGAATACTATTGAACTATAAGAATAGAAATTCAGTCTTCTTGGAGAAACTTGGATGGCTTCACGGGGAAGGGATTGCTTTGGGAGAAGTGTAATAATCTTTTAAAGTATGTGCAAGGTGGTACCTCCTTCATCACAGAGGAAGAAGAAATGGGTACGTTGCAATACAAAGGATTTGGATTAGATAAAACATTATTGCCTGATAGTCTCCTAGCCATTAAAATGAGTTGTCAGGGAAAATGGTAGGATTCTTTCCTGTAGAGATAAATAAAAATAATCATTTTTGTCATAAGCAAAAAAAAAAAAAGAAATGGCCCTTTTTCGAGGATTGCCAGACTGTTTTCAGATATTGGGGGAATATGACTCTGACCTTGCAGATTTTCTGCTGTTAAGAGGTAGTGTCATGTAGTATTAGGAGCATTAGATTTAGATTCAGAAAACCACTTATTGCCTGCATAAAGACAGTCAAGTCAATTAACTTGGGCCTCAGTTTCCTTATTTGTAAAATGAGAGGGTTAGAGTAGATGATCATCCCTTCCAACTCTAAAACCTATGAAAATGTGGTAAATTAGGAGCAATAGGCATTACTCATCATTTTTTGCTACTATTAATATTAAGCAAGTCCTGTGAGTTCATCTACGGTATAGGGAACTCTCCAAATGAAAGTTACCTCCACCGATTAAAGATCAACAACTTTTCTGTACCTTCCTTTCCAAGTTGTCTGGGATACAAGGAAGTGTGACTTACCCAAGTTCCCCCAGCTAATCATTATGCACCCGAGTCTTCCTCATTCTAAGGTCAGACTTCTCTATCTACTCGACCACATTGCTTTTCATGATAATATATATTTTAATTTTTCTGCTCTTTAAGGTGAACTACTGTACTTTTTACCTTTTAATGAGGTCTCATTAAATGTTTTTACTGTAAAAGGAAACAGCCATCTTCACAGAAGACAAAGACCAGAAATGTGTTTTGATGTCATTACTAATCGGGGCTCCCTTGGTGCTGGAGACCATGTGGCCACCTCGGCAGTCTGCTCTGACACCTTAACATGTGGTTGGTGTTTTAAAATAGGTGCTTTTTCTTCTGGCCAAACCAGTAGCAAGATACCATTAGCCTCTCTGTTTCAGAGACTTCATGTTTATAAAACAGGCTTCATTGTAACCAAATGAAGTAGAGGGTAATACAATGTATAATGATAGAACAGTTGAGAGAAAACTACATCGTAGCCCAGTCTTTAAGCTTTATACAATAACAGACTCAGAGCTTGGCAGCTGATATACTGATGAGCCGTTTTTTTCTTTCCCGTAGATCGTTGCAGTATTTCCCCCTGCTGCAGGTTAGACTTCATTCCATCCAACAAACAGTGACACCTCCAGAAAGTGAAGGTCTTGTGTTGGGGCTGGGTAGACAGGTAAAATAAAACATTCCCTGTCCTCACAGAGTTTACATGACAGAGATGGGATGTGGTGTGTACATGAATAAGTATGATACAAGGGATGAATGTAATAAATGCAAAAGAGAGGTCCAGAGAAAATGCTGTGAGAAGTGAGAGGTGGAACAGTTATCACTTCTAGCTGGTAGGAATCAGAGAAAGCTTTATGGCGAAAATGGCTCCAGAGTTGGGGTTCAAAAGAGATTTTAACAGTAACGGAGGGAGGAGGTAATGTCTGAGTGTGGTCCAAGCATTCGGGATAATGAACAGAAGTAGAGATGGGAAAAGGGAAAGTAAAAATGGGAAAAAGTTTGAAATTCGATAACATGAAGGAAAACAGTTTGAGATAAGGCAGGAAAGGTATTGTGAAGCCAGATCACATAGACTAAATTTTACTCATTAGGTAATAGGTAGCTCAAAAATAGAGAAGTGATAGGGACATTTTTTTTAATAAATGTTTAGACTGAGAGACTTAGGCATGTTCATACACTAAGGGGACAGCACCATTATAAATGACTAGAGGAAGGAAACACAGGTGAAAAGTGATGAGGGTCCGGACTTGGATGGAAGTAGAAAGGCAGAGGTTTGGGGAGGGGTGGGGGAGAATTGGGAAGGTGGCCAAGAACTCTACAGCAGCTGTAGCAATATAGTGCTTTAGAATTTACAAAGTACTTTCTCTGCAACAACCCTGCTGATTCAGCAGTGCAACGATCTATCTCAATTTTAAAATAAGGAAAGTGGGGCTCCCATGGTTGTCAATCAGTAGGCATTTATTAAGTTTACTATGGGCCAGGTGCTGCGCTAAGCTGTGGAAATTTTAGTCCCTGCCCTTAGGAGTTCACATTCTAAAGGAAGCCGCATGTAAATAACAAGGTACAAACAAGACAGATGCAGGAGGCAATCCTGGAAGGGAAGACTGAGGCCCCTAAGTTGGAATTTGAGCTTAGTCTTGAAGGGAGCCAAGAAGCAGAGGTCTGGAAGAGCAAAGGCAAAAGACCCAGTTAGGAGACTTGAGTTTGGGATGACCAGAGGGCCATGAGTAGTGCAAGACAGGAGCTCAAGTGAGAGAATGGGGCTAGATATGTAGCTACCTGGAGATGCTACCAGAACTAGTGGGAGCTGAGGGGATCAACAAATGAGAGTGAAAAGGGCCCAGGACAGAGCCTTGAGAGAAACCTAGGGTCACCAAAATCGAGAGAGAGTTACCTAGTGTCCCATGCTGCAGAGAGGTCAAGGATAAGGACTGAGAAAAGACCTCTAAACTTAACAGTTAGTTAAGAGAATGATAAGAGCAATTTTACCTGAATGATGAAATCATTTGCCAGACTGCAAAGGTTTTAAAAAAAAAATGAGAAGAAAGGAGATGGAAGTACCTAGTGTATGTAGACTGCCTTCTCAAAGGCCAAGAAAAGGAGAAGAAATAGGACAGTACCTAGATGAGATGGTAGGTTCTGGGGAGAGGTTTTTTTTTAAGGATGGGAAAGGGGTGTGTATGTGTTTGTAGGCAGCAGGGAAGAAGCCAGTAGATAGATAGAGATTAAAGATAAGTGAAAGGGAATGACGGGAGAAATCTGCGAGGAAAGATATAAGGGGATAAAATTATGGATGTACATTTAACTTCTGGCCAGCGTGGCTGCCTGAACTTAACCAGGCTACCCAGCTCTCCCTGTAAGCCCTACAGAATAGCCATGCCTAGCCCAAGCACTCCTCAGACCAGGTCCCTAGTACCCGGTCCTGAGGCACCAGAAAGGATCCTGAAGGTCCAGCATTCTGAACCTCAAAGATCCAGAAGGGCCTAACCCTGCCTAGGAAGAGGGGAATCCAGGTAATCCAGGACTAACCAGTCCACTCAGAAGTGCATCAGGGGCAGAGCCTGGCCCTGACAAAAAGCCTCAATTAAATAACTAAAGCTGGAGAGATAAGCAAGCCAAAGAAGACAGACTAATATCAAAAATTATTGCAAGTCTAGAGATTCTCCCAAAAGAAGAATATACTAATTCCATAAATAGCTGCAAGCAGATTCTCAAAGGAAAAATGAATTTTCTGCAAGGATTACATGGATATCTAGGAGAAATGAAGCAAGAAGTAAATGAAATGAAAACTCTTAAGGACAGAATTGGAGAACAAGTCGTAGAAGAGAAAGATGTAAACCAAGTAATGGACTCCCTATAAAAATTAAACAGACCAAACGAATCAATGACTCCATGAAACAGCAAGAAATATTAAAACAAAAATCAAGAGATTGAAAAAATAGAAGAAAATGTAAGAAATCTCATAACAGACACAACTGTCCTGGAACATAGGTCAAAGAGATAATTTAAGAATCATCAGATTCCCTGAATACTAAGATTTACATACGCCCAACCCCCTCCAAAAAAAGTCTGGACATTATATTTCAAGTCATAAATGAAAACTGCTCACATCTGTCAGAACCAAAGAGTAAAATGAAGATAGAATCGATCATCTCCTAAAAGAAACCTCAAAGTCCTAGGAATGCCATAGCTAAAATTCAGTGTTCCAGCATCAAAGGAAAAATAAAATGCACACAGAAAAAAGTTCAAGTACCAAGGAATCACAATAAGGATGACACAAGACCTGGCAGCTTCTACTAAAAGTGAAAGGAGATCTTTGCATATGATATTCCAAAAAGGAAAAGATAATACACATATGATCAAGAATACCTTAACCTTCATAACTGAGTATAAACCTACTGGGGAAAAAAGTAGACCTTGATTGGAATAGAGGATTTCCAAGCACTGAAACACAAACACACGAGTCCAGAAAAACCTAGAAAGATAGTTATTTGAGCAATTGGAAGGAGCTGAACAGTGATATAATCCTAAGATTCTAATATTTGGAAAAGAAACACGTATCCCTTCAGAACCTTAATGTCTTCATTAATGGAGTTAAGTAAGTTAAAAAAAAAAAGTAATGTAGATTGGTTCAGTTCTGAGGGTTTTAAGAGGGGAAAGAATAACATAGCGTATTAGTATTAAAAAAGCAGCAAGAAGGGTTTGGAACTTGCTTTTCCTTCTAATTGGAGTGTGTGAGAAAAGGGTGGGGGAGCGGGCATCATAAGAACCTCAATTATCTAACAGCCAAAGGAGTGATGAATACAAACAAACATAATTTGGTACAGAAATACATCAAACTACAGGGAAACTAGTGGGCATAGGGAGAGGGGAGCTTATGAGGGAGGATAGTACAGGATAAGGAAAGATGCTCAAGCAGAACAAACTGCCTGATCCTAAAGGGGGTTTTAAAAGGAAAAATCTAGATTCTTACGGGGGTTCCCCTTCAAGGGGGTGCCCATCAATTGGAGAATGGCTGAACACGCCGTTGCATGTGAATGTGATGGAGCACTGAGCAATAAATAATGACGATAATTGCAGAGAATTCTGGGTAGCATGAGCTGATGCAGTTAGATGAGCAGAAACAGGAGAACAGTTTATATAAGGACAAGAAAAAAAATTTGGAAAGACAAGAACTCTGATTGATGCAATGACCAGCCATGTCTTATTTTCTTTCAGCTTTTTAATTGGGTGGAGGAGGGATTTGATGCAAGAAAGGGGTGGCCATGTAAACATTTTTTCAAATGCACAGAAAACAGGGCAGCTTTTGGACATAGTGTACGATTTTGATTGACTATGCCTGTTCATTACAAGGGTTTCTATTTTCTTAGGTTTTAATTGGGAAAGGATGAGGTGGAAAGGAGACAGTTTGGGGATACCCCAAAAAAGAGGGGCCATTGAAAAAAATTTTAAATAATAGAAGGAAGTACAAGTGTAAATACAGACAAGGACAGTTTTAAAAATAACATATGAAATTTATTTTGTACTTTAAAAAAGCTGGTATGAAATGGAGATTCATGGTGTCATATACAATCCTCTGTGTTTTGCTATATTCATAGAAATGCTCTCCTTCAAAGTAAAAGACTTTTTAAGGTACATGTAGAGGGGCTGGCCTTCGCAAGATGAAGGGCCACCTCTTCATCTGAGATAAGAGTGGAGGTGATACAATAGGGAGAAGGGGAACC
Source organism: Vombatus ursinus (assembly GCF_900497805.2). Taxonomy (NCBI): domain Eukaryota; kingdom Metazoa; phylum Chordata; class Mammalia; order Diprotodontia; family Vombatidae; genus Vombatus; species Vombatus ursinus. The sequence continues at coordinate 19,779,665 of NW_020954598.1, forward strand.
CATAATAAATATCCCCAGTTTGTGGGTAAAATGAATTGTGGACCTCAGCTAAGGGGTAGGGAGACGAGGAGAAACAAAAAGATTTGGAACATGCTACTGGGGGGCAGGGGGGAGTAGTGGCTTAATTAAAGAGTAAACTGATTGCCTTATTGCTGTGAGACCCAAGTGAAGATGAGTAAGTGGACCCAGTAGGCATAGTTTAATGATTTCCTCAAGCTTCACCAGTAGCACAGGAATAGGATTGAAGATGGAAGGTGGTGGGAGTTGCCAAAACATGATCATCGATAGGACAAGGGGGCAGTGGAATCTGAAAGTAGAAGATAGTGTCCAGTTGAGTTGGTTCACTAAGGGGTCGAGTTAGAAAAGAGAGGAGAGCACTGCCCGTGCAGAAGCAATGACCAGGGAAAGAAATGAAGGTCATGGTGAGCATGTAAGGCATAGGGAGAGATGGAATGATGAAAAGATTATGGGATTTCATTGTTTATGAGCATTTAAGTGTTATGGTCATCTCTGGGTAGCTGACTTAGTGAAGGAAGGACTGAATGGGACACGAATATACTGAAGAACTGAGAAGTTTGGATATTTGAGGGAATGACAATATGTATAATGAGGGCCTCTAGTATCAGGGCAGCAGTGGGGAAGAGGAGAGAGATTGTGAGCCAGGTACTGCAATGAGGAAAGAAAAATTCCAGGGGGGGGCGTCAATAAATATCATCAGGATCTATATTGGATAATAAATTCAGATAACATGAACGCCAGAAGAGGAGAGGTAGCAGAGTATGGTAGAGGAAAAGTCTGAATGTGGCAATGGAAAACAAAGAGTAGTCTGACTTCCCCACCACAATCAGTGAATCAGGCAGTATAAGAGAAAATACACCCAGTTTTAGAAAGGGTGATAGAGGAAATTGTGGCATCAGGAGGGATCCAGGTGTCAGTGAGGGCCACAAGATATAAGGTGTGAGAAAGGAAAGGTTTAAGATGAAAGTAAGTTTATTCATTATGAAGCAGGAATTCCACAGGGCACAGTGAAAAGGATGGGCAGATCTGGAGATAGACATTGCCAAGGTAGGGTTTAATGTGTATGAAAATAAGGGAGGAAGTAGTTGGGGAGGAAGGCTGGGATTTGTACATTGCTCTCTGGGGGTTCAGAACTACTGGGATGCATAGAGTAGAAGGGAGTGTGTATGCTATTAAAGAGTCAAAGCATAGCATTATCTAGAGCCAGGGCATAGATGGAAGCACACACATGATTAGACTATTCAGGATCCTCCCTTGAGGTCCTGCCCTCATAGCAAGTGGTGAGGATGTATGCTGTGAGACCTCAGGAGGCTAAGCTCACAGCAAGCAGGGGCAAGAGGAGGAATGGGAGCTTGGAAAGAAGCTGTGGTGACCGGGCTGCCCTGCAGGAGGCCCTGGGGAGGAAGGAGGGACTTGAGAGGCTGCACTGGAGAAGACGGGGGGAGATGACCTAAGGCACGTCCCCATGGAGGCCAAGTACAGTAAAAGAATAGACATTTCTCAGCACCACATAGAATTTCTATAAAAATTAACTATATAGTACAGCAGAGATATTACAAACAAATGTAAAAAGGCAGAAATAGTTCACAGATCCTTTGAAGACCACAATGCAATAATAATAATAATAATAATAGGTTCAGGGACCACAAACAAAAGTAAAAAGACAAATGGAGATTTAACAATGAAATCTCAAATAATGAGTGGGTCAGAGAACAAATCATAGAAACAATAATTATGGAAAAGGAAATGGTAATGATGAAACAACATACCAAAATTTCTGGAATGCAGCTAAAGCAGTCCTATAGGGAAAAAAATATCCTTACAAACATTAACAAAATAGAATAAAAGAGGACCAATGAACTTAATATGCAATTTAAAATACTAGAAAGCCCCAAATAAACCTGAAATGAGCACGAAAGAGGAGCTATTAAAAATTAGAGGGGAAATAGGTAAGGTGGAAACAAAAAAAAAATCAAAAAATAGAACTAAAAGCTAGTTCTCTGAAAAGACATAAAATTGATAAACTTTAGCTAACCTGATTTTTTAAAAGAGGGCAGAAAAATCAATAAAATAGCAAATGAGCAAGGTAAAATCACAGCAAAACCAAAAGAAATAAAAAATAATCAGAACATATCATATGAGCTCATATCACATCATTTGCCAAAAGTTCACTCTCCCCTCCTCCTCTCATAATCTCTTGACACCCCACCCGCCACACACACAATTTCTTCTTTTACTGCAGTCTCATATGAGGTGGCCCTTCCTACCAAAACTGACACCTATAAATACTTTTAAATTCAACTCAATAAACATTTATTAAGTGCCTACTATGTGTCAGACACTGTGCTAAGTGCTGGAGATATGGGAACAGGCAAAAAACAGCCCCTGCCCTCAAGGAGCTTACAATCTAATGGGTGAGACAACATGTAAATAAACATATACAAAGCCAGCTACATACAGGATAAATAGGAAATACAGGAAGGAATACAGGAAATACAGAAAGAAGTCACTGGAATTAAAAGGGTTTGGTGAAGGCTTCCAGTAGGTGGTGGGATTTTAGTTGGGACTTAAAGGAAACAAGGAGGGTCAGTAATCAGAGTGGAAGGGGGAGGACATTCCTGGCATGGGGGCCAGCCAGAGAGAATGCCCAGAACTAAGAGATGGAGTGTCTTGTGCGTGGAACAGCCCGGAGGCCAATGTCACTGGATCCAAGAGTACATGTCAGGGAGGAAGGTGTAAGAAGACTGAAAAGGTAGGAGGGGGCTAGGTTGTGAAGGACTTTAAATGTCAAACAGAGCATTTTGTATTTGCTCTGGAAGGCAATAGGGGGCCACTGGAGTTGATTGAGCAGGGGTTGACATAATTAGACCTGTACTTTAGGAAAATCTCTTAAGTGGCTGAATGAAGGATGAAGTGGGGAGAGACATGAGGCAGACCCCCCCAGCAACTAGTGCAATAATCAAAGGGTGAAGTGATAAGGGCCTGCAGTTGGGTGGGGGCTGTGTCAGAGGAGAGAATGGGGTATATCGGAGAGATGTTACAAAGGTGAAGTCAACAGACTTTGGCAACAGCTTGGAAATGAGAGGTAAGAGATAGTGAGGAGTCCAGGACAACTGTGAGGTCATGAGCCTGAGGGACTGGGAGGATGGTGGTGCCTTCTACATTAGTAGGGAAGGTATGCAGAGTTGGGGGGGGGGGGGAGTTTTAGGAGGAATGATAATGAGTTCAGTTTTGGATATATTGAGTTTAAGATGTCTGGACATCCAGTTCAAGATGTCTGAAAGGCAGCTAGACATGCAGGACTGGAGGTCAGCAGAGAATTTGGGGCAGGATAGGTAGATTTTAAAATCATCAATATAAAGCTGGGTAAGTAAATCCATGAGAATTGATGAGATCACCAAGTGGAATAGTGTAGAGGGAGATGAGGAGTGAGTACTGAACCCTAAGGGACACCTATGGATAAAGGGCATGATCTGGAGGAGGAGCCAGCAAAGACAAAGGAAGATCAGTCAGACAGGTAGGAGGAGAAGCAGGAGAAAGTGGTGTTCTGAAAACCCAGAGAGAAGAGAGTATCAAGAAGAGGGTGACAGACTGTCTACAGAGAGGTCAAGGAGAATGAGGACTGAGAAAAGGTGACTAAAAGATCACTAGTTAACTTTGGGGAGAGCCCATCCCTTCCATCTCCAGCATACTGTCCCCACTAGCATTTCCCCCGCGACATCTTCAGTCTTTCCGTATCTGGTTCTTTCCCTGATGCCTACCAGTAAGCCTAAGTCTCCCCCTTCCTTAAAAAAATCCACTAGATCCTACCATCCTCAATAGCTCTCTATGTGTGTGTTTGTGTATATACATGTATACATACATGTATACATACATACATATATACACACACACATCCTCCCCTTCTAAAGCTAACCTCTTTGAAAAAGCTGTCGGTGCTCAGAGCTTACATTTTTGTTCAACTCTCAGTCTCTTCTTAAACTTCTGATCTCATTGATAATGGAAACACCTCTCCAGTCTCCTAATGACTTTTTCTCAATTCTCATGCCTCTTGACTTCTGTCTGGTACTTGACACTATGGATAATCCTCTTCCTCCTGAATCCTCTGCATTTTTGTGATGTTGCTATCTCCTGGTTTTCCTCTTGCCTGTTTGACCATTCCTTGGTCTCATTTGCTGGTTTATCATCCATGTCATGCCTGTATGTGTTGCCCAAGGCTCTGTTCTGGGCCTCTTTCGTTTTCTCTCTACACTCTCCCTTGTTAACCGTGCCAGCCCCCCAGAGTTTGGTGATCAGCTCTATGCAGATGATTCCTGGATCCATATTTCCATCTCTCCTGAATGCTAGTCCACATTACCCACTTCTGCTAGAAATTGTAAAGTGGATGACCAGTTCTCAGATGAGTTCTGTTTTGGACATGTTATCTTTCCCCCAAAACTCACCCCTCTTCTGAAGTTCCCTATTACTATTGAGAGTACTACCATCCTAGCCAACAAGCTTTGTAACCTTGGTTTCATTCAAAACACCTCTCACACCACATTTCTAGGAAGGTGCCAGATCTTGTCATTTCTATGTCAACACTTCTTAGATTGGTAGATAGATAGAAGGTATATTCACCTACTGAATATCCCTTCATCCTTTATCTTCAAAGATTGCCCTCTCCTAGTTCTCCTACTTTCTCTTTCCATGCACTTACTTCCTTCATTGGCTTTTCATCCTCTTTAGATCCTTGGAAGATGTTCCCTAAGATTTTGTCATCAGTACTATTTTTTCCTCTTTATCCTGTTCCTTGGAAATAATGTGATTCCCAAATCTTCTCCAGCCCTGATGTCAGTTCCACAACTGCATATCTAGCTGACTACAAGACATCTGAATGTCCCACTAGCCCCCTCAATCCCAGCTTTTCTAAAGCAGAGTTTATTATTAGGGGAAAGCCTAATCCTCATCCTCCTTCTCAGCTCACAACATCTGTCCGTGGTACTACCATTCACTTAGTAAGCTCTATTCAAAACTTTGCTGTCGTGGTTGATTCTCCCCCCTCCTCATATGCCATATCCCTTCCTCAGTTGCCATATCCTATTGATTTCATCTCTACTATATCTCCTGCATTCATTCCACACTCTATATTCCCACTGCCATCACCCTAGTGTAGGCCCCATTACCACACGCCAGGTCTACTGCAGCAGTCAATGAATGAATGAATGAATGAATAAGCATTTACTAAGTACCAAGTAACGGGCATACAAATAGAAAAGCACAAATAGTCCCTAATTTCAAGGATCTCACATTCTAACTGGGAGACATTATATTAAGAGCAAAGAGAAAATGGGCAACGATAATAGTTTTAAGGAGAGGAGGGCTTAAGTTCACTTTGGATGCTGCCTATCTTGGTAAAATTAAAGATAATGTCATCTGCTGAGAGAAAGATGGGGATGGACCGAACGGTTGAAGGAAAGAAGAGAAACTTCTTAGAACAGTACCAACATGCAATATGATAGCCAATCAGAATAAATTCAACAAATATGTACATGCCAACTACTTACTATTTATGCTGCTACACTTATACCGTGAGAAGTACACAGACATTTCAGCAGTAAAAACTACACAGGAATGAAAGGATTGGGAGACTGGACCTGTGACTTCACTGGGTTAGGGAACAAGTGAGGAAACTCTCTCTACCAATGCAGGCTGGTACCTTCTTAGAGCTGTCTGGGACACTGACATGTTAAGTGACTTGCCTGGAGCCACACAGCCAGCACAGCACAGTCAGAAGTGGCCCTCACACCTGGGCCATCCTGCCTTTGAGGTCAGCTTTCTATCCACTACACCTTACTACTTTTCATTCCTTTTTTAACTTATGATTACTTGTCTCTCACAAGGCCCTCCATGATTCAATTCTTCTCTCTCACGGTACACTTGAAATGCCATAGTTACGTTTTCCTAAATGCAGGCATTTTTGCTGATTGGTTCCTAAGCTAGATTTGTGTATGCTGAGGTGATACAACCACAAAGGGGTTTTTTTTTTTTTAATGGAAAACAAGTAATTTTTAGAAAATTTAGGGATAAAAACCTAGGGTTTCTGGATCCTTCAAAAAGTTGTCATAGAAACTTTAAGATCTTGAGCGTTTCCTTATTCTCTTTGTGTCAGAGGAAAGTTCATATTGAACACATTTATGTGTTGTTATGGTTTATGTGTACCAGGACCTGTGCTGGAGGAGATGCAAAGTTTACATAAGACAAAGTCCTTCCCTTTACGGAGTCCATCATCCTGAAGGAAATAAGATGCAGCTGCAGAGAAGTATAATAAAATACACTCAATGCCGAGTGTAAAGCCAAAGGGTGTACAAGATCTGAGAGGGGAAACACTCTCACCTTGGCAAGGCTTTGTATCCCCCTTCCAGCTCCGCCGCTTCCTTCCGCTTCTGGACTTTACCGCGCCTGAGCTACTATCTTGCCCAGAACTCCCCTCAGCATCTGAGGCCTCCTCACTCTACAGCCTTCCTCTAGCCCTGCCGCCTTCTTATCCTAACATGTCCACCACGCTGGCCCCTATCTCTCGTTGGTGAGCTCTTCCCAGGGCCAGCCTTCACTCCCCTCCTGGCTGTGCTTCTCACTCTCCAGACTTTGACATCACGTCCTGCGAGGATGCCTCTCCCTCCCCTTCCCCTTCCCAACTTTTCAGCTCCCTTTGGTGTGCTTCGAGCTTGAGGACAGGGCAGGGCGTGGCTTTCTTTTTGCTCGTGTCGGTGTTCCCCATGTTTATGTGCCTGGTGCACAGTAAGGGATTATTGTAGTTATAGAGGCAGTTACCACATGAGATTTTAAGCCTTTAAGAAGAGCATAGATGAGAAAGAGTGAATAGTCTAGTCTGGCTGCAATATACTGTAAGGAGAGTGAAGTAATGAGATATGGCTGGAAAAGTGGGATGATGCCGATTGTGGAGAGCCTTGAATAACAAGCTAAGGAATGCAGACTTGACTCAAGCAATAGGGAGTCGCTCAAGATTTCTAAACAGAAGAATAACATGACCAGGCCAGTTATAAAGATGAGACTGGCAATGCATAAAGGACCTACAAGAAGACTACTACTTAGGTCAGGCAGGTAGAATAAAGGCCTGTACTAGGGAAAGTAGCAGTAGGAATAGAGAGGGTACAGATGTAAGAGATATGCGGAAGGCAGAATTGAGAAGAATTGATTTGAGGAAAAGGAAAGAGTCAAGATAACATCAAGGCACTGAACATGGGAGAAAACATCACTAACAGAAATGATGAAATATGAAGACAGAACAGATTTCAAGTCAAAGTCAAGAAGCATTAAAGTGCCTGCTATGTGCCACACATGCTAAGTGCTACAAAGAAAAGTAAGAGTCCCTGCCCAGAAGGAGTTTACAATCTAATGGGGAAGATAACAGGCAAATTATTATGAACAAACAAGATCTATTTGGGATAAATTCAAGATAATCTCAGAGGGAAGGCATGACCATTATAAGAGAATAGCCAAAGGCCTCCTGCAGAAGGTAGGATTTGAGCCTCAAAGGAGGCCAGGAAAACCAGGAGGTGGAGATGAGGAGAGAGAGTAACCTAGGCATGAGGGACATCTAGTAAAAAGACCTGGAGTCTTGTTGTACGCAAGAACAGCAAGAAGGCCAGTGGACTGTAAAATACCTGGAGATGAGGGGTAAGAAGGCTGGAAGTCCCCACCTCTCTTCTAGCCAGTTGGAGGGTAAGGATCCAGTACTCAGAAGCAGCCAGGACTAGAGGGCTACATCTGGGAGTAATCTGAACACAGGTGGTAGCTGGAGCTGTGAGAGTGAATGAGATTACCAAGGGAAAGAGTGTGGAGAGAGAAGAGATCATTAACTGTTTGAAGACTCAGTAAGTATGCAGCTGGTCTATTAAGCACCTGAACAGGAGTAAGGTGAAATAAGGCTGGACAGGTAGGTTAGAGTCAGAGTATGGAGGGCCTAGAATGCCAAGTCAAGAGGTTTATTTTATCCTTTTGGCAAAAGGGAACCACTATGGGTAGATCATGACTAAGATAAAGAAAACCCAAGAGTTTCCAGTAAGATGAAATGTTTAAAGATAGGTAGAAAGTAGGATTTTAATATGCAAAATATTTATCTGGCCCAGTTACTCTAAGGACAATCATACTTTATTTCTCCTCTTAAAAAAAGAACGCTGGTATCATGTATTTGTTTATGATTTAATTTATTTAAGATTTCAGCAAAAAGCAGTACTTTAAAATTATTGTTAATGACTAAAACATTCATTTAATTCAGTCTGCTCTGAAAACCCTCCTGAAGAATCCTTATACTGCTTTAGAAACACTAAAGTATGAAAATAGCTAGTTAGAAAACTCTTCAACACAGATGTTTTGTACAGGAGGTGAAGGATCTGTGATCTGGCCACAAGAGGGCTCCAAAGAATGGGCTTCTAACATGATGGAGGACCCACAAGTGGTAACATTTCACATTCACATTTGATTTAAAGTTAGTTCGGGCTACTTATTTTGTTGAAAACTAAGGCTCCATCATTCATGCTTCTCAAGATTCTTCTTCCAGCCTTCTCTGGTACTGTCTCTCTGACTGTTTCCTTCGATATACATCATCTGGGAAAAATAAAAATTCTGATTATTCTTTTGAAAAAACAGTTGAGAAGTGAAAAAAATTCTTCAAACTCAGAAGAGTTACAAATTAATGTTTACAAGGGCAATTGATTATTTCCAAACTACTAAAGGTTGGTCTCTATTCTATATAAAGATAAATTTAATTTTAATAAGGGCTCTGCATTATACCTTACATATTCAAAGATGACATCACTTAATAAGCATTTCTTGAGTAGCTACTTCGGTGTTGTGGGACAGAGAAGTTACAATGACTAACCTCACGGAGTTTATAGGCTAGCTGGAGATAGGAGACAATACAATAATACAATACAATATATAAAGTGCTAATTGATGACACCAAAGATAGGTTCCATTATAACAGAAAGGAAAGGGTAGTGATGGAGGGCTGGAGGATTTAGGAACCAGGGGACCCTGAAGGAGAAGCAGGATTTGCATAAGCATTTGGAAGTGTGAGTGATTCTGAGTGAGGGAAATAACTTTTGCTGGATCATCACATATGTCCTACCCCTAACTGTGGATGTTCCCCAATGAATGTTCTGTCCTGCACCCTTTTCCTTTTTCTCTCTCTGAACCTTGTCTCCTGGTAATCTTATTTCCCATGGGTTCAACTGTTATCTCTAAGCAGATGACTTTCAAAGATATAAATACAGACATAAACATAGATACAGAGTCCTAGTCTCTCTGCTGAGCTCCAGTCTTAAATCACCACCTGACTATTAGACATCGCCATCTGCATATCCAATAAGCATCTTGAAGTCAATACATGCAAAATGGAACTCATTATTCCACCACCCCCCCTTTCAACTATCCTGGTTCACAACCTCAGAATCATCAATTCTTCCCCTCTTCCTCATCCCTATTATCCAATCAATTGCCAGGTTTGTTGATTCTACCTCTTCGATCTTTTGCATTTGTTTCCTTGCCTACAATCACATGGCTATCACCTAGTTCAGGCCTCTATCCTTCTCATCTGGACTATTACAACAACTTTCTTTTTTTTTTTTTTTTTTAGGCAATTGGGGTTAAGTGACTTGCCCAATGTCACATAGCTAGTAAGTGTCAAGTGTTTGGTCTGAGGCAGGATTTGAACTCAGGTCCTCCTGACTTCAGGGCCGGTGCTCTATCCACCGTGCCACCTAGCTGCCCCCTACAACAGCTTTCTAACTGGACTCCCAGATTACAGTGGCTCCCCTCTCCAATCCATCCTCCAACCAGCTGCCAAAATAACCTTCTTAAAGCACAAATCTGACCAAGCCACTCCCCTGCTCAAGAAATTTCAAGAGCTTTCTGTTATTTCTAGAATAAAATTCAGACTTCTCAGCTTGGCATTTAAACCAGCCTTTTTTTCTAGGTTTAATGTACATTATTCCCCCTCATACACTCTACCCAAACTGGCCTATTTGTGGTGGGAATTTGGAAGCCTACTTTCCACCTCCATGCCTTTGCCCTGGCTAACCCCGTCCCTGGAAAGTGCTCCCTCCCCAGTCAGGCCACCTTTCCTCACTGCCTTATTAATGATGGCTTCTCCAATTATCATGTATATGCTTATTGGTTTACATGTTACATTCCTCCCAGTGAATGTAAGCTCTTTGAGGGCAAGATCTGCTTCATTCTTGTCTCATATTTATAGCACCTGCCATTGTGTCATGAACCCAAAAGGCACTTAATAAATGCTGCCTGGATTAATGAAACAGCACAGAGACAGTAAGGAGCATGACTAATTATGTGAGCAGGGAGGCACTAGCCTAATTAATTGGATCATGTGAACTACATAGTTGAAATGTGAAATGTGAAACTAACTCTACAACGTCGAAGGATGTTAGTATTAATCTGTGTACAAGGCAGGCCGAAAGTGTGGATATGGCCACATGTTATGTATTATTCAAGAATCATTTGTGTAGAGTCTCATGCAAACACTTCTGTAGACAAGAAGCAAAATAAATCAATAGAATAGAACACAATTCTGGATTGCATGATCCACGCAAGTTTAAAACCAGCTTTGAGCTGAGACTTTCAACTTTAGAATGACTAAAATCCTAGATTTGATTTTTAAAACACAATTTTCTATACCAGGGAACTGCTGCACAGGACTGGTGCTCTGAATTTTAAAAGGCAGGCGAGGCCCCACAAGACATCTGTGCTGTCTCAATTCCGGGAACACTTTGTTTCTCTTTGGTCTGACGGACTACCATGCATACAACTAGGTCTGTTATCATGGCCTGTTAAATGACAAATTATGAGCCACCCCAGAGCCTAATCCAGTAAATGCTTTGTAAATGCGATGGATCTGAATTTGAATGCTCAAACTAAAAGACACGTCCCCAGTACCATCTTTATGTCCACTTACAGAAGGTCTCCTGGCCAACTCGGACTTTGATCATAAACCACTCCATCGCTCCTCCCAGAACAAAGAAGAAAGGAAGAAACCTATAGACACCAAAGCGCTGTTGTCCAGGTACCCTCTGCAGAAGTCGCTTCACGTGTTTCCTTGTGAACATCTCCAAGGCGTCAGCCAGACTTCGTGGGAAATAAACTGAAACTATAGATGGAAAGCAAGATGTTGTGCAGCTCTTCCAGCAGCCTCAGCTTCTATTTTGTTCAGCTTTTCATTTACAGGGAGGCTCACTGATCCTGCCTCATGGCTCTTAAATGGGAACTCCCTCTGTAGAGCTTTCATGTTCACAAAACACTTTCAAGTCCCCAGAGGTTCCCAGAGGTTGCTGGTCCCACAGCTCCTCGATTTCAAAGACAAGACCCAAAGACAGGCCCCATTTCTCCTGACGACAAGTCTATCCACCGTACTGCTCTTTCTACAACACTAAAAGGCAATTCCTGAAACAAAAGGGTCTACTTTGTTTTGTTTTTTAAACCAGCACTAACAGAAATAACAGGGTGTTATAAAGAAGAGTGTCACTGTTTTCTGAGTCAGTTCAGCCCCATTTGGAGTATTCTGTTCAGTTCTGGGTACCATATTTTACAAAGGATACTGGGATATGTGGAACCAAAAGACAAAACTACATTGTGATTAACTCTATAACTAAGTAGCTACATGACCATGGCAAAGCTACAATCTCTTGGCCTCAGTTTCTTTGCTTACAATTTGGATTCTTCAGAGATTGTGGTATTCCATGATTTATAGCAACATATTGAGAAGAGTATGGATGTTAAAAACATAGAGGAATAATCAAATTGAAAGCAAAAGCCACTGAATTGAAAAATAAAATTAAACAGTTGTCAAGACAGATATAAACCCAGAAAGGTAAGCGGGCTGTTCACGTGACAGGAGTAAAGGATAACTAATGATCAGCCTGTTTTGCTCCAGTGCTATCCATGAAATGTCAAAAGGATCTGAAGGCCAGCTCTCAGTATGCTGAGATTTAGGAAAGGACGAGGACAGAGGAAGACAGAGGATGAGGACATAGACAGGTTGTGATGTGCATCATTAAAGGGAGAACCCACATTGATAAGTTTCCAGCTCCAAAAAAGAATCTGTCTCTCCACTGCCCATTGGGTCACCTATATGGATTATTTCTCACAGTTGAATATTCTATGATGACTTATAGCAACATTCATTAAAAAAAGAATATTAGTGTTTAAAAGATAGATTTTATCACAGAAATAACCAAACTGAAAACAAAAACCATTAAATTGAAAAATAAAACTGGTAGCTAGTTTTTTTGAAGGAAAAAAAAAACAATAAAATAGGCAAACTGTTAGCTAATTTGATAAAGTAAAAAGAGAAAAAATAAATTGCCAAATCAAAAGTAAAAAAGGAAAATTCATGATAAATTAAGAGAAACAGTTTGAAGCTCAATCATATGTCAGCAAACTATTAATAAATAAAATGGGTATTTATGAAATATAAAATATACAATATACAGATTAACAGGATACAGAATTTAAATAACCCAAACTCAGAAAAAGAAATTGAACAAGCCATCAAAAAAAAAACAAAAACACTAGAACTAGTTGGATTTACAAGAGCATTATATCAAACATTTAAAAAATTAATTTTAGAAACACAATCAGGATAACACAAGATTTAGCTGCTTCTACATTAAGGGACCACAGGGCATGGAATATAATATTCTGGAGGGCAAAGGAGATAGGATTACAACCAAGAATCACCTACCCAACAAAACTGAGTATAATCCTGCAGGGGACAAAATGGTCATTTAGTGAAATAGAGGACTTTCAAGCATTCTTGATGAAAAGACCAGAGCTGAATAGAAAATCTGATTTTCAAATACAAGACTCAAGTGGAACATGAACAGGTAAACAGGAAAGAGAAAATCATAAGAGACTTATTATGGTTGAACTGTTTACATTCCTGCATGGAAAGATGATATTTGTAACTCATGAGACCTCTGTCAGTATTAGGATAGTTGGAGGGGAAAAAAATTATATGTATGTATATATAGATATAGATAGATAGATAGATAGATAGATAGATAGAGGGCACAGGGTGAGTTGAAAATGAAGGGGTCAGATCTGGAGAATAAAATTAAGGGGTGAGAGAGGATTATACTAGGAGAAGGAGAAAGGGAGAAGTAGAATGGGGTAAATTATCTCACAAAAAAACAGAAAAGAAAAGGGCCTTACAGTGGAGGAGAACCGGGGGAAGGTGAGAGGAAATGAGTGAATCTTTTTCTCATAGGATTTGACTTAAGGAGGGTAGAATGTAGAAGGTATAAATATATATGTAAATATAATGTATAATGTATAAAGTAGAATGGGGTTAATTATCTCATAAAAAATAACTTTAATATTACAAAAACTGTTTTCAAAAAGAGAGAATGCATCCTACCAACCACCTCCTATGAGATAAATATAATCCTGATGCCTAATCAGGGAGAGATAAAGCAGAGAAAGAAAAATATAGACCAATATCTCTAATGAATGGCTACGCAAAAACATAGAATAAAATATTAGCAAGAGGTTAAAACAGATTAAAAAGATACAATATTATTACAGGAATTGATTCATACTACAAATGCAGGGTTGGTTTAAAACTAGGAAGACTAGAAACATAATCAACTGTGTGAAAAATGAAAAACAGTAAAAATCTCATCTATATAAAAAAAAATTAAGAAGTAAAGGAATAAATGGACCTTTCTTTAATATGGTAAATTGTATCTAAAACCAAGAGCAATCATTATCTATCATGGAGAAAAACTAACAGCCTCTCAGATTAGGATATTCTTTGCCACCATTATTATTTGATATAGTCCTAGAAATGCTAACTATTGTAGTATGAAAAAAATTAAGCATGGGCAAAAAACCAAAATTGTTACTTTTTGCAGATACTATAATAATTTACTCAGGGCACCTAGAGATTCAACTAAAAAACAACTGAAACAAAAACTTCCGTAGAGTAGCAGGCTATAGAATAAACACAGATATCAACTTTTTTATATATTAACAACAAAATCCAGCAGCAAGAAATAGAAAAATGAAATTCCATTTGAAATAATGAGAATGTATAAAATACAAGTCTACCTAACCAAGGTTAATTATATAACCACTGTAATTATGTAAATTATATAAATACATCTACAAAACATTCTTCCCAGAAATAAAGAGTTAAATAATTGTTGGACCATGCCAATATAATAAAAATGACAATAGTACTCAAATTTATTTATTCAGTGCCATGCCAATTGAATTACCAAAGGGTTACTCTATAGAGCAAGAAAAACTTCATTAGAGTATCAGTCTATAGAATACACACATAGATATCAACTTTTTTGCTTCCTACCTCTTAGCAAAGAGGAGATGGTCAGTAGGTAGAGAATGACATACATTTTCAGACACAACCAATGTATGAATTTGTTTTGCTTAACTATACTTATTTGAAACCAAGAAGGGAGTTGGTGGGAATTGTGAGGAGTGGGGTAAGCAGGCAGGAAAGAGAGACAAGAGATGAAAAAAGAACATCAATGAAACATTTTTAAAACACACAAAAGAAAACAGAAGTTCAGAAGGGGCACAGATAAGCAGGGTAATGTTGGTACCACCTTGTTAAATTTTATGTATATTTTTTAAAAGAAACTATAATATTCAGTTTTATATACAGTCTTCTTTTTCTGTTCTTCATATGGAAATGTTCGTTTTTATTGATGCTTATCAAGTTCATTTTTTAAAAATAAGATGGATTTTTATTTCAGGAAGAAGACTAGGATTACTGTGAAAGTGAAGTATGATTTTCCAACAGCAATACAGACTACCCTTTGCTTAATCAGGGAGGCAGCTTGGTTTTGAGCTCAGTAGGGGGAAGGTACGAGTTCAAATTCTATTTCAAATACATACTGCCTCTTTGACCTGGGGCAAGTAACTTAATCTCTCAGCTTCAGCTCTCTCATCCTTAAAATGGAGCCAATAGCACCTAACTCACAGGCACATCACGTAACCCTGCTCTCCTCAGTTTTCTTAGCTGTAAAATGAGCTGGAGAAGGAAATGGCAAACCACTCTTTTTGCCAAGAAAACCACAAACGGGGTAACAAAGGGTCAGACAGGTCACAGGGCTGTTGTGAGGATCAAACGATAAGCACTTCAAAAACCCCCATATAGCTTAAAACTGTATCACTTAACACTGCTCAGCTCATTGTACACATATATATGTGTATATATATAGAACTCGGTCCAGATTAGTGGGAATAAGTAGTTCCCCTGAAGTGGTCTCATTATTCGAATTAGCGCTGCATATTTCCATTAGGCTGGAACCAATTGCTATATGCCCACCTTCGAGGAGTCATCAATCAACTTAGCAGTACCGGGTCCTAAAAATTACCCAAAAAGTTACTAAATTTTTAGTAAAAAAAAAAAAATTACTAAAATATACATGGGGACAAAGAAGAGGCCTAACCAAAGTACTCTAGTAAAGTCTGATTTAGAGGGGAGTCCCAAGATAAAGGTGCACAGGATGGGTGGGTGGTTATTTCAATGACATCACACACCCACTGGAACACTGGAGGTCACTTTCAGTTGGGGGCCATCCAAGACGGCTTCATAGAGGGGGTGCCATCTGACAGAGGTCTTAAAGCAAAGGAAAGATTCCAAAAGGGCAGCCCTCTGAGTGCATCCTGGGCATGTGAATGCATGCACAACAGGGGAAAGGAGAGAATGAGACCAGGGAAGAAGGGGCTGGCAGCTGCCCGGCTCGGCTGAGACAGTGTCCCAATAAGGACCCTGCCGTCGGACTCAGGGGTGTCCCAGCCCCCGTGGGATGAGCCTGTCAGAGACGCCAGGGATTCCAGCACCGGCGTGGAGAGGTCAAGCGTCCTTCGGGGTTCTGGTGTCGTGAAAACATGACCTAGGGTCAAACCCTGGCTCTGTCACCTCCTACCTGTGTGACCACGAGCAGGTCACTGTTAACCTCTCTCAGCCTCAGTTTCCCTATCGGTAGGACAAAGGGGTTGGGCAGACGCTTCGTTAAAGGCTCTGACCCTAAGAAGAGGCTGCTCCCCGGGGCTGGAAGGGCCAAGGTGCCGGCGGGACAAGAAAAGCAGCGCCGAGCCTCCGGGCCCCGGAAGCGGGAGGAGAAGGGCCGGGCTACCTTCCGCCAACGCCTCGCAACACCAGCCAACCGGGGCTCGGCGCGCCTGGCTCCCGAAGCCCTGGCCCGCAAGCCCTCACCTGAGGAGGCCGGGCGGACAGTCCGCGACAACGGCCCCGAGCTCTGCAGGAAAGGCCGACGCCTCGTGGGGGGGTGCCGGGAAACTGGGCGGGGAAAAGGCCCAGCCCCAGCGGACAGAACGGAAGTGGGAAACTAAGGGCAGGGGCTTCAGGGAGGAGGAGGAGCTAGCGAGAAAGGGGCGGGGCTATGGCAGGAGAAGGAGAGCAACCAAGCAGGAGCGAGACTGAGCTAGGCTAACGGAAGGGCTGAGACCGGAGAAAGGGACGGATAGAGCAGAACGGAGGAGCTAGGGCAGAAGGGGAAGGATAGAGGTAGAAAAGGGGCGTGCCTAGAGCAGGAGGGGTGGGGCTACGGCAGAAGGGGCGAGCCCAGAGCAGTAGGGGCGGGATTGAGGCAGGAAGCAGGGGTCGAGGCAAAAGAAAGGGACCGGCCTAGAACATGAGGGGGCGGGGTTACGGCAGAAGGGGCGGGGATTGGGAGCTGGAGGGTTGAAGTAGGGGCGGGAGGGGGAGCTAGAGTGGGAAAGGGGCGGGGCTATGGCAGGAGGCGAGCACCCGAGAGAAGAGGCAGGTCTGAGCTAAGCCAAGGGAAGGGCTGAGGCTGGAGAAAGGGATGGATAGAGCAGAATGAAGGAGCTAGGGCAGAAGGGGCGGGATTGAGGTAGGAAGCGGGGGACCGGGGCAGGAGAAAGAGACAGAGGGGCGGGGTTTCGGCAGAAGGGGTGGGGTTGAAGTAGGATAAGGGAGGAGCTGAGGATGGCTGGAGAACGAATGGTCTGGAGAATTGGGAAGTGAGTCTACTAGCGTTTATTAAGTGCTACATGCCTGGCGCTGTGCAAATTACTGAGGATACAAAGAAAGGCAAGAGACAGTCCCAGCCCTCAAGAAGCTCATAGTTTAATGAGAAAGACCACATACCAACAGCTATGTACATGCAAGATCTATACAACGTAAAGAGTGGGTGGGACTGAGCTGGGATGGGATTTCAGAAACCTTGTGCTTCGGTTCTGGGCAGAACTTAGGACCGTTAGGCTTCCTATAGGAAAGAACCATCTTTTCACTGCTCTACCTGCACGCTTTCGACCAACCATCAAGTATTTGTTAAACGCCTACTAGACGTCGGGTACTAAGCTGGGTACTGGAGATACAAGGGCAAAAAGGAAACAGTCCCTGCCCTCAAGAAGCTTTTACTCTATCAGAAAAGACAAAAGTTTTAGACTTTTGGGTCACCCTGTACAAAGTATATACAAGGCAAATAGAGGAGGGGGAGGCAGAGAGACAGAGAGGCACAAGCAATTGGAAGGGTCAAGAACTTCTTTGTGTAAGTAGTGCTTGAGCTGAGTCTTGAAGGAAACCAAGGATGCTAACAGCAGGGATGGTGAGGGAGTATATTCCAGAATAGATGTTAGCCAGTGCAAAAGTGTGGAGTCGGGAAGCGGAGGTAAGAAGAAGAGTAAGAAAGCCAGATTGGCAGAGTAGGAGGGAGTGCAAGGTGATGAAAAGAATCAAGTCACAATCAGAAGACCTGGGTTCAGTTCACAGGGTTTAACACTTACCTAGCTGTGTGACCTTTGGCTTAAGATCACTTAAGCTCTCTTGCCACTGATCCTTTGATTGGAAAATGATGAGTATACCAAATACTTAAGGGGATCATTATGGGGAAAGCACCTTTGTAAATCTTAAAGCCAGTGGAGGAGCAATCCTGTAAGAATTCTGAAGAGGAAAGTTATAAACCACTTTGGAGTAGTGGAAAGAGCACTAGGACTGATACCTGGGTTCTGATCCCCAATCTGCCATTAATTTTTTGTGTCATCTTGGGCTTTTCCCTGTCAGGGCCTCAGTTTCCCAACCAATTGGTTTGATTTCAGTGTGAGAAAATCACCTTAGCTGATGGTGGAAGTGCAGGAGAAAAGTGAGCCTCAGAGACATTCTTTTTCCAGCTTTTTCTCTGTTTACCAAGATCTATAGAAATGACATTCTGTGGGTGGCAAAATTGGCAAAATAAGTTCAGAGATGAAGTTTGAGAGGAAGAAACTAAATGCTAATCCCTGTGTCCCTAATGGCCTCAAGAGCTCCCACAACAAACAATGCTCTTACCCTTAACAAAGTAAGCAACATAAATTCCTTTTTTCTGTGTGTTTGTTTACTCAGTGTTCTCATGCCTTTGCATGTATGCCTTTGCATATTTTCCCCAGTGCAAAGTGTGTGGTGTATACCCAATGGCACGTACACCTAGCAGCGGGGAATCATGTAGCTAAATCCCATTGTATTGCCAGGCATCCGGTGCAGCATCACAGATGCTTTTTGATGGAAATGTTTTGAATGAAGGGTGACCAGCATAGTCCAGCAGAAGCAGAGCAAAGAAAAGGCACATCAAAGTGACTCTGAGAACACTTTAAAAGAACATAAATAAATGCAGACACAATAGAATGTATGTTAGAGGTTTAAAAAAAAAAAAGTGTCTAGGGCTACTTAAGGAAGTCAATAGGTTCCACGCTAGGAAGGGGATAGTTGGTGGAGATGGGATATTTCATTACATAGTAAGCCCTATATAAATGTTAGTTATTGTTATTCTATATTATCATTACTAACGAACCAATTCTGGACTTTATAACTCGTGAAGCAACAGACCAAAGAGAGCCAGGACCGGAGCCTTTTCCAAAAGAGGATTAAGTCGGCCTAACTCTAAAATCCCTTCTCTTAGATTGTAATTTAAAGGCAGGGACTGTTATCGTAGTCTGTGTTCTCGGGCACAGAGCCTTACGCGCATTCGAGCCGCTTTCATGGGTGCAGGTCAAACCGAACTGAATTGCATTCCGCCTCACGGATGTTGTGACCTTGCTGTTGTGAAGTCAAGCTAGTAGCTTTAAGTCTCACTGGCGGCGAGGTGACAGCAGCTGCAGTTAGAATCTGCCCGATTCCATTCAACTAGTTTCCTGGACTCCTATTGTGTCTCAAGCCTGGTAGGAGAGCTCGGGGCCATGGCGCCCTCCGACGAGGCAATCGGCTGGCTAGCCGGGGCTGTGCGAGAACACTGGCTCCTGGTCTTGCTGCTAGTATCCGGTCCCCGCCGCCCGTCGTGTCCACTCCCTCTTTCCCGTCTCAAATGGGCGGGGGCCTTGGAGGGGTGAGAGGGGACCGCAGCCCCTCCCCAGCAATCAGCACCTGGCCAGGAGCCCCGGCCATTGGCCGACTGGAAGGCCGGCACGGCAGCCATTGGCTGGCCGCACTAAGGAAACATGCGGCCGCTGCGGACTAGAGCACAGCTGGCGGGGCCGAGGGCAGGAGCCGGAGCGGGAGCTTGGCCGGGAAGCGGGTCACCGGGCAGAGGGAATGGCCGGCGCGGGACTTCGAGCGGTGGGGTGCCGCTGGTTACGGCTCCGAAGAGACGATGTCCCCGGCTGGCAGCGAGCTGCTGCTGCCTCCTCCTGCCAAGGCTGCGGTCCCTCGGTCCCCGGCCCCGCCTGTGCAGGCTCCTCCAGCCCCGGCGCCCACTGTCCCGTCGCCAGCGCCTCCTACTCTTTCCCTGACGGGGTTGCCCAGCGTAGTGCCGTCCCAGCCCCTGCCGCCCAGTCTCCCGAGCCCAGCGCCTACCTGTGGTCTAGGTACCGGGAGATGAGGAAGCTGGTGCACGGTAAGAGTAGGGATAGGTAGAATTTTGGAGGGCAGAAGGACAGACTGCACTGGACCGAGAAGCAGGAGACCTACTGCATTCTCGTCTTGGCGCTGCCAGGATTCGCCGGGTGGTCTTGGGCAAATCTCTTTGCGTCTCAATGTCCTCATCTGTAAAATGAGGGGGTTGGATTGGTATAGCTTTCACAGGCCCCTTTCAAAGATGACATAGGTCACAAAGCATCCCTAGGGGAAGAGGCTTTGCCATCTGCCTTTGGGGAAGATGCCACAGGTGACTGTATCTCCATGGTCCACTCCCTGTCTACATAGTAGGATTGGGGACGATTTAAGGAGGAATGCTTCCCCAAGACTGTGTGCTCCAAATAGTCAGGGTAGGCTGGGATCGGGCACAGGGCTTCCAGAATAGCTACCTACTCTCTCCACTATTCTAAGCCTCAGCGCTCCCCCCCACCACCCCCAAGGTACACCAGATCTACAAGTAGTCACGAATCCCTCAATGACCTCCCCACAAAAAACTTCTTTAGGGCCCATCAGAGACAGAGAGCTGCTCCCTTTCTCCCCATCTCCTCCCCCCCCACCCAGGGTCTCTGGGAAAACAGGACTGCACACAAATGATTCACTGTAGATCCTGATGGGATAAACTAAAGCCAGAGGATTAAAGGTGAAGGTACTGTTTTACAGGTAGTATAACCTGGCTGCTCTTATAGGCAAATCTAGGAATTATCCTGATTTTTGTTTAGCCTCGAATTTTGGCAAGCCTTCTCTTTCCAATCTTTTGTAAGGGGACAGGGTCATATATTTGTGTACTTTAATCTCTTTCTGAAACTTCTTTTGTAGACATCCTTTGTAGAAAAGGGATGATGGTGAAGGTCTGAGCCCCTAGAATAAACATAGCCAGATTTAATTTTGTTTTGACCTAAGAATTTACTCTTGCCACGTACAAGTGAATTTGAAGTTTGCTCCTGGTTGTCTGATACCCTGCTTAGCATAATATCATCCTGAGATTAACCTGTTAATAAGAACACTGAC
This sequence comes from Vombatus ursinus, assembly GCF_900497805.2. Lineage (NCBI taxonomy): Eukaryota > Metazoa > Chordata > Mammalia > Diprotodontia > Vombatidae > Vombatus > Vombatus ursinus. The sequence goes on from NW_020954598.1 coordinate 19,800,606, forward strand.
TTTAAACATGAGTTAGTTTTTTTTAACCTAGCATTATACCCCTAATCCGGAAAACCCAGTTTCCAGTTATTCAACTCAAGTCAACCAACTATTCTCCCTCCCAGTTTTAGCCTATCTTCTCTCACCAAACTATCTAATAGCCATCTGGAACATGTCTAGGTACAAAAAGAATTGATAGATATCTATAAGACATTTGGGGAAGCTGTTGGCAAGAAGAATGAGGGCTGTGTCTAGAGGCTGACACTTGCTGCCAGGTAAATATATAGAGGAGCTGCTACTGCAGTCTGAAAAGAAGCTGACCCTGGCTATGGACCTGGGATAAATTGATTTAGTGACCTAGAAGTGAGGCTGAGGCTGATTAAATGCTATTATTGGTTCAAGCCATTCAGAGATGCAAATGTTGCACCTTTCCTTATTAATGCCTGATTCCTAGAGCAGAACCCTTCTACCATCCCCTTTAGATCCAAGCAGAATCAGATTCAGAATCCAGTCCACCTCTTGAAAGACTACTTGTGTGACCTTGGACAACCTCTGGGACAATTTCTTTCTCCCCTCTTGCCCATTTCCCTGTAAGATTCAATTTATCATTTAAGTGCCTGTCTCATACAAGACCATGTTCTAGGGCTGAGGTTACAAAGACAAGAAACATGAAATGGTCTGACCTCGAGGGGCTTACATTCTACTGGGGGACACTGTATGTATGCGGACAAACAAGTACAAAAGAATTTGAGGAGAGAGAGAGCATTAATACCTGGTAGGTCAAGGAGGGCTTTGAGGAAGAGATAGTTTCTGAGCTTCCTTGAAGGAAGATAAGGATTCTGAGGAGCAGAGATGGAGATGGGATAGTGACCTTATGTCCCTCACAGGGGTAGGACTCCAGTGATACATGAAGGTACTCTGGAAGTATAGACTGTCACAGATAAAAGAGGATTTCCGTTATTTTAACAGCTAAGGCTTCCACACTGAATTTGGTTTGGAGCTCATGGGGAAAGGAGAGTAGAATGAATGTGTGATACACTAAGTGTTCCCAGCTCAGTGGCCATGCCAGCATAGCCAAGACTGGCATCCTGTGGTACCATTCTGGACCAGTTGAGGCATTTCACACCATTCCTTACAGAGTACAGCCAGGTAGCTTTTTTTGGTAAAGCTTCACGAGCCTGCTAGAGGGGCCCAATACGAGAACTGGGCTGGAGAGGAAGAAGCATGTCTCACCCAAACTCACCCCATTCCACATTGCTTAAGATATGTCCTAATTAAACCTCAAAGACGTATAAATGTGTTGCAATTGGAATGGTTTTGTTTATGACTCTTTAACTGAAAGACTTTGGAGGGGGAGGGGGAACAAAAAAGACTTTGAGTCTTTTTCCTTTAATGCCCTCAAGAATACAGCGCTGAGTGTAGCCAGCCCTTTCTCCTTAGAAGTACAGATGTAGTAGAAATGTTTGTGCCCTAAGCCCTGAGAGCCATGTTTGATTCAACTACAATGAAGGGAACAAATATTTCAATCTCTGAAATACATGTAGGTAACATAAACTTCTCAACTAGGCTTAGAGAAGATCCTGCCCCCACCAAGTCAAACTTTTGGACCAACACACACTTAAACTACTGTAAGCCAAAGTTAACATCTTAGAACAAGTTTGCAAGTGTAGGTATAAGTGCTATATGATATAAGATCCAGAGCTGGGGTATCTGGTGGACAAGTGAATAGAAGAGCTATCTACCTCTTAGGACTGAACCTTGTTACATTTCAGTAATCCGTTTTACCTAAACAAGCTTATCAGCCACGTCATCTATCTTTTTTTTCTTATGTCTTATTCATGTTGAATAGCAAATTAATGAAAAAGTAGTTTAGTACTTATTATGTGCCAGGCACTGTGCTGAGTAAGCGCTGGAAATTTGACCTTACACACAGCTCTGTGACTGAGCCACAGGCAAGAGAAAACGAAACACCCATTGCCCAAGCAGCTTACAAATGAGGCTTTATACAAACCAAGCTTTTGGCTACATCACTGTGTGTCTTTGGACCCCAGGGGGCAAAAGCTTCCTATAGTGTCCATCTGGGGACTGGGAAAAGAGCCAGATTGCCATCTCTTAGGGAGAGATGGGAGGGAGGGCCTGAGTAATAGTTCAGCAAAGCCAGGCATCCATCTCTCACAAACACACCTACTGACTTAATTAGCAATGTTCTTGGCCAGCCTGGATACAGGGAAATGTGGTCAGCAGGGGATCTGGCAGGCTCTTAGAAGAAAATCGAATTAGAGGAGACTGTCTTGCCAGCCACTCACCTCCATCCACACTCTGGAAGTCCTACCTGTTAAATACCACTTCAGCCCTGCATGCACTACCTCCAGGGGATTAGGGAAGCCAGATGGGAGAGAAATAAGGACACAGACCAGAAAGACTAAATCAGGCTGCAGAATAATGACAAACAGTGCTGCTCTTGACTTCTTGGAGGCTGGGGGCATGGAGTACAAAAGATGGGGTGGGGAGTGGAAGGAGGTCTATGTGGATCCAGAGCCTGTTCAAACAATGCCAACAAAACTAAGCAAGTATTTGAAAGTGCTTCAGCCAGGAGGGACCCCAGAGGCGCTCTGGGTTTGGTCCCAAATTATGAGAAAATTAGAGCCACCTACTTTATCCTGATTAGGGGGAAGTGAAGGTCAAATGATGACAGGTATTTGGGAGGATTAGATGAACCAATGAGCCATTAACCATGTGGCTGTTCAGCACATTTTGATTCTGAAGGCCACAAAACAGGTAAGCTTGACTATCCTTTAATTAGTTTGCTAATTCTTAGCATCCATCTTAGAGGTAGAAAAAAAACCTATTTAAATGTTGGGGCAGGATCAAGAAGGGACTGAGTGGGTATTGTTGGCAGGTTTATAAATGTATCTTTCTGGAAGAGGCAGGAGAAACTGGGGGATGGAGTGAGGTAGGAATTAAATAGTCCTAAACCCCACCCTTCTCAAAAGTTCAAACACCATGTTTCCTCCTTTCTTGCAGACCTCCTTCCTCCTGAAGTCTGTAATCTCCTTAACCCAGCTGCGATCTATGCCAACAATGAGATCAGCCTGGGGGATGTGGAGGTGTACGGATTTGACTATGACTATACCTTAGCTCAGTACTCTGATTCGTTGCACTCCATGATTTTCAACGCAGCCAGAGAGATCCTAATACAGCAGTATAAGGTAAAAACACTGATAGAGATTTCTCTCTCTGTCTCTCTTTCTCGTGCCCCAGCCAGTATGCAGCTCTGTATTTCCCCTATCCATAAAGGTCCACAGTGCCCTCCTTGTGCACTCAGATATGGTAATCAAGGTTGCAAAACAGTACCTGGATTCTGGTCCCAATGTCTGCCTCCCTGGGTGAAGGCAGCACCCTGCTCACCCTTTGCCTTTGCCCTCCGCCTCTTCCCCTATGGTTACAGTGGGACAAAACATGGCTCCATCTCAACCTATTTGTATTTAGGCTGTTGAAGTTGTTGTTTCAGACTCATGCTTTGTCTGCTAACCACTCTCCCCATACAGTACCCAGGAGAAATCCGAAAATATGATTACATCCCCGATTTCGCCATTCGAGGCCTACATTACGATGTGCAAAAGGTGAGTAAGGAGAGGTTATGCAACTTCCATGAGGTTCTGGAGAACAAAGCTTGGCCCCTGGAGTCCGAAGAGATCAGAGTTTAGATTCCATCTCTGAAACTTGCTTGTTGTGTGACTATGGGCAAGATATGAGCAACCTCTCTGTGCCTCGGTCTTTTCATCTGTATGATGAGAATAATACCCATAGTATCTACCTCCCAGGGCTGTTCTACAGATCAAATAAGATTTTACATATACATATAAAATGAACTTTGCAAAATTTAAAATTAGATATAGAGATATACAGGTATACAGGCATATAGAGATACATATGTGTGTGTACTTCATTATGTTATCGTCATCATCATCACCATCATCATGTTATCATCATCATCATCACCATCATCATCATCACCATCATCACCATCATCATCATCATCATCATCATCATCATCATCATCATCATTCTCCTCCCCACATTTTACTGACAACCAGTTTAGGAACTTTTCTGGAGCCTAGGTAGCATACATCTTGGAATTGAATGTGCAGTGTGATAAGAATGGTCTTACGGTACTTTTCCTATCTGGAATCTTCCAGATCTTGCTAGGTATATATATGTCTGTGTGTGTGTGTGTGTGTGTGTGTGTGTGTGTGTGTGTGTGTGTGT
>NW_020954598.1:19804863-19845672 GCF_900497805.2 Vombatus ursinus
TGTGTGTGTGTGTGTGTGTGTGTGTGTGTGTGTGTGTGTGTGTGTGTAATAGGAAGTGTTTTTGGCAAGTGTCTCCGTAGACTCTGTTCTCTGGGAAGTGATGGCCCTCCTTAAACTGTGGCTCTTGTAACCTGTTCATTTCCAGATCTTTCAGCTCCATATCTGGCCTAAACTAGGCTAGCAGAGAGTGAGGATGTTTTTATTTTTACTGTCAGTGACAGTAGAAGTTGATCATCAGCCTCAAGGACTTCTCTGCAAATCAAGCCACAGAAGTTCCAGGACAGGATAGAGTTCGGGCCCCTGATGTTTCTTCCACAAGCCCCCCAGGGTTCTCCCTTTCTCAATGCTAGCTTGTGGGTCCTCCCTCTCAGGACCACAACCTCAAGCTTTTTCTGTGTGTCTGTGTGCATATGTTGGGGATGGGGTAGGAAGCAGTCAGGCCCTCAGAGATGTGCCTAGTCTGTGGTTCTTTCCAAAGCTAGACAGATCAGGAAAGCAGTTGGTGGTGGGATCTGATAATCTCAGTGTTTAGACTAGAGAGAGGCAGAGGATAGAAATAAGTATATGAGAAGGTGAATGTGTTGGCATTTCATGTCATTAATCAAATATAGGGAAATGACTTGGACATTCAGGGGATTGACCTTTATGGGAAAGGCGCTAACCACCCCACCTGGATTTCTTTGGGGTAGGCACCCTTGTCAGTAAAACAAATCACTCCCCCTCTATGATTCCTTTTCATGCCTAATTCTTACTCATGTTCTTCCACTGAGGGTCCACCAAATATGCTGGTGGTCTTCTTATTCTCTTGTATTAAAACGTGGGTATCCTAATGCACCATATGGATTTCCAGTCATTGTTTGAGAGGTCCACCTAACAGAATAATTAAATGGTTACTCTCCCTGGGTAAGAAGAGACCAAGGACCAGGGTACTGGAGTATGAAGCTTGAAACCTAGGTACCTCACTTGCTTCCTGCCCCTATATCTTCCATGTTTAATCAATCAATAAGCATTTATTAAGTTTCTACTATGTACCAGGCATTGGGGGTACAAACAAAAATTAGAGCATCTCTCCCCTCAACAAACTAACATATACAAGTATAAGTGTATTTTTTAAAAATTTTGAAAGTAATTTAGGGAGGAGAAGGGGGGATTAGGAAAGATTTCGTGAAAAAGATACCACTTGAGGACAACTTTAAAGGAAACTAGGGATGCCAAGAGTCAGGAGGAGGCTGAGCATTCTGGGCACGAGGAGAAAGCGAGTGCACGGGCATGGAGATAGGAGGAAGAGCATTATTTGTTCAAAACAGCCAGAAGGCCAGTTTGGTGAAACTGTAGCAAGTAATAAGCAGGGGTGTCTGGGGTGTTCAGGGAGGACTGGCACCTCTGGTGTGAGGGCTTTCCGAGCCCTTTTCAGGGCTGCTTATCCACTCTTGGTGCCTGCTTGGCACCAAGCTCTCACCTGTGGCTCCAAGAAGCATGCACAGCAGCCACACCCCAGGAAAAACCATCTCAGCTGATAGGCTAGGCCGGGGTGAGGATTACCGACAGGTCTCAAACCCATCGGTGAGTTAGGGGGGTGTCTACCCCAAGCATGCGAAGGATTCCCCTTGCAGAATGGGCAAATGAGAAGTTTGTTTCAAAGGTCGTGAAGGTGACTGAAGCAGGCGCTGTGGTCAGTGTTCAGTCAGACATCAAAGATGCCAAGGTCTTCCCAAGGTCATCCGCTGCATCCCCAGTCATCGCTAGTCATCCTGACTTTTGTCTTGCCACTGGACTTCAATGACTCTGAAAGAGAGAGTGAGGCTGACAACTTTGTGCAACTCTTCCTCTCTTGAATCCAGTTCACAGCAAGTTAAGACAGCGCCCCGTGACGTCATTGGTCCTCTTCCAAAACGAAGTACAAACAACAACAATAGAATGTGGGAAGGAGAATGATATCTAGTAATCCTAGAGGCAGATGATGCTTTAAATACTCTTGTTGATGGCCATCAAGGAACAGCTGAGTGGGCTCTAGCAATGTCCTTGGCAGGGTGGCTGGTCTGCCCCACATCCTGAGCACTATGACCTTTTCCTCTGCCCCGCCCTGGAAGGATGGCTCTCCTGAGCTCCTCTGCTCTGGCCTAAGGGCTCTCTCTTGCTTTACATACCTTTTTAGCTCCCCTAAGGGATCCTCCTCCAGCTGTTCCACTGGGCTGTTCTTTGTCAGGGTCTGCCTTCCCTGGCCGACCAGTTTAGATGAGAACACTTGTCTTTCAAAAGTCAGGCTTGAGAAATAAGGCCCCTGAGAAATAACAGACTTGCCGGGTCTTCCCTGTCTGTCGCTCTCGTCCCCCCAGAGAACCACGTTCGTTCTTTTGTGAGTCCCCTACCTCCCAGAGCAGGAGAGAGTCTTAACAGGGATCTGAATGGGCCAATGATGACATCAGATAAGTGAACTGGAAAGCGAATTGTTAGCAACTTTAATAAAGAACTTAGCTCTTAAAAATAAACTCTCCAGTAAAACTGTGGTAGATAATTAAGATCTGTGCCTGCTTTTCTTCCTTGGCCAGAGTCTTCTGATGAAGATTGACGCTTTCCATTACGTCCAATTGGGAACAGCCTACAGGTCAGTGTGAAAGGTCTTGTTCTCAGGCCTGGGATTTGGATTAGGTTTTACACATTCTCCTTGGGGGCTTATCATGGTTGTTGGAGGAGTGATCTTCCTTGCCTTTGGGGGAAATCCCTGGCCAGAAGCTGAACAGTCAGGAATATAGGACTCAGCTTTGGAAGGGACCTTGGAGGTCATCTGGTCCAACCCCACAGAGAAGGAAATTCTTCTGGACTTCCTGGAAGTGTCTTTCCTAAGACCACAGGGGTAATAGAAGCAGGATGCAAACCTAGCCCCTCTGACTCCAAACCCAGTGCTAATTCTACAACACTTAGGCACCTGATGCTCACTCCTCCTGGCAGTTATGCCTGGGCTCAGGGCCTTCTGCACACATAACACTACTCCTACGTATGGCTGATGTTCTGTCTTCGAGGCACATGTATGCACACACACATATACACACAGACACACACACACACACTCACACACGTACACAAGTTCAGTCTGGTTCATTTTTCTAACACAGCCTCAGCCCAGCTTGTGCATGGGTTTCTATGCTGGCCTCCTCTGCTGGAAGGTTTCCTACATGAAGCTTCCTTCTCCTGGCTAAAGGAAGGCCTGAGGAGAGGAAGCTCTGAGCCGTGGGCGGCCATCCTGCTCAGAAACCAACCAACCTTGGCTCATGTTAACTGAGGTGGTAATAGAAAACTTTGTTCCTGTTGCGTAATATTGTCAGATTGTTCCCTAGTGTATCAAGTGATTTTGCTGATTTTTTTTCTCTTTCTCTTTTTCTTTAAAAAAAAAAGTCTGCTGTAAAGAAGGGTTCTCTGGGAGGAAGAGAGGAAAAGATACAGGGAGAGATTTCAGCGATACAAAAACAAAAGATACAATAAAAAATGTATTTTAAAAATAGAAAACTTTTTTTCCTCAGGGGTCTCCAGCCTGTTCCTGATGACGAAGTGATTGACTTGTATGGGGGAACCCAGCACATCCCACTCTACCAGATGAGTGACTTCTATGGCAAGGTACTAGGGACAGAATAGACCGTAGGACATGGGATTCAAAATTCCCCAGCTTCAGAAAATGACTTATGCTTTTTATGTCTCCATGTTGGACCAGAAAACTAGGATTTGGGGATGAAGTGATTTTTCTTTCTCATGTACATGCCTAAAGCCATACTGGAAGCTTAAATGTCACTTCCAGCCTCCACCCATCCTGAAAAGTGGTCCTACTTTGGTTTGGGAAATGCTAGGGCAAACCAGTGTGTTATTTATATTTCTAATACTAATCCTCAGACCTCTGAGGGGTGGGGAGGCAAGTTGCTCCCCAGGCCCCGTGACCCTGCTGATTTCACCTAAGGGCCAAGTACGGTACTGAGAAGGAATTCTTTGATGGGCCTGGGAAAAAAAACCTATGCCTTTTCCCATATCTGGAGTATAGTCCTTACCTTCGACCTTAAGGAGCTAAAGGATTATCATTTTGTCCCCTAAGAATGTGATATGTAAAACATGGCAGCGGTTCAATCAGAGCGGGAAACTTTGAGAGCTCGGTCAGACTGGCTGGCCTGTCTGTGTTGGTGGAGTCTGGGCGTACTGACAAAAGACAAAAGGGTCAGTTCTTCTGCCTTCTACTAGGGAAGAAGGCATTATGGGTAAAATACCCCTGGGTGGGTAAGGCCAAATACTGTTGGAAGCTTAGCTTTTCCCAAGCTTGACTAAGCTCCCTGGGGAATATACATCCCCAGATTTGTTCAGGGGACCTTAGCACATTTGGGGAACCAAATTGGAAACCTTGTAAGCTAAGATGGTCTGACGTATGCCAGAGCTGCCCTTAGCCCCTAAGCCACGCAGACTGGGAAGTTGGTGACAGTTCTATACCTGTCTGCCTGCCTACCATCCTGTAACCCTACAGCTCTCTAAGGGCTAGAAACAGAAATGTTAGTAACTGCCTTATTACTTCTTCATCTCCCCAGCCGATATCCCTTGCTCTCTTTTTGTGAGGTGGGAGAAGGAAAATGTTGCTTACTGCTAAACCTTTAGTCCTTAGCTCTTGGAGGCGGCTTTATACCGCCTGTCACTAATACTAAGCTAAGTCAGGATAGAATGAAATGCCGCATAGTTGGCAGCATTAGCCTTTCCTGATGTTTCATAGCAAACAACTCCCCCCTCTCCCCCCACTCCCTTGACCCTGCCCCCGAGTTATTACCCAGGGCTCCATGGCCAGGGTTCTTTCAGCCTGACCTGAAAAATGCCGCTGGAGTCACAGGCCCTCACTCTGTCCTTGAGAGCATGACCTGGTGGCCCATCTGTCCATGCTTTCCCAGCCACTTTGGTCATCTCTGTCAGTCTTCGCTCTGCCCCTCTGGACAAATCCTGTGTTTGCCCTCTTGAGAATGAATGAATACCTTAAAAGAAAGGGCCAAATCCTCTGCTTTGTGTTCCACATGGTACCAGCAGCTCGTAGATGATGGAAACATTTGCCCAGGCTGGTTAAGAGTCTGTGGGCCCTGCAACTTTCCTGGGAATAAGAGAAAGGGGACATTTCTGCCTTTGGGCCAGCAGAGCCTGTGTTTTGACCACAAAGTGGAGCTGGGAATCATTTTCTCACCTCATTCCCTTCTCACCAAGGGATTCCCTAGCCCTGGGACTTTTTTCACTGTCAGGCTTTTCCCCACCCCTGTCTTTGGGTGATGGTTCTCAAGATCTAGCAACAAATATTTATTGAGTGCTGGACACTGAGCATACAAGGACAAAGAATGAAAAACCAACTCTACTCACTAGAGCTTACAGTCTAATGGGAGAGACAAGCGCATATCTAAATATAGACAGTACAGTAAGTAAATCTAAATATAGGCACTGTGCTAAAATAGAGGCAGTTTGGGGGGGAGGTCCTAGCAGTTGTAGGGATCAGGGAAGTCTTCATGCAGAAGATGGAGCCCGAGCTGCATTGCAAAGGAAGAGAAGGACTCCCATGAGGCAGAGATAAGGAAGGCACGCATTGAGAGAGGATGCAAAGGCATCAGAGATGAGGGACAGAGAGGAGTCTATTTTGGCCAGAGTACAGGAGGGAGAATAATGTCCAATGAAGCAGGTTGGGAAGGGCTTTAAAACTAAACAGGAGGTTCAGGAGTACGTATGTGAGTGTACGTGTGCTGGCCCCTCCAAACGCTCACCTGCGTACACATACCCTTAATCCAGAGAGATGCGAGAGAACAACAGGACAGGTAACCTGGCCGCTGTCCTTGGGGGACACCCAGAGGGGAGGAAGTACCTGAAAATAAGTGTGATGAGGTGGTGCAGTGAGGTGTGAAAATGGATATACATGTGCTCAGATGACCACGGACAAGACTGAGTGTTTAATAAATACTGTTTTGATGAGCACTTCCCTCCACATTTGGAGAATTCAAATATACAGATTGGGCAAAGTTCAGATGGCTCTCATAGGAGCTAGGAGAGCTTCCTCTTCTAGATTTGGGAAGAGACGCAGATGTGGTCAGAGTTGAGGCCTCTGACGTTGCCTCCAGCCTGAACTCGACGTAGAACCTTTCCTTCCTGTCAGATGAGCACTGTTTTCCGTCGCCTCTAGGTACTGAGTTCTCTTTTGTCTCTCAGACTTAGCCTCCTTCCCTTCCTCAGGGCCCTTCTCTCAAACAGTTCATGGACATCTTCTCGCTTCCTGAGATGGCCCTTCTCTCCTCCGTGGTTGACCACTTCCTTGCCCATAGCCTGGAGTTTGACCAGACTCACCTCTACAAGGATGTCTCGGTGAGGAGTGAGTTCTGGAACGGGACCTTCAGGAAGGCCTGGATGTGACCTCCCCCCCTGCCCCCTCCCTGCCAGAAAGACCTGCCAGCAGCACTTATGGAATTATTTTTGTGGGAGGAGGTCATTTTAAATTGGAGGCAGAAGCTAGGGCAGGGGGTGGGGAGTGGTCCAAACTGGCTGTCAGGGCCATCCCTGGAGGTAGCAGTGCTGAGAAAACTGGCCCAAAAATCCAGACAGAGCCTGCTATGGCCCCAAGATGATCAATCAAAAAGACTTTGCCTACTCTGCCCCCCATGCCGTAGGGGTATGAAGGGCTGAAGACTTCAATCCTCCTCCTGGAGGGCTCACGAGTCACTTAGCAAAATTCCATGAATGTCCCACGTCTTTTCCCCAGTCAAAATCTGGGTCCTTTGGCGGTCTGCGCCTAAGGTTCCCAAGAAATATCCAGATTCCTTAGCAGCTTCTGAGGCAGAATGGGGAGAAAACATAGCAGATAATCCTGCCCCTTGGTACAGAGACAGGAAAGTCCCCCAGCCCTGGCAGCTTAGAAGCTGATGTTCATGCCCTCTAGGATGCCATCAGAGATGTCCACATCAAGGGCCTGATGTACCAGTGGATCGAGAAGGACATGGGTAAGCAGACCCCACTGCAATGTTGGGTAGGCCCTTGGGTCTCTCCTTTAGGTTCCAGGTCTCCCCAGGCCCTTTGCTTAGACCCATATGTGGGGACTTGAAAGGATAGAACTTGCCTTGAGGTCACAGTTGGCTATCCTTGGCAAGTTCTGCCCTTGTCCAGAGGTCCCTCTGAGTCTCTCCCAGGTGTACAAGGCTCTCTTCTGCTTCTCTATGCACAGTGAAGCAGTCAAGGATAGAGAAGCTTTCTCTGGGCTCTTCCAGGCCATTCACAAGTTTTTCTGAAACAGCAAAGGGTGCTTGTAGAACAAATGGGACCCTGCCCACAAGCAACCTGGAGGCTGATCTGAGAAATGCAGTTAACCTAAGCAGCCCACTTACAATTGCACATTAGGGAAAGAGTAGCTCAGAATTAGGACAAAGCGAAGGCTACGCCAATCCAGGAAAGATTCTTGGAGAATGAAGGGCTGGACTATGATCATAAAGGCAAGGAGTCCTGGCTGAGCAGGGCATTGACCAGCCCACACTGGCCCTCCATTCTCTTCCAGAGAAGTACATACTCCGTGGAGATGAGACACATGCTGTCCTGACCCGCCTCGTCAACCATGGCAAGAAGCTTTTCCTCATCACCAACAGCCCCTTCAGCTTTGTGTGAGTCTCCTCCCCATCTCCGTGTCTCAGGGGAAGCCTGGTAAATGAATGAAAACTCTGTCAAGTAGTAAGGGCTTATTTAATAAACAAAAACAAAAACAAAAAACCTCCCAAATATGAAGGAAACTGGATTCAGAATCCAGAGGCCTGGATTATTTTTTTTCTGTCCAAAGGAGAATCAGGCCCACCTGGTGACCCTTCCTTTCCCTGTAGAATTGGGAAAGAACTTGGTTTTCAGGGCTGCATTCCCTGACCATGGTGGGGTACCAGCAGCATGCCCAGCTGAGGAGTGGACAAACAGTGGCTTGGCCTCTTGAAGACAACCCTCACTCTTCTACCTCTTGCCCCTGAAGTCACACAACTAGACTGAGAGTTCAGCATTTCAAGGACCCTCTTCTCTGTAGGAGGTCTACACTCCACCACCACCCTACCTCCCTATGTGCAGCCCCATAGTTGGGGAGGGGAAGGGACTAGCTCTGATATAAGGAGTCAGAAGAAGACAAGGACAGACTTCTCCAGGGAATGCCCAAACCTACTCTCTAGGGGAATACCACTCCTAAAACGAAATGCCCAAACCCCAGCCTCACTTGGGGATTCTAGCACCAGGTTCCTCTTACTTGACAGTTCAGCTCAATTATCTCAATGGGATTAGTGGAGGTGGTGTGGGAAGGTGGGTAGGAGGGGGTTGGGCACCCTCGGTTGCTACATCTTTGTCTCCTGATTTCCCTTCTCTTTTTAAAATATTCTCTTTTCTTTCCCTTTTCTTCTTTGACTACTGCACGCTGCCATCCTCAGGAACAAAGGGATGAAGCACATGGTTGGCAAGGATTGGCGCGATCTTTTTGATGTAGTCATTGTCCGAGCTGACAAGCCAACCTTTTTCACAGACAGGCGCAAGTAAGCTGGGCACTGTCTGGGGGTCCCCAGTTTTCCTATCCTTTTCCAAACATCTTCTGCTGGAGAGCTGAGTCTTAAAAACAGAGGGTGGAAGGTGGGAGATGGAAAGGAGGTGAGCATGAAGGATGAGTCCCGTGTGGCTGGCCCTGCCATCTTTGTGATGGCAGGTCACTGAACCCATGGGGTGGACTCAGGTCCCTGCTCTGCCCTCTTTCCCTCCCCCTCAGAAAAAGGAAATGCTATCCTGCCTAGAGGGTACCTGACAGATCCCACCTTATCCTTTGTATGTGAGTCTAGATATAGATAGGTAGATAGATAGATAGATAGATAGATAGATAGATAGATAGATAGATAGATAATCTGGACCTCACTAGGAAGAGAATTAATGAATATTTGTTTATGAATATGACTTAATGAATAAAAGTTTCTTATCCAACCTGAGTGCTGGGTGGTGGTTCTGGCCCCTTTCTCCCCTAAGGCTTTGGTGCTTTTGAGTCCTACCCTTAGAAGGTGGAAACCAGCCTAATATAGTTCAGTCTCCTGGAATGAATAGGAAGGAGCACAAATCCTCCTCCAAGCAGCCGAGTTCCCAGACAGAAACCTGACCCTGCTGGCCCCTGGGAACTGTGCCCATTTCCCTTCATGCACTTCTCCTGTGAGCCACCTTTCCCCTTATGGGCATAGGACCCCAGCTCCAAACCTGGTTCTAGCACCAACCCTGAGGAATCTGGGGAAGTGTGACTTCCATCCCATCTTCCCTTCAGCCTCAGCTAGGGCTGGTTTCCTCTTCCTTTTTGGCTCTGGGAGGAAAGAGGAAGTGAGGGCTAGGGTGACTCTAAGGCCCAGCTGACAGAGCAGACTGTTCACCATGCATGGCACAGCTGGGCAGCCATGCTGTCTGCGGGCTCCTTGACCTTTGGGCCAAAGGGCTGGGTGGGCCCATCAGCTTCATCCTGTTTACATTGGGGAGGAAAGCGCTTCCCAGGCTCTTTGGAACTGTCTGTCTGTCTGTAAGGTCACGATGGCTGACCTCTATGGGCTTGCTTTGTAGAATAGTACGAAGCTTTCCCAAGGTAATGGCACCATTGTCATTATCCTTTCTGAATTTCAGAATCACTCGTCGAGGTTCCATATCTGGTGGGTTCCCTGGTCCGTCCTGGTGACTGAACCAGTTTGTCTTCTTTTTTCTCCCTATCTATCCCTTCCTTCCACCCCAGGCCTTTTAGAAAACTGGATGAAAGTGGTGTACTCCAGTGGGACAAAATCAACCACTTGCAAAAGGGAACGATCTATCGTCAGGTAAGATGGGTGGACCAGATGGTCTTTAAGGTCCCTTTCTGTTCTAAATGAGCAACCAGTAGAGAAGGGGCAAAGAAGAAGTCCTCTTGTGTCCACAGTGGCACCTCGTGGTCAGGCATGTGTGAAAGATAGCATGGAGGCCAGGGCAACTGGGGTTGAGAGAGGTCTCAATGGACCCACAGCAGACAGAGGTCCCGTTTTCATTCCTGTTAGGGAAGAGTCATAACTATAGGCATGTAAGTCCTTCCTGAATTTGGGGACTTTCTGGAAAGGCTGAGGGTGACCCAGCCTCTAACCAGCAGGTCCAGGATCTGACCTCCGTGTTAACAGGCTGTTACACACACAGAATGTGACCCTGGAAAATAAATAGGGAAGTTAACTCACCTTCCTTAGAGTCAGGTGGATGGGTTGGTTTGCTCCGAGGGAAGGAAGGAGAGCTGGCAAACAGAAATAGTAGGAATGATCCCCTGGGTGGATTGAGGTTTCATAATGGGTTTAGCTGGACCTAAGTGGCGCTAAACAAAGGGGATTAACAAGGTTAGCTTAGGTCAGGAATTCAGAAATCTCAGTACTCAAGACCAGCTTCCAACAGTCCCAAGGGGCCTCCAATCTCTAGCCTTCAATCTGAGGGAGGTAGGGTGTTAAAAGGAAGGGGCTACTGAGTTAGTGCTTGAGCCTGACATGTAACCCCTGGAGACCAGAACCTTGTAGATCTCCCCTCATGGGAAATGAGGCACCTGGATCCTCTAGGCTTCCCCTGCCCTGAGGTGAAGGAAGAATCTCTGTTAGGATAGGAAAGCCCTTCCCATGGCAGAGATGAGAAGGCTTGAGACAAAGACTCTGGTTCTGCCTGAGAACCTGGCCCTCCAGTATGTCCCGAGGAGATGTCAGTCTTTGGAAAAGTTGTTGGAAAAGGCAAAGGCAGTAACCCACAGCTGTGCCTATACTGGCCATTCTCTTGGCCCAGCCACCTCTTTGGGCATGCCTTGTGTGGTTTTGACCCACCATTTTATAAGGAAATAGGCTGCAGACAGTAGGATTGTGCTTTTCCTTACCTTGCTTGGGAAGCCTGAAGGAGACTTTGGTTCCTCAGAGAAGTGAGGTTGATTTTGACATTTTGCTAGAATGTAGAAGGCGTTATTCTGGGAGAATGAGATATTTGCCTTCTCTAGAACAGAAACTAGGGAGCAGACTGGTCACATATCAGGGAGAAGGACGAGGGCCATGACACCAGCCTGATGATGCTGAGAGGCTCCATTATCTCCCCTAGAGCTAGCCTCAAAACCAGGAAGACCAAGTTCAAGGCCAACTTCTGATCCATGGTGTCTGGGTGACCCAGGGCTCCCACTGCTCTAGAAACTTCTCTGAGACCCTAAGCTGCAGAGAAGGTGACAATCTGCATGGGTAGGGAGAGATTCTTCACCCAAGTGTTCCCTATATCAGTGAAATCACAGGTCTGGTTCCTATTCCTAAGCTTAAACCTACCCTGGTTCCAGACATGCTAAATGTCTCTGGAAGAGTTGCAGTTCAATTCAACGTTTATGAAATGCCTACTGTGTGCAAGAAAGACCCCACAAGCTAGCTACAGGGAAACAAAATAGGACCTGCCCTCAAGGAGCTTAGATTGCACTGGGAAAGGGGGGAGAGGAACACATACACAAATAAGCAAATACAAGATAATAATAGGAAGAAGAAAAAGAAGAAGAAGGAGAAGAGGAAGAGGAGGATGATGAAGAAGAAGAAGAGGAAGAAGAGGAAGAAGAGGAAGAAGAAGAAGAGGATGATGAAGAAGAAGAAGGGAGTGGGCAGGACGATGCCCACTGAGAAGCTGATTTCAGCCTCCATAGATGTGTGGCACATGAATAACTCCATGCTCCTCTTAGCTATTCCCCATCTCATTCTTTTCCTTTCCCATCATGCTCCCATGCCCTCTAGCAGGTGACTGATCATCTCGACCTCACTGCAAAAGCCAGGGGTTTTCACAAGTGAGCTCCCTCAATTCCCCACTTTCCATTCCTCAAAACCTCTCAGCTCTTACACCTTCTCTTTCCTTCCTGTCATAGAAGACTGTTCCTCACTGAGAAGAATCCTCTCTGTGCTATTGACTATTCTTTGTTGGTGGGGTTTTTTTTTGGGGGGGGGAAGCAATCGGGGTTAAGTGACTTGCCCAGGATCACACAGCTAATTAAGTGTCTGAGGCTGGATTTGAACTCAGGTCCTCCTGACTTTAGGGCCGCTACTCTGTCCACTGTACTACCTAGCAGCCACTTAGCTATTCTTTTTATTATTCCCTTTTGCCTCCTGATGGGACCTTGTCCCAGCAATTCGCCCCCCTCTGTTGCACATATCCGATCTCTCCGTCTACAACCTCCTTCCTGCCTCTCTATAAACATATTTAAGTCTCTCTGATCTTAAAAAAAAAAAAAGCTCTTTCTTGACCCTCCTATCTCTTCTCCTTCACTGCCAAATTTCTTGAAAAAAAAAATTGTCTGTGCCCAAAAACATCATCTTGTTGAAGCAACAAGATGGCCCAAAGGATAGGATCCTGGACTGGGAGACTGGACGACTAAGTTCGAATCTTCAGACACTTACTAGCTGTGTGACCTTGGGCAAGTCACTTAGTTCTCCCAGCCTCAGTGTCTTCATCTGTCTAATAATGTTACCTGTCTCACAGAGTTGTTGTGAGGATCAAATGAAATAACATATAAAGTACTTTGCAAACCTTAAAGCACTATCGTTATTATTATTATTATTATTATTATTAAATGAATTAATTTATTTTTAGTTCTCAACATTCACTTCCACAAGATCTTGAGTTCCAAATTTTCTCCCCATCTCATCCCTCCCCCACCCCAAGATGACGTGCATTCTGAATACCCTTCCCCTAATTTGCCCTCCCTTCTATCTCTCCCCCACCTTCTCTTATCCCTTTCCCCTTCTATTTTCCTGTAGAGCAGGATAGATTTCTATACCCCATTGCCTGTATATCTTATTTCCCAGTTGCATGTAAAAACAATTTTTAATATTTGTTTTTAAAACTTTGGGATCCAAATTTCCTTAATAAGTTCCTTATGATTTCTCTTTCTTGTTTACCTCTTCATGCTTCTCTTGAGTCTTGTATTTGAAAGTCGAATTTTCTATTCAGCTCTGATCTTTTCATCAAGAATGCTTGAAAGTCCTCTATTTCATTGAATGTCTATTTTTCCCCCTGCAGGATTATACTCAGTTTTGCTGGGTAGGTGATTCTTGGCTGTAATCCTATCTCCTTTGACCTCTGGAATATTATATTCCAAGCCCTCCAGTCCCTTAATGTAGAAGCTGCTTAATCTTGTGTTACCCTGACTGTGTTTCCACAATACTTGAATTGTTTCTTTCCGGCTACATGCAATATTTTCTCCTTGACCTGGGAACTCTGGAATTTGGTTACAATATTCCTAGGAGTTTTCCTCTGGGGATCTCTTTCAGGAGGAGATCAGTGAATTCTTTCAATTTCTATTTTACTCTCTGGTTCTAGAATATCAGGGCAGTTTTCCTTGATCATTTCTTGAAAGATGATGTCTAGGCTCTTTTTTTGATCATGGCTTTCAGATAGTCCATTAATTTTTAAATGATCTCTCTTGGATCTATTTTCCAGGTTAGTTGTTTTTCCAATGAGGTATTTCACATTGTCTTCTATTTTTTCATTCTTTTGTTTTTGTTTTACAATGTCTTGATTTCTCATAAAGTCACAAGCTTCCATTTGCTTCATTCTAATTTTTAAGGAAGTATTTTCTTCAGTGAGTTTTTGGACTTCGTTTTCCATATGGCCAATTCTGATTTTTAAGACATTCTTCTCCTTATTGGCTTTTTTGGACCTCTTTTGCCATTTAGGCTAGTCTATTTTTTAAGGTGTTATTTTCTTCAGTATTTTTTTGGGTCTCCTTTAGCAAGCTGTTGACTTGTTTTTCATGATTTTCTTGCATCACTCTCATTTCTCTTCCCAGTTTTTCCTCTACTTCTCTTACTTGCTTCTCAAAATCCTTTTTGAGCTCTTCCATGGCCTAAGACTAATTCATATTTTTCTTAGAGGCTTTAGATGTAGGAGCTTTGACTTAGTTGTCTTCTTCTGGTTGTATGTTTTGATCTTGTCACCAAAGAAAGATTCTATGGTCTGACTTTTTTACACAATTTGCTCATGTTCCCAGCCAATTACTTGACTTTTAAACTCTTTGTTAAGGTAGGGATCTGCTTCCAATGTAGAGAATGTATTGTCCCAAGCTTTGGAGGTTTTGTGCATCTGTTTTCAGAGATACTTCTAGGGATCTGTAAATTCTCAGTTCTTCCAAGGTGGTATGATCAAGGGCGAGATGTTTACTCCTTTCCTGGCCTGTGCTCTGATCTATGAGTGACCACAAGCACTCTTTTCTGCCTTGGAGCTGTGAGGAGGATTCCCTCTCTACCTCTTTCACTACAAGCTCCACCACACCAGTGTTCCTCTCTGTCCCAGGACTACCATCCAGGACTGTTACCCAGATCCAAGCACGGGCAAAGCAAGAGAATCCTGCCTCAGCACCAGCATAGAGATCCCTACAATCCCCCTCTAATCAGCCACTAGATTCCCCCTCAGTCTGTGTGGGCCAAGAGCTCTGGAAGCAGCTGCCACCCTGGGGCTACGCCAGGACTAGGGCTGGGACTGAGCTTCTCTCTCACTGCGGTCCAACAGAGCGCAATTTTTGTCTTTGGCGTTTGTGGGTTGAGAAGTCTGGAAACAGCCACAGCTGCCCATGATTCAGTCCCCTGAGCCCTGCTTCAGGTTCACTGAGGCCAGGTCTTTGCCTGCAAGCCCACGCTGAACTGCACTCCTCTCCCAGCCCAGTGCAATAGACCTTTCCAGTCAACCATTCAGGTTGTCTTAGGCTAGAAATTTGTTTCACTTTGTCTTTTTGTGGATTCTGCTGCTCTAGAATTTGTTTAAAGCCATTTTTTACAGGTATTTGGAGGGGTTGGGGGGAAAGCTCAAGCAAGTCACCACTTTTACTCTGCCATCTTGGCCCCCATTATTATTTCTTACTACCCATTCTCTCCTTAGCCCTTTGCAATTTAGCTTTTTATCCAATCCCTCCCTCTGAAGCTTATTCCAAGATCATCATTAACCTGAAAAAATCACTCAACTTTACCTCCTTGCAGCACTTGACAATGTCCATTGTCTTCTACTGGACATTTTCTCCTCCCTTGTCTTCAGTGACAAACACACACCCTAAAGGTCTTCTTCTACTTCTATTTCCCTTCTCTGTCTTCTCCACTGGATTGTCTTCTTTCCAACAGGGATCCTTTAAGGGGCACTAGAGTTGCCTAAACTTCTGGCCTTGGGTCTTACGTCTCCTCCCATTACATTCTCTTCCTTAGCATCTCCTCTGCTGCTATGTGGCTTCCACTTCCTTCTCTCTGCAGATACCCCTCCCACCCCAATCTTTATTTCCAGCTCTGACCCCTTCTGAGATCCAGGCTGGCATTGCTAGCTGCCTCCAGGACATTGCTTAGCTTCCCTCCTCATTTCCCTATTTCTGGCCATGCTACCATCACTACCCAGTCTCCTAGTAGACTGTCCTTGGGGTTATCCCTGACATCTCCTTCTCCCTCCCCTTCCACATTAAGCCCACTTTGATTCTCTCTCTGATATCTGGCACATCCATCTCCTTCCCTTCCATTTGTACTTCCACCTTTCTAGTAGGAGCTCTCATTACCATCTGCCTGAAATAGTCTTAAATAAAGGTCTTGCTACTCCATCTCTCCCTCTCCACACACTCTGCCACAATCATTCCAAATATCACTGCTAGAATGAACGCTCTTCTATCTAGATCTGTTCAGAAATCTTCAGCAGCTCCCTATTGTCCCCTGAGTTCCATTCAGATGTCCTGGCCAGGCCTTCAAGGCCCTCCCCAGCCTGGCATTGCCAGACCTTTCCCTTATCACGTAATACATGGTGTCTCAGAAGCCTCTGTACAGATTTCAGCTTTAATAGCTCAAAACAACACAAAGACTTTGGGGATGTGTCATCCTCTATTACTCTTTTCCTTACTGCAGCACTTAGCACCAGTTGTGATCTAGGGGTGCTAGGAACCCTGAAATTCGAGGGCAAAAGGCATGGATCTGCCCCAAAAGAATTTGACTCAAGACTTCTTTCAGAGACAAGGTTTATTATGACTCTAACACAAGTGGGCCAGATTTTAAGAATCTGAGCATTTGGTAGATAAGACGACCTTTTTTATAGGGAAAAAGATTTGTGGGAAGATTTGGATGAGATCAAGGAGTGGCCAATAGCCTGGGGTGGTCTGGAGGTAATAGACAATGAAGGGCTGGGCTGGGTCAGAAGTAACAGAGAATTGAAGGTTAGGGCTGGATCAGAGGTAATAGAGAATTGAAGGTTAGGGCTGGATCAGAACCCCAATGAAAGGACAGTTGAAAGGATTATTCTAGAATGAGCTGATACGGAAAGCAAAGGCCAGGAACTGGGTCATATGGGAAAGTTCTAGGGCTGGGTTCCTGAAATTCAGAGGAAAGTCCAAAGAGGGGGTGTCCAGAGCCCAGACCCCATCACCTGGCACACAGTAGACACTTAATACATGTTTATTGATCGATTCCTTACTCTGCGACCAAACTGGGCTCCTATTTCAAAGCATACACTGGGCTTCTCCCTCTCCCCATCCCTAGTCCCTGAATGCCTTTCTTCCCTCCCTTCCTAACCCTTAGAGCCCACCTCAGATACTCCCTTCTCTATGAAGCCCCCCCTTACTTTCCCCTTGCACGTCACCATCTTCCCTCCTCAGACCTCACATTAAATGCTTTGTTTTATGCTTCTCTAACGTGTTCATATACTAGCAGGTATTAATAGTTACCTAGGTTTTGTTCCCTCTCCTCAACTATAAGCTCTCTGATGGTAGGGACCATGTCTTATCTAAACTTTGTATCTACCCCAGTGCCTAGCACAGTCTTCTGTATTCAGAAGGTAGACATGGTGTGTGTGTGTGTGTGTGTGTGTGTGTGTGTGTTTGCACATGCTTGTGTGCATGTGAGCACACACCACACAGGACAAGAGGAGGGACCTGGCTGCATGGTCTTTGTCAGGGTCAGAGCTGGATTTGCCATGGGAAAGCTGGTGTGGGAAAACTTTGAGTGAGATTTCTCTGCCTCGAGGAGTAAAATGACAGGGCAGGCCCTGGGACTAGCCAAGAGAGAAGACACAGGCTCTCCATTCATTCTGTAAGCTGTTTCTACCTTCCTAGCTATGCCAGAAGGAAGGATGGAGTGGATTTGATGCCTATAGCACATATAGGGGTCTGGCAAACCTTAAAGGCTGCCCATGTCCGCTTCAGCCCTCTCCCAGGTCCCATGCAATGGGTGGCCTCTAGCCAGCTTGGTGGCTTTCCCTGGGGCCAAGGATGGTGGAGGGGCTACTGTGGGAGAGGCTGGGTCACTCGCCACCCCCTGTCCTACCCACCCACGCCCCCCCCCCCCCAAGTTGACTCTGTGGAATGTAGCATTTAGCCCAGAAGCTGGTTTGTGTGAAGCCAGGGCTTGCCTCTTTCCCACGAGCTTGATTGTAGCTTATTCTGGGACAGAAATTGAGTACGTAGGGAGAGCCTGCACTGGGGAGCTTTTCTCTGGCTCATCAGCCTTCTCTGAGCTACTAGGGAGCTTGTGAGAAAAAGTTAAGACTCGTGGCACTAAGTAGCATCAGGCAGTTCTCCTCATATCCTCCCCGGCCATCGGAAGGTGCCAAGGAAGATCTTCCCTGAGAGTTACAAGGCATTTTTCTACCCATGGACACGTCCCCTGTGGCTTTCTGGTGGGGAGGCAGCTTCCCGGTGCTCCCAGGGTCCCAGGGGGGAATGGGGGCTTCTATTAACTTGTCGGGGAGAAGAAATGTCAATTTCCTTCTTAGATCAGTTGATGACCTGCTCCCAGGACTGAGGAGGTCTGGAGAGGTGCTTGGGAAAAGACAGCTGGGTTCCCTGGGGTTTGGGACCTCAGGGACTCAGAGTTATCAGTCTTTTTGTGGAGCCTGAGATGACAGAGCTCAGGGCAAAGGCTACTGCCTGGGAACAGTAAGTTCTGGACCCTAAAGGCCAGCCAGCACCCAGGATCAAGGGCTTGAAAGGAGCTGAAGCCCATGAAAGAACACAAGCCAGAGAAGAGAGCCTGGGGATGGGGGTGGGGATTGATGAGTTGGGCAGGGAGGGTCTCAGGGCTGTCCCCAAATTGTTGCACTGTTAACTCTGATCTTGTTTTACTTTCAGGGAAATCTGTTTGACTTCCTACATCTGACAGGGTGGCGGGGTTCCCGAGTGCTATATTTTGGAGACCACCTCTATAGTGACCTTGCAGTGAGTAAATCCCTTCCTCCTTTATCCCCTCACGTTCCCCCCCAACCTGAAGCTGTCCCTGTGCTTAGCACGTACAATGGAATCAAATGGCTACTGGGCAAGCAGGCATCAACTATTTCGGTAGCTCCTGTCCTGCAGATAATGTGGGAAAGGACCTGGGGGATAAGGGAGCAGAAAGGACGGGAGCCCAAGGCCTGGCCTGGCCTCCTGCCTGTAGCCACCCCAGTTTTTGCCTCCCTCTCTCCCTTCCTTCTGCCATCACCACCCAGGACCTCACGTTGCGCCATGGTTGGAGGACAGGCGCCATCATTCCTGAACTGGAGCGAGAGATCAACATCATCAATACAGAGCAGTACATGCACTCACTGACATGGCAGCAGGCCCTCACTGGGCTCCTGGAGAGGATGCAGGTGTCAGCATGGGCATGAGGGTGGGGGCCTGTAGGGTCAAAAGCCTAACTCCAAATTCACCGCTCTTCCCAATACCCTCTGCCACTTTCTGAGAACCCCAGCCCAGCAGGATGTTGTCTTCTCTGAGGGCTGTGCTTAAGCAGATTCATTGGATTTCCTAGCCTGCCCTGAACTCATATTTATCCTTCTCTACCTCACCTCGCCCATGCCCACTAGACTGTAAGCCACAGAGGACATGTATTCTGTTATTTGCTCGTCCCCTTGCACAGGGTAGGCAGGTGCTGAGCAAATACTTGTTGATGTACTAAAACACCAAGCCTTGATCCAGTGTGGACAACAGACCTGATGAGACTACTGTCTCATCCTCCAGGACAAGGTCTCTTTTGTGCCTTGTTTTATGCCCCAGACCAGGCACCTCGTACTAATTCCTACAAACCTTCTTTCCTAGACCTACAGAGATGCGGAGTCAAGGCAGGTGCTAGCGGCTTGGATGAAAGAACGCCAAGAGATCAGGTGAGGGATTGGGTTGTGAGCAGGTCACCCAGCTCAGCCTTCTCTTCCTCCCTCCCCTGGTCATTAGGCAGCGAGGGAGCCCCTCCCCCTAGTGATATTCCAAAGGAAGCAGGGCTGAGAAGAATGGCAGCTTGAAGGATGATGCCATTTGATGGCTGGAAAGAACTAATCAGTACAAGCTTCTTGGAGGAGATGGCTTTGAGCCAATCACAATCTGACCCGTTAGATTTCTTCTGGTCTGGGGGTTTTAACTTTTATGTGTCATAGACCCGTTTCACAGGCTCGGTGGGGAACCTGTGGCCTCAAGGCTACATGTGGCCTTCTAGGTCCTCAAGTGCAGCCCTTTGATTGGATTCAGTCACAAGGCCACACCTGAGGACCTAGAGGGCCACACGTGGCTTTGAGGCTGAAGGTTCCCCACCCCTAGGCTAGATGATGCCTGTGGACCCTTTCTCAGAATAATGCATTTAAATGTGTGAAATACATAGTATTAAAAAAAAAGGAAATCAATTCTATTGAAATAATTATTCATGTGCAGCTAGGTGGTGCAGTGGATAGAGCACCGGCCCTGAAGTCAGGAGGACCTGAGTTCAAATGCGGCCTCAGACCAGACACTTGACACTTACTAGCTGTGTGACCCTGGGCAAGTCACTTAATCCCAATTGCCTAAAGAAAGAAAGAAATCATTCAAATATTTTTTAAAAAGTTCACAGACTCTCAGTTAAAAATCCCTGATGCTAAACCAACTTCTCTCATTATACTTATGGAGAAACTGAGGCTCAAAGAGAAGACTTCAAGTCAAAAAAATCCAGTCAGTGGCTGAGCCAGTTGCATGTTAAGAACCCTAGCTAGGGGCAGCTAGGTGGTGCAGTGGATAGAGCACCGGTTCTGGAAGCAGGAGGAACTGAGTTCAAGTCCAGCCTCAGACCAAACACTTGACACTTACTAGCTGTGTGACCCTGGGCAAGTCACTTAGCCCCAATTGCCTAGGGGGTGGGTGGGAAGGAACCCTTGAGCTAGTCAGGACTGTTTTCGTTTTGCAGACAGACTGAGGCCCAGGCAAGCAGACAAGCTCAGAGAGTCAGGGGCTTGCCCAGGCCATGCAGCAAAGTCGAGATGAGGGAGGGGTCCTGGGCCTGGGAGGTGGGCAGTGTGCTGCACGTGGAGGAGGCAGGAGGGAGGGTCCTGGGCCGGGGAGGTGGGTCCTGCACGTGGAGGAGGCCGGAGAGAGCGCGCTTGTGACCACGCTGCCGCCCGCCCTGGGGCACTCTCCCAGGTCTATCACCAAGAACCTCTTCAACCCGCGGTTCGGAAGCATCTTCCGCACCTTCCACAACCCCACGTACTTCTCGCGGAGGCTCGTGCGCTTCTCGGACCTGTACATGGCCTCCCTGAGCTGCCTGCTCAACTACAGCGTCAACTTCACCTTCTACCCCCGCCGCACGCCGCTACAGCACGAGGCCCCGCTCTGGATGGACCAGCTGTGCACGGGCTGCATGAAGACGCCCTTCCTGGAGGAGATGGTGCACATTCGGTGAGGCTCCCCCGGCGGTGGCAGCCCTTCCAGAGGGTGAAGCTTGCAGAGAAATGTCCCACCCCGCCCCATGCCGCCGCACCCCACACGCCCCAGGTCCATTGGATGGGAGGTCCCGCGGCAGAAACCAGCCTCTTCACCACTGGGAGCCAGGCTCGCGGGGTGAGCTCTTAGGGTGCAGAGCATCACCAAGCCATCGCCCTACCTGTAGGCATTCTGTGTATTTCCTGGCTAGGCCTAGGGGCCACTTCAGCCCTGGCTAGGGGAAAGTGACCCACTCAGAGGGGCATACCAGAGAATTGGGCACACCTGGTAGGTTTACGAGATCACTCTCCCCTGGGGTGAAATCCGCCTGGGAAGAACAGGACAGAAAGCAGGCTATACCACAAGAACTTTATTTTTTGAGTGACGTGAGTTTTCAAAGGCACCCCCCCCAATCTGAGGTACAACAGCCGCTGTGAGCTGAATCGTGCAATTGGCCCCTCCACTGTGGGGCAGAGAGAGGTTGGGGTCCCTCAGACCCAGGTCAATGCCCCTCTCTGTCCGAAGGGAGAGTGGGGACGGGGAGGGGGTATAGCACACCGATCCTTTTGCAGGATGGGACCAGAGTTGCACTCTGGCTGGTTCCCAAATACAAGAGAGGAAAGAACCACCACTCATGCCTAAAGGTCCAGGGGGAAATGAGCTGGCACCAGCCTTTGGAGGCCACTGCTTCCGTCCATCTACTAGAGGTGTTGCAGGAGCTGCTCAAGGCCTGGGGGTGGGACAGAGGGGATGGGGGGCATCCAGCAGGGGGAGCATCCTTTCTGTGTAGCCAGGAGTCCTCACAGAAGCACATGTTGCTGGTTGGGAGCTCCAGGACAGCTGCTTAGTGCTTACTCTTCCTGGCTGACCTAGATCCAGGACCTCTAGCCAAGGATGGACCTGAGAGTCGGGAGCCCCTCATCCTCCCACCCCAGGCCTCCTCAGCCAGGGCAGTTTCCAGCAAAAAAAAAAAATCCCCTGAGGAAAGTTTGAGTCAGAGCTGGACCTTAACATCTAAGGAGGTGGTGGAGTGTGAGAGACAGAGATATAGGGAGCAAAATCTGGGTGCCTGGGCCAACTGTAGTCCCAGTAGGCTATATGTCTCCTGCAGGCTTGCTCCTGGCCCTGGCCTCTGCAGGAAGAGGCTGTGCAAATAAGGGTGATGCACCCCCCTTCTGTTGGGCTCACTGAGGCCCATGTAAACATCTATTGGGGATAGAGTAGTGGTGGGTGGGCAGAGCTGGGTATGGTGAAGAGCCTGATCTAGGGCCCCAACACTCCTCCCAGGCCCTGATTACTCCTCTTCAAGGATTCTGTGGGTGTCCGTGAACTCCTTCTCAAGTAATGAGTCCTAGGAAGAAAATTGGAGCAGGTCAGGTTTTCTAAGGGGCTCCTTGGCCATGAGGCTAGTGGCCCCAAATGCAGGGTGCCATCTCTCACTCTCTAAGCCGAGAATGAGGTCAAGGGGGACACAGGCAGACAGTCTGTGAGAAGGGAGGCTTGGCAGTTCACATTCTCTCTGGACGGCTACAGGCAGCAGCAATACTACCCTCCTTCCTGCCCTCCCTGCCTTCCTCTGGCCAGCTGCTGCTGCTGCTTACATCAAAGGGCTCATAGAAGGTGTCATGGCCATCAAAAGTGGGGTTGGGTACAGAGATCAGGGGTGGACTAGGTCCTTCTTGCCAGGGTGAGAAGTCATCTTCATCATCTTCAGCCTAGAAGTAAAGGCAGGTTGGGAGCTGGTGGCAAAGCAGAGTGGGGGTGGGGAGGGAGGAGCAGACAAAGGGTGTGGGAATACCCTCCAGGAAAACGGACAGAAGCTGAAAGCAGGACAGGGTGAGGAGGCTGAAAAGGGGAGCAGGGTTGAGGGCCTTCCTCCCTTGACACTTCTCCCCCAACCCATTCCCTTCTCATCTACCTTGAAATAGTGGAACTGGAATCCTGGGCCCTTGATTTTGTAGTGGAAATACAGGGCCACCAATCCCAAAACCAGCCCTACCCCCAATGCAGTAGACATGCCAACTGCTACAGAAGTGGAGGTCCTTGCCAACGCAGCCGCCTGTGGAGAAATTAGAGCAGCCCATTGGTGTGGCGCTGCTGTCCAAGCCCACCAGCCCAGGCTCCTGCCTTGCACATCCTCTCCAGGGCGCTGGATCCAGGAAGAGGAATCATAGAATTTTAGACCTAGAAGGGACCTCAGCAGACATCTAGTTCAGCCAGTGGTCATCTTCTCAAAAACTTCCCAGCAAAAGCACCATCTCCCAAGGCAGCCCAACCCCACTAACTGTTGGGGAGTTTTTCCTTAAATTAAGCCTAAATTTTCCTCCAACCGCTGTTTCTGACTCTTCCAGTTGGGACAGATGAGAATATGTCTAATCTCTCTTCCATCAGACAGCCCTTAAAATACTGGAAGACAGCTATCCTGCCTCCCCTCCCCTCAAGCTAACCCCAGTTCCATCAACCGATTCCTTATATGCTTGGACTCAAGGCCATCACTAGGCTGGCTACTCTCAGACTCCTTTATCAGAGTCCTTCCCGTAACACCACTGGCCCCAATACTCCAGATTGCTAACTAGCCCCACCCCAGACCTTTGCTGAACCAGAGGGGCACTCACCGGCTCCGGCGGCACAGTGAGGGGGCTCTCGATGGCATGAATAATGCCATTGAAGGCAATGATGTCCCACTCCACAATAGCACTGACTCTCACCACATCAGGACCCTCCTGAATGGGAAAAAGGGAGACTCCTAGCATTACTTACCGGCCCAATTTAGCTGTGGCCAGATCTGACACTGGACTGGGAGCCACTCCCTTGGCCACAAGTGAATAGTTAACCCAACAGTAGCAAGGCCGGTCCACTAGGAGAAATCATTTGCCAAGTGGTCCCAGACCTAAATTGTGCCCCTAAGTTAGAAGAAATGGCTCTTCCATGACTAGGGGACAGGAGGTTGGCATATGTCTGCTGTGTAGGCTGCTGTAAGCCTTCAGGGTGGCTTTGTTCTGGTGTGGTTCATGGACTGCACTGGGCAGGAGAGTTGGGAGGAAGTGGGCAGAGCCTTGCTAAGTAGAGGGCTCGATGCTGCCCAATCCCTGGAAGTTGGTAAAAGAAACAGAAATAAATGGGCATAGATGGGAGGTGGGTCAATGTGCTGCCTCTGGGAAGAGGCTCCTGAAGCAATATGAGAGGGTCCTGTACAGAGGCCAGGCCAGATACCAGCAAGATGGGAGAGGAGCCATTCATCCATAGGCTGTGGCCAGCTGCGGGATAGCTTAGGGTAGGGGTGTCTAACCTTTTTTGGTCCCCATACCCCTTGGCTTTCTAGTAAACCTTTCCCTGGACCCTATTGAACATGAAAGGAAATAGATTCTAGAGTATGGCATGTAAATCATATAAGAAAATAAACAGATTAATTTCAAAAGGATAAAATAGTTGTTTACCAAATATTCTCTGTCCCTCTCAATCAGCTTCTCTTCCCCCCAAGGTGGGGGGGGGTACACAAACCATAGACTGGGAACCCTGGACTTGGGGTGAGAGTCCAAATGTCTGTAAGGCAGTGACTCTGTTTCCTCTGTTTGTTTTAACCTTATTTCTTTAAGTGAGAATAAAATCCTTTTTAAAATGCAGTTTCAGTCTAAAGATGTGTTAAGAAAGAGATTCTAAACCCACTCCCCTAGAGGTCCATGGACAGATTTCAGCCCCAGGTGGGAAGGGCTTGACTAGTCATGTCCTGCTCTTCAGGGCCCGGATTCCTACCTGGAGGCCACTCGGAGTCATCTGAGTCTACTGCAGACAAGGAAGTAAGGGCTAGGCCTTACAGGTGGAGGCAGAGGGGACAGAGGGCAAGAGAGGGTATAGGAAGGCCAGCTGGTTGTCCTAGGGGCCTTACCTGGAACACGGTACTGTTCCCAGCAGAGGAGTTGCTGATGAAAAGTTGGTGGCCTGAGTGGGCAGGAAGGATGGTGCTCTGGCTGAGGTTCAGGCTCAGAAAGGTGACGTTAGAAGCATGGAGCTCCAAGTCCTCCCAGCTCAGGGTCTGGGGGCAAAACCATCATCACCCTTCTTCCCAGTGGCATGCTTTATGGCTATATCTCCCTGCCCCACTCACGTCATCTATGACCGTTACATCCAACCTTCTACCTCAGAAATGTCAGAATATCTAGGGCACTGATCCCCATGGAGGGGACAGTATCCTGGTGCTGGGGAGAAGAAAGGCAGCCCTTACTCACCACATTGTCCTCAAACCCAGAGTTGACGGGGACAAAGAGTGTCTTGAAGGTCAGCTCATCAGATAGGAAGCCAAGGAACTCTAGACCATGCTGTGTGGTGTTGGCATAATCTAGCAGTAACTAGGGGAAGGGGAGCAGGGAGGAAAGGATAAGGGGATGAGGCCTGATAGGACAGACCACCTATATCTCTGCCTCCCATCCTTGGCTAAGGTAGCCCATCTTGACCTCAGAGACCTCTAGGGAGGAAAGCAACACCCTCCGTCAGTCATCTCAACCCAGAACCTGCAAGCCTCCATCCCCAACCCCACTTGATTCAACATCTTCCCATCCCACAAACCCCATAGAAGGTGGAGAAGTTGGCATTGGCAGCTAGGACGTCCAGCAGCTTTCCGTTACAGACTGTGTCCCCGTCACCCACAAAGCCATCCCGGCATTGGCACGACACGTCTGGATGGCGAATGGGAAAGATAAACACTGAAAAAAATCCTGCAAGAGACACCTGCCACTCACCCACGCCCGGAGTCAGGCTGGAAGAAAGTCCATGCCCCCTCACCATGCACACGGTAGCAGTAGGCATCCCAGTGCTCCGTGAAATTGCTCTGGGCTTTGTAGATGACGATGCCCACGTGATTGCTGTCACAGCTGGTGCTAGGGTAGACACTGGGGTACGCAGCTGTGCCATTTGATAACCAGCCCATCAAGCACAGGTGGAAACCAAGCTGGAGAATTTGGTAAGTGAGGAAGGGAAGAAGCTGTCGTGGGCCAAAACCAGATACTCCCCAGCCTCCTTCAGACCACAGCCCTGCTCAGATCCATGGACAACTCACCTCCTTGAAGGATTATTCTGACCCCCAAAGCCCACCCCCAAGATTTTTCTACCAGGTTGAGCACAGCTCAACCACTGTCCCCCTGTATATACCCTAGGCCTTGCCCCCTGTCCCCTTCACCTGCTGAGCTGCTGAAAGCTGGTCCAAGGAAGCTAAGACAGCACCCTGGGCCTTGCACTGCTCCTCTGCCTCTCTGAAGGTCAGTTTGTACTTTCCCTCCTGAGACTGTAGGTGGAACACTCCAGCCCGTTTCTCTATAGACAGAGGGCCATGGGTCAGACCACTGGGCCAGGAAGGGGGAGACGAGTAAGATCCAAGGATATGAGGGGGAGGAGAAGAAGCTGGGACCTTGAAAGTGCAGGTCAGTGCAGATAGCCTCTGGGTGGCAGGGCCCAGGAGTCTCCAGGCATCGATCCTCGGGGGGCACGGCTTCCACCAGGCACTGCAGTCCATTCCCCACGTAGCCAGCTCGGCACTCACAGCGGCGGGTGTTCTACAGGGACACCAATGGCCTTAATATCCCATCAGTCCCCAGACCTCCCCAAGACATCTCGTACTGCCTCTCTGCTTCCAAAAGGCCAGAGAGACAGAGAGACCAGCAAAAGGCAGAACCCCGGGCCAACCCGGCCAAGGGAGGCAGCAAAAGAGGGATGAGAATCGTTTAGGGAGGCAAGGCACAAGCTGTTTCTGAAGACTGGAACCTATCATCAGGCCTTGTCTCCCTTTCCTCTCAACAGCTCAGGGGAAGGACCGGAGCTGGGACAGGAGGCTGGATTTAGGACCAGGCCTACAGAAGGGCAGCAGGGCTGGAGCTAAGGTTGGGGCGGGGGGAGCTGCTGGAGCCAGGAACAGAATCAGAACCTAGATCACTCACCGGGCCGGTGCTAATGCATTCAGCATGCTCGCTACAGCCTCCATTCTGGCCATCTGCACAGCGGTCCCGGGCCCGACAGAACACTCCATCGCCTTCATAGTCAGGGTGGCAAGTACAGGTCACAACTACACCCTGTTGGCTGCAGGTGGCATGCTGGTTACAGCCTCCGTGTCCATTCTGGCAGTGGTCAATTACTGGAAAAGGCAGGGGGACCATCTCAGGGTAAATAAACATAGCACCATTCCAGTCACCACTAGCCTGGGATGCTTCTCTGCTCAGGGAGCCCTGGGACCACTTCCTCCGGGAAGTCCTCCCTGACTACTCCAGCCCATATTGAAAACCTGTAGCACTTTTAGCCTGAAAAAAAAATTGAGCCCTTAGTTATAGAGGGTGTCCCAAAAGTTTTAGTTCAGTTTTAAGAGCTAATCTGGTCCTTGGGTATGAAACTTCCCTCAGTAATAATGTGAGTTCCCCAAGGGTAGGGCGCAGACCAACGCTTCCTCTGTCTTGCCCAAACTGTGAACTCCCTATGGGAAGGACTTTGGTTTATTTCCTCCTCCTTGTCTAGGGAGACTGGGAGCTCCCTAATGGCAAGGCCTGATGTAAACCAGGGGTGGGTTCACATGACCCTTCCCCTACTCCCAGGGCCACACCTGGGGAAGGGTCCCACCTACCTGTGCATTTATGGCCATCCCCCTCATAGTTCAGGTTGCATTCACAGACGTTGTCCTTTCGGCATACAGCATGGAGATCACAGGGTGGGGAGCACACGGGCTGAACATCTGCCTCCCCCCAATTAGAGGTAGCATCAGTCACCTGGGTCTCAGTTTCCCAGAACCCTCCCTGCTTCCACTATCCAGACGGTTTCAGTCACCATCCCTGTACCTTCACCGTGGCCTCTGCCCCCAAGACTCCAGATCTGGACCCTCCTAGAAGAAAATGTCTAATGCAGAAGCTTTGGGAATGGAATGATTGCTAGACTGAATCCTCTCTGGCTCTGGGGAATCACTGGGCCAGCCCAATCACCTTCAGGCACTGTTACTTTGGACTGGGGAGAATCTTGTTCTCTCCAGGGCAGCTCTGTCTTGATAGTCGTAAAACTCTTTTCCCTTGTGAATAAACCCCAGGTAACAAGAGCCTGGAGGTGTTGGGGTGGGGGGGGGGCATCAGCAGAGGGAAAGAAAAGAAAGAAAGGATAGAGGGAATGGTACCTGGTACCAAGACATTGAGATAAAGTGGCAGTGGCAGTGACGGAAGGGTTAGGCCAGCTCAGAAGCCTTGAAGGTTACTGAGGTGAGAAAAGGAGTCCAAAGCCAGGCCAGAGATGGGTGAAGATTTAGCACAGAGGAAGCCAAACTGGACAGACCTTGCCTGACACGATCCTTTGTGCTTCTCATTTATCCCCATTAAGATAATGCTTGTTCTTGGTTTTAGATACTACTTATCATTTTAAGAAAGGCTTCATTTATTCCTATGCTTTCCAGTGTTTTTAATAGGAATGGGTATTGTGTTTCGCCAAAAGCTTTTTCTGTATCAATTGATATAATCAGGTGATTTTTGTTGTTTTTGTTATTGATATGGTCAGTTATGTTGCTGGTTTTCCAATATTGAACCAGCCCTGCATTCCTGGTATAAATCTCACCTGATCATAGTTCATGATCCTTATGATATATTATTGTAATCTCTTTATTAGTACTTTATTTAAAATTTTTTGCATTAATATTGGAAATTGGTCTAAGTTTTTTTTTCTCTGTTTTTGCTCTCCCTGGTTTAGGTATCAAAATCCCATTTGTATCATAGAAGGAATTTAGTAGAATTCCTTTACCTATTTTTTCCCCAAACCATTTATATAGTATTGGAATTTGTTGTTCTTTAAATGTTTGGTAGAATTTGCTTGTAAATCCATCTGGTCCTGGGGATTCTTTTCTTAAGGAGTTCATTTATGGCTTGTTCAATTTCTTTTTCTAAGATGGGGTTAATATGTATTCTATTTCCTCTTCCATTAATTTAGGCAATATATTTTCATAAATCATCCATTTCGTTTAGATTGCCAGTTTTATTGGCATATAATTAGGCAAAGTAGCTCCTAATATTATTGCTTTAATTTCATCTTCATTGGTGGTGCATACACCATTTTCATTTTTGATCCTGGTAATTTGGTTTTCTTCTTAATCAAATGAACCAATGGTTTATCAATTTTATTGCTTTATTTTCATGAAAGCGGTTCCTATGCTGTCTTAATTTTTTTTTTACTTTCAATTTTATTAATCTCTCCTTAGATTTCCAGGATTTCTATTTTGGTGTTTAATTGGGGATTTTTAATTTGCCTTTGTATGTCTCCCATGTAAACATGCTAAGGGTCTGAAAGCATGCACACATGTATAATTAAGAACTTGTGCATGAGTGCAAGTGTTCTCAGAGACATGTAGGCATGTACCAGTGAATATGTTTATAAGGTAGGAAGGAAATCAGCATTTGCCTGCCATGTGCCAGGCACTGTGCTAAGCATCTTACAGATGTTATCTCGTCTAAGCCTCGCAGCAACCCTGGGGGATAGGTACTATTACTATAACCATTCTACAGTTGAGGCAACTGAGGCAAATGGAGGTTAAGTGATTTCCCCAAGATCACGTAGCTCATATCTGAGGCTGGATTTGGCCTCAGGCCTTCCTGACTCCAGGCCCAGGACTCTATCCACATACCTACCTCCATAAGGAACAGGAACACATGGACACACATGCACAGGGATACTCACCCAGCTTTACCTCACAGCGCTGTCCAGTCCAACCCTCATTGCAGAAGCAAAAACCAGAACCTGAGATGCCGTCATCACACTGGCCATGGGCTGTGCATTGACAAGCTAGGGGAACAGAGGGAGGGAGAGTCAGGGACTTGGGAAATTGTCAGAAAACCGTATGTATTGTATCATTTAAATCTAACTTTATGTGAGTAGAGATTGGTTTGAACCCAGAATGTCGCCCTGACCTCAGTAACTCTCCAGGCCTGCCAGAGATGGCCACAAGGAATTCTGGGTTGCCCTAGGGCCTGGATCTATCCAAAACATTCATGCTTTGGGTCCACTCACCCAGGACTTGTTTTGGGTTCCTCTTGTGTTTTGGCTTTGCCCAAATTTTATTGAATGCTTATATTTACTGGTACCCATCTCAATCCACTTTGCTGTCAAGCTGCCCTCTCTGGCAGTTCTTATGGAGGCACCCTTGTCTAAATCCTACATAACATAGGATTTGCTCCAGAGCCTGACAAAAGGGAGTCACCCCTTCTTTCCAACTCACTCTTCTCTACCAAACGACTTAATAAATTTCTTTCTAAGACTATTTCAGATTTTGGAGTTTGTTCTCGCAAACCACAGACTCTTCAGGGGAACTGAGTGAAAGGAGGATACGCGCTGGGGAGAGGGCTCACCTTGACAGCGAGGGCCAAATGCCCCTGCAGCACAGACCTCACAGGCCGTCCCACTGAAGCCCTTGTTGCACCTACAGGCCCCTGTCCCTGTCATTCCGTCGCTGCACACACCATTGCCATTACATGGGTTTTCTGGCCCCCCTGGGCACACTGCAAGCAAAGAGATGTCAGCCCTAGAACCCCAGGGCCCCTGCAGTCCCTCCCAGATTGCCCAAGAGGTTGGGGGTCCTGAGTTGTCAATACCACAGTTGACGTTCTGACACAAGGGAAGATGAGGTTGAACAGTGACTCTGGAATGAGTGGGTGGTATTGTAAGGTGGTATGTGGTGGAAAGGGGCCTGGCCTTGGAGTTAGAGAACCTGGGTTCACCGTGGCTCCCAGTCTGCCTCTTATCAGCTGTTCAATGCCAAGCAAATTATTCCACCTCACTGGATTTCCCTGTCTGCCAAGTGGGGGTCATATTGGTTGTGCTCTCTGCCCCATAGCTCTTGTCATGAAGCCAGATTCTCCCCCAGCCTCCCTCTGAGCTCCAGCCTCGCTCCCCCCACCCAGTACTGGCATCTCACACTCAACGTGCCCCGAGTCAAACCCGCTGTTTCTCCTCTAAACCTGCCCCACTCCTTCCAACGTCCTGATTTCAGAGTCTGGTATCAGCGTCCTCCTAGCTACCTAACCCCCACGTCGCCTTTGACTCCTCCATCCCCCTCATTCCGACCTCTGACCAGTTTGCCGAGGTGTCTCCCTCCCCAGCCTCTCTCCAATGACAGACTTAGATCTGGAGGGGGCCTCAGAGGTCATGCAGTTCAATCTGTATTTTACAGATTAGGAAACTGAGTCACAGAGGCCAGTATTTGAAACCAGGGCCTCTGACTCTAAATCCTGGAATCTTTCCACTAAGCCCAACTGTTCCCCAATACCCTTTAGCTCCATTCACACGGACATCACTCTCCTCAGGGAAATATGGTGTCACTGTCGAGGCTAAATGGCCCAAAGAAAAGCGAGGAACTTGGTTTACAACTTGGTGGACTCAGCCTAGAGATCATAGGATCTGGTCTCTGACATTTACTTGCTGTATGACCCTGGGCAAGTCACTTCACTGCTGTTTGCCTCAGTTTCCTCATCTGTAAAATGGGGATAATGATAGCACTTGCCTCCCAAAGTTGTTGTGAGGATAAAATGAGATGATATTTGTAAAGTACTTTCCACAGTGCCTGGCACGTAGTACGTGCTATGTAAATGTTAGCTATGATGATGATAATAACCATGATGGAACTTGGAGAGCATTTTACAGATGTGAAAATGGAGTCTGGGGAGAGGAGACATACATAGCTAGTAAGCAGAAGAACCAGGATTTTAATCCAGATCCCTTAACTGCAAAGCCAGGGATCTTTTCATGCTCACCACCAGCTTAGGGTAGGAACATTCTTCCAAAAAATGGAGCAGGACAGAAACTTAGTGGACGTGGGGAGACTTTAGGACCAGTGGACCCCACATTCAGAGAATAGAAGGAGGAAGACGCTTCTGGATGTGACACAGGATCCAGTCCCCCCAGATTTTGGCTAACCCTAACCCTGAAGCATCCTGAATCATCTGGCCTTTACCCTCAGCCTTGGATAGGGCCAAGAAACACACCTAGGCCAGCCTGGAACCCAGACTTCACAGGCCTGGGACAAGAACATGGTGGAGGGGCAGAGGCTGAAAGAGGCAGTGACTGAGAAGAGCCTGGGGGAGCCCAGGGCATTTCTTTCTCCCTGGCACCTTTTCTGGGAGGCCTCCACTGGCCCTGACTCCCAGTGTCTCCCCTCTCTGAGATGCTTTCTCCCCTCCATGTCCAACTGAGTTTCTCAGTTGTCCCTGGACATTTATCACACAGAGAGCTCTGCCTCTCCCCCCAACACATACACACACACACACACACACACACACACACACACACACTGTCAAGCTAGACACTGATTTAGGGTTTGGGAGCTCTGCCTCTTTTCCCAACTCTCTCTCTGTCTCTGTCTCTGTCTCTGTCTCTGTCTCTGTCTCTGTCTCTGTCTCTCTCTCTCTCTCACTCTCTCTCTCAGGGTTTGGGAACAAGTCCAGGGAGGGTCTGAGCTTGAAGAGCTGAGGATGTCAGGGCAGAGGAAAATCAAGAAGGGTGGGATGGTGGACGTCTCCAACCTTGGCAGTTGACGCCATAGTGTCCCCGGCAACAAGCTGGTTTCCAAGTGACTGTAAAGCAACGTCGGCGGCAGCCGGGTTTCTGCGACTTTCGGGAGAATAAAAACGGATCGTAGGGGGTGTATCTCAGAAAGAAAGGTCTCCTCACAGGGCTCTCCCTCAAGCAGAAGTCGACCTCACCCTAGGAACCAGCAAGGAAAGAGTCACACCAAGACAGCCGGAGGGGGAATGTGGTGGAGGCACTGGGTCTGATCTCAAGAGTCACCAATCCACCATTCCACACATTCCGTCCTAGACATTGACCAGCCCCTTCCCCCCACCACGTCCACCTCTTTCTTCACCTCATCCTTGTATCCTACAGGGCAAGAAGGCAGCACGACGCATGAGCCACAGTACTGTCTGAACGTCTGAAGAAAAGAGATGGGCAATCCTCTCAGTGACCCCTTCCTGGCTTCCTGTTCCCCACCTCCACCCAATACACCAACCTGCTCCCAACCCCTCAAGTACCCTTGTGTATTTGTGGGATTATTGGAATTTAGAGGAACCTTAGAGATCATCTAGCCCGACTCCCTCATTTAACAAAGAGGGAAACTGAGGCTCAGAAATGTTACATTACGCAGATAATAAGTAGTAGAACCAGGATCTGGATGCAGGCCTTTGGAATACAAATTTAGAGCTCTTTCCACTACACTCTCCCCTCAGAAGGAACCTGTGGGGGGATATAGCTGAAATCCCCATAACTCAAAGACCTCAGCTCAGTCTCCTATGTGCACCTTTGGTGCCCTTCCTCTTCCCTTCTTTTCCTCCTGCTGATCTGAGTGACCCTGGGGTATCTCGATAACCTCACCACCCTCAGCCCGCCCAAGACCTCCTTCCCCTCCCTCCACCACTGTTCATGTCTGGACATTTCTTCTCTGTCTCCTTCCTGGTTCTAACCTCAGGGGAAGAGGACTGTACAAGAAGCTATTTACAAGAGAAAATAATATACCTACAGGCCCCAGAAAGATGATGCTCAGAGGTAACCAGCTTCTTCCTCTAATCTCCAGCTCCATCCTCAGGGGCCTGGCCTGGCCTGGCCTGTCCCCACCACTCATTTCTGACCCTGATAGGAGCCACCTTTGTTTCTTCTCTGTGCCGTCCAAGTCTTAAAGAACACCTCCTTTCTGACTCAAACCCATCCCATCTTACTGTTCTCATACACACTTACATTGGGGATAACATTGGATTTATAACCAGGGAATTTGGATTCAAATCCTAGCCTGCCTACTTATTACCTACATGACTTTAGGCAAGTCCCTTCTTGGGCCACATCTGTAAGATGACCAGTTAACCTCAAAGATCCCTCCTAGCTCTAAATGTGGGATGCCTCCATACACCAACAGGGATCCCTCCAACAGGTCCTCTCCCAGATCACTATAAATATCACGCCTTCTGATCCCTGCCTCCAACCCCCTGATCAGCTCCTGGCTCTTCTGACCGACAACTGCTCCTTGACATAGTGGTCACAGCGGGAACCCAGCCCTGCCGGCTCCAGGAGTTGGTCGATGCCATAGGCAATGCCCCCCAGGAACTCCATGTGGCGCTGCACAATCCGAGCTTCCCCCTCGCCAACCAAGAGGTCACCCTGCACAGGGGAAGGATGAGATGGAAACGTGCCCACTTTGCCCAACTGATGTTTTCTCCCCTCCATATCCAAATCCTACCCATCTTCCAAGGTCCTTTGAAAAACTCTTATGCTCCCAACTCCCTAAATGTTCCTAAGAGTTTGGCGGGGGGCTTTTTGAATGATGGACTATGTTTCCATGTGCTATTCAAAAGACCATAATAATTCCTCTAAAGAAATTGTATTAGAGATATCTGCAGCAAGATGATAGGTTCATTCCGTCCCCACCAGGAAGCTTTCTTTGTCCTCGCCCAGCCTTCAGGGATCCCTCTCCTCCAAACTTCCCATGCACCTACTCCAGCACACCCCAACTTGGCACGCCACCTTATCCAGTCCTCTCTAATTCCCACCTCCCCCAGACTGTAAGCTCCCTGAGGACAGGTTTGGTCTTTCCCTTTGGTTTCCCTTTGTTTTTTATATTTGGTTCAATCTCTCCTTGCCTCATTGTTCTAAAAGGAGACAGGCAGGTTTAAGGGATACTGCTGGAGAGAGGGCACCCTGTGGTTTCTGGGGCATCCTGGCTAGGTTCTATCCCCATACCATTCTAGCTTCTTGACATACCGGCAGGGCCTTGCTACAGGAGAAGGAGATGGGAGAGCCATGCATTGTTCGGAGCTCGCCTAGGTTGGGTATGTCAGAGGCCAGAGCCTAAGGGAAAACAGAGGGGAAAAGCCACAAGGGTTGAAGGTTAGAAATCTGAAAGGAGATGACCCTAGGCATTCCAGCCCTTGGCACAGACAGATTCCTAAGGACGCCATTTCAAAGACTGACAAATCCTATGGGATCTCCAAAAGTAAGGTTTTGCTAAGGCTTAAGGAAGAAAGGAGGTAGCCAGCCCTGCCCATTCTCACCTTGACATTGCGAATCACATGGCCCCTCAAGATGGCCGCCAACTTCTCCCGATGGTCCTCATGGTAGAGCCAGGCCTGACGCTCAGGGGAGAGGGCTCTCAAGGCTTCATCCGTGGGCCACAGAACAGTGAAGGGCTGGTGGGTCTTATCATGCAACATTGGGAGCATCTTGGCTGTCTGAAAAAGGCCCTAACCCTAGTCACAATGGGAGGGAGAAGGCTATGGCCCTAGGCCCAGACACCCACTAAACCCAACCGCCAAGAACAGATATGAGGAGAAAGTTCTGAGCAAAGGGGAAATGACCCAAGGAGGCCCAGGACCCTCCCTTGCTCTGGAGCATGATGATCAGGGAGGTGGGTTGGGCAGCATCAGCTGGGAGTAGGGAGAAGATGGGAAGCATGGCATCTTTGGGGCTCAGGCTCAAACCCCTCAACCCCCATAAGCACATCTGGCTCAGACAACCGTACACACACACACACACACGTGCGTGCACGTGTCCTGTTAGACTGTACGCTCCTTCAGGGCAGGGACTCTCTCATGCCTTGCTTTGTATCTCGAGAGTTTAGCACAGTGCCCAGCATACAGTAGATGCTTAATCAATGCTTGATTGACTGAGACACAGAGAGACCTACATGTGCACATACACCCAGGTACTTATGTCCATGGACATTCCTAGACATGAACACTGATACACAATGGCTTATCTGAACACACATGCAAACACCTAGTTCAGAACAGACAGACAGACGTGAGCTCATGCAGACAGTTACCGTCAGAAGTTTGCTAAAGATTGTGTAGCCCCATCTCTCAGCTGCTTCTGTGATATTTTGCTGGAAATGAATGAAGCCCCCAAAGCCGTGAAAAAAGAAACCATAAAAACAAGTAAAA
Organism: Vombatus ursinus; assembly: GCF_900497805.2. Lineage (NCBI taxonomy): Eukaryota > Metazoa > Chordata > Mammalia > Diprotodontia > Vombatidae > Vombatus > Vombatus ursinus. The sequence goes on from NW_020954598.1 coordinate 19,840,459, forward strand.
CAACAACCGTTCGCATTTCTATAGATCTCTGCAAGTTACAAAACACTTTTCCCACAACGGACACTGTGGGGAGGCATGCTGGAGGCTACAAGTATTAATATCCCTATTGCTGTTGTCTGTCCTTTGCTTTCGAGGAGGACCATGACATCAGGGAGATATTGCCATGACATGCAAGTGAATTGGATTTAAGTGAGGGAGGACTGCACAAAGTCACCAGCCTCACTTTTTCCTCTGGAGCCATCTGGCAAGATGGCCAAGTGGCAAGATATAGATCAGGATGACTGGAGATGGCCCCAGATGCAATTGCCCATTTAAAGCTAAGGTCTTTCCCAGGTCTTAGTTTGACTGAGGTTGGCAACACTTTTTTTTTTTTTCAAAGGAGGAAAGAGGCCAAGATGGGAAGAAACTCGTTGGTTCATGAATAGAAGACAGAGGAGCTGAAGCCAGGTGTTCTGCCTCTAAGTCTGGGCTTTCCCCAGGACCCCCCCCACTGCCTCTAGCTCCCTTGTCTGCTCTCTCCAGGTATCCTGCCATACCTTGGGAGGCAGTGATGAGGTATTGGTCCAGTGCACAACCTCTGGGGGCAGCAGCAGTTTGTCGATGAAATGGAGAACACCGTTCACCCCGAGCTGGTCTTCAGCCACCACTTGGGCATACTCATTGATATAGATGCGCCCCTGCAAGGGGCAAGAGAGACATGGTGCTAGTGGTTTTGGAATTGCCCCCCACTCCCAAACCTGCCCCATGGCACTCTAGAAACCATGTTTACCCTCAGAGAAGGAGGCTTGATTTCATGTAAAAGATATAAGGTGTCAAAGCCAGAAAGAATATTAAATATCATCTGGGCCAGAAGGCATTTTTTTTTATGACATGGACCCCTTGGATAATCTGGTGAAGACTATGGACCCCTTCCCAGAATCATGTTTTTAAGTGCATAAAATAGAATATATAAGATTACAAAGAAAACCAATTATATTTTTAAAAACACAATTTCGTAGGCCCCAAGTGAACCTTTGATTCTAGAATAACCCCTTTATTCTACTGATGGAGAAGCTGAGGTCCCCAAAGAAGATTCGTTTAAGGTCACACACCCAGCCGAGGGCCGAGCCAGGCCTAGAATCCAATGTTCCTGAATTCCAGCCTAAGGTTACATCACTTCAAAGACAATCTTTCTCTCTATCACCCAGAGACTTCCCTCTCCTCCCGGGCTCTCCTCCCTCAGGCCCCCTTACCTCATGCTGGCTGAAATGGAGTTTGTGGCCAGACAGGGTGGTCACATATCCTGCCTCCAGCAGATCCTGGGTCAGCAGGCGCCTACATCCCACTGTGTGGTATCGGAACAGAAGCTGCCGATGAATACTGAATGTAGCGAGCTCTCTCTGGGGGTGGAGAAAGAAGATTAGGTCCAGCCCATCCATCCTTGAGACAGATGTCCAGCCATTTCCTCCCCCCAGATGTTTTCATTTATTCCCAAAGTTTTGCCCAGGCTTCTGCCTCACCCTCCCCAGCTCAGCTTAGCCCTGCCCAGGGGGTCTCCTCTTAGAGTTACCCGGGTAAAGTTCTTCATCAAATCTTCTTTAGGGACAAAGACTGTGAAGGGCCCATCTCCCTTCAATTCCTGATATTCCTGTGAGGGAGAGATGTAAGACTGTGGGGGCCATGAGTTCTGTACCATTGGACCAGGTTGGGATCCAGAACCCAGAGGGAACAGAGAGACCGTTGGAGCGCAATCACCACGTGAATGCATGCACGATGCACTCTTATTTTACAAATGAGGAACCGGCAGTCCAGAGAGAGGAAGGGTAGAGTCAGTGGAAGAGAGGAACTAGAACCCAAGTCTCCTCACTCCCAGCCCAGGGATCTTCCTACTCTTGCTTAAGGACTCAGTCAACACCTTGGCCTGAATTCTAGGAAAGGGTGGAACTTGGGGAGGCCATGGTCTGAGGAAAAGACAGGGCCCTGTCCTCAGGAAGCCTCCAGTGGAGAGAGGAACAGAGGGAGGAAAGAACTTTTGCCTTCAAGAAGCCCCAAGTCTGAGGGGAAGAGATGGTCCTAACTATGGGAGGGGTTTTGGAACCTGCTGAGCCCTGAGTCCCTGGCAGGGAGAGAAGATGGGCTAGGCCCATCCATCCTTGGTGGCCTTATCAAGGGGGAGAAGCTCTATCCACTGCTTACCATAAAGTAGTGGCTGAAAAAGGCTGCGTCCTTGTCCCGAAGGAGCTCCTGGTGAGGCAGGGAGGGCATGAGGGGAAGGGAGCACACAGATGAACTTGGCTCATACTGTAGGGGTCTTTCACTTCCATACCCCAAACACCCAAGGGCTTAGGTCTCTGCCCGTCTGTCCTAAGCTCAGGACTGACAGTTTGTGAGGAAAGATGTGGGACTCAAGCTGGTAAAATGTGGGGTGGCAGAGGCATAGGATCAAAGATTTAGAGCAGGAAGTCAGTCCAATGCTCTCATTTTACAAATGAGGAAACTGAGGACCCAAGAAACGAGGTGACTTTCCAGCTTGTGAAGGGTCTGAGGCAGAATTTGAACCTAGGTCCTCCTGATTTCAAGTCCCTATATCTACTGCACCTTGCCATCTCCCCTGAGTGTAATGTGAGGGATGGGGAAAAGCAGTACTGGTGTAGGGAGTGGGCTCTTCAGGAAAAGAAACTGTCCCTAGAGTGGAACAGGGGGTTTGGTCCAAGGCAAGGGATCCCAGAGCTGAGCGTGGAGCAGAGATCCCTAGCCTTGGTCCAGGATAGAGATCACCCAGGCTGTCTCAGGGGCTCAGGGACCCTGCCAGAAGGGGCCTCACCAGGCTTATCCTGGTCCGGCAGGTGAAGCCATCACCGATAGTTGTGACACCACAAGTGCAGGTCCTCTGTCCAGGCCCTGTGTTGTTGCATGAAGCATAGGGACTGCAGCCTCCATTGTCCTGGAGGAGAACAGAGCGAAATGGCCAGGGAAGGCAGATGGGTCAATGGCGACACCTTCCAAAGCCATCTTCCCTCTAACCTGGGGAAGCTGGAACCAACGTGTGGAGTCCAGTAAGGGGACACTGCCCCCATCTCCCTCCAAACCCCTGGCTTGCCCCAAGCAGTGTCAGGGCTACTGGATACCAGAGTCCTGGAAAAGGGACACCCTCATCCCCCAGATGCATATGAGGAGTAGGGCATCTGGGCCCTATTGCTAACTCCATCCCTCTCCCCACCTCAATCTCCCTTTCCATAGAATGGAAAAGTCCCAGAACAAAGCTGGAACATTACAAGGACACACCTTTGTGCAGAGGTTGATGGGGACACAGCTCTGGATTCCATCCCCGGTGTAACCAGGTCCACAGTTACAGGCCACCTAAATCCCCCCCCCCACCCCCGCAACATAGGGTTAGCTATCAATCCATTTGAGTCCAGGGTCCCTGTCTGAGGGAAACACACTGACCCTGCCCTCAGGGAACCCCTACTCTGAGAGGAAATACCTTCCCTCCACCCAGGGAGAGTCTGATCTAAGAAAAGTTGATTTTTTTTTGCTGGCCCCAATCCCAAGATCCAGAGGGAAGATGGAGATCTAGAGGCAGAGTCTGGGTGATCCCAACTCCCCACCCTGATGGGTATCTCCCCACCAGACTTCAGGTCACTGACCTGGCTGGGCCCTGTAGGGACACACTCAGCTTTGGCATGGCAGCCACCATTTTTAATTGGGCATCTGTTGAATTCTAAGAGGAGGAAAGCAAAGGTAGTGAATCAAAGGGTGAAAAGGGAAAGGGGAAAGGGAAGGCAGGGGAGGAGAAAGAGTGCCAGAATTCACACCATCTCTCATGGGGAGCTGTCCAGCCTCTAAGGGTCTAGGGACCAGTCTTCATTTGTCTCTGCTTTTCTGTCTCCCTCAGGCTTTGTGTCTCTCTTTCTCTCTCTCACTTGTTCTCCCGAGGAAAGGAGATGGCCCAATCTCTTTGGATGCCCCTTCTCCACTTTCGGTGCCTCCCACCCCTCCCACGAGGAAGTCCCTTCCTGTGTCTACCCTCAATCCCTTTCTGCTTTAGTCTTAGCCTATTTCTTGCTCGGGCTTCTCACCCAGACACAGCTCCCCATCCCCAGCATAGCCCTCCCTGCACATCTACAGAAGTGGACCCTTGTGCCCAGGATCATGGTGGCTGCTCCCTTTATGCTAATTGTACCAAGGTGGCCCCTGGACAGAGGACGTGCACGTGCAAGGAGGGCTATGCTGGGGATGGGTTGGGACTAGGGGCTGGGCCAGGCTGGGGTTGAGATTTCTTTTAGGACAGGAGCTGTGGGACAGCCTGGGTCAGATCTGAGACAGTTGGGGAGGGCGATGGCAGGGAACTCTCTTTCATGGGCTGAAGAGTCTCGAGGGTTTGGGGGAATGCTGTTTGGGGGTATCCTGAGGACCTGAGCAGCTGGTGCCATTGCCGGAGTATCCAGCAGAACAGACACAGGAGGCATTGATGCAGCTGGAAGGAAAGAGGTGTGGCCTCAATCAGTCCTGTGCCCCCAGCTCAGGGTCAAGGGGAGACCTCCAGGATGGGACCCAGGGCTACCTCACCCAGCCCTCCTGACCACCCCGAAGCCTCCCTCATCAGAGATCACTCACTTGGCAAAGGGGTCACATTTTTCTGGACACGATGAAGCAGTGCTGTCTGGCGGGAGATGAGGGCAACGTTATATGTCAGCTCAACATCGGGGTTGGGGAAGGAGCCCAAGATGGAGCCACAACCCTAGTCCTCTGGGACCCCACATTCCCAAGCCCATCCCTGCCCCTGCCCCTCACCTTGGTCACAGTGGGGGCCTTTCCAGCCCACATTGCAGCGACAGCTCCCATTCCCAAGCAGCCCATCCTGGCACATTCCATGGCCACAGTTACAAACTGGGGGAGGAAGAAAAGGGAGTAATTTGGTGGTTACCAATATCCCCACCCAAATGAAGGCTATCATTCCTCGTGCCTTGTCCTTTTAGGGTCAGGGTAGAAATCCCCTCTCAACTCCTCCATTCTCACCTCCCCCTCCCTAACCTACCAAGAACTTTCCCCTCAATCACCTGAGGAATATCACATAGCCCTACTTCACCATTCAAACTCTTTGGAATTAGACTGTGAGCCCTGTGAGCCTGCCCCACCCTCCTGAACAGGTAAGAACACTGAAGGATGTGACTTACACACCACACACCACACACACACACACACACACACACACACACACACACACACACACAC
>NW_020954598.1:19845682-19856628 GCF_900497805.2 Vombatus ursinus
CACACACACACACACACACACACACACACACACACACACACACACACTGTGGTCATGGTATGAATCTTCTTCCCAGGGCACAGATGAGGAAACTGAGCCCAGGAAGGGAGGAATCTTACCCAGCCTGGCCCCTGTAGATCCTTACCTCCAGCACAGTCAAGCCCATAGCGCCCTAACTCACATCCCTCACAGGCAGTGCCATGGAAGCCTTCGTGGCAGCGACACTCTCCATTACCCAGAAGGCCATCCTGACACTGCCCATGGCCTGAGCAGTTACCACCTGGACCCCCAGGGCAGGGCTCACAAAGGGTTCCAAAGTAGCCAGGGCAGCAGTCAGGGATCTGGGGGTAAATGTGGGTGGGTAGGTTATAATAGATCAGTTGGAGGCCAGTGGCAAAGCCTCAGTTCACCAAGCCCATTCAATTCATGCAGAGCAGGGAACAGAAGCCCAGAGAGGGAACAGGGACTTGCCCAAAGTCACATAGTGACAAAGTCACATAGTTAAAAACGACAAAAAATAACAAAGGCTGATAATGGAACCCTGGTCTTCTAACTCTCATCCTAGGACTCATGATAGGGGTTCTAAGCCCCTGGAATAGAGGCAAGTCACCTTGTCTTCAGTCACCTCTTAGTCCCTCTGGCATTAACAAGTCTACCTCCTAGGAACTAGACTCTGGAGGGGGTAAACCCAGACCTGATCTGGGCTCTGCCTGTGGGGTCTTTTATTCCTTATTCCTCTCCTCAAGTCCAGTTTCAGCCACTATGCTCTCCCCTCCTGGATCACAGCACTGAGGGAGCAATGTTATATGTCAGTTATATGTTTGCCTTGGGACAAACCTCTATTTTCTTGATGCACGTGTAGTAGCAGCCTGTGACCCGGATTTCATTAGCCAAATAGATACAGCTCTCTCGGGGGCCTTTCTGGAAATACCAAATGAGAGGAAAGGGATTCAGTCGAGGGGTGAAATGCAGCTCGGATGGAAACTTTGATATAAACAGAAACAGAAAGAGACAGAGGATTGGACATATACCAGGCTAAAGAAATTAAATCACTGAGAAAGAGAGACAGAGATAGAAATAGAGATAAGCAAAGAGAGAGATATAAAGACCGAAAAATGACAGTGACAAATCAAGATAGGGAGAAGTAATAAATGCAGAGAAAGAGATAGAGACAGAAATAATGGCAAGATGTTGTGCGGTGACTAATACTGATAGACTTGACCCTTCCCAGCAATACAAGGATCTAAGACGTCTCCAAAGGCCTCATGATGGAAAATGCTATCCACATCCAAAGAAAGAACTATAAGCATACTATTTGCTATTTTTTCCTTCTGCTGTGTTTTGTTTCTTCTTTCTGGGGGTTCCTCCTATTGATTCTAATTCTTACTTACAACATCACCAATGTGAAAATATGTTTAATAGGAATGTATATGTATAACCTATAACAGATTGCGTGCCATCTTGGGGAAGGAGGTAGATAAAAAGGTGGGAGAAAAATTTAAAACTCAAAAGCTTATGGAAGTGATTTTTGATAATTCAAAATAAATTAATTAAAAAAAAGAAATAATGGCAAGATGAACAGAAACAGTGATAAATTGATACAGAAAAGCTAAGATAAACTAAGAAAAATTGGGGTAAATTGATAGGAAAAGATAAACAGGGACGGGGGGGAAGACAGGGAGAGGTAGGGAGAGGGGGAGAGAGAGAGGGAAAGAGAGAGAAAGAGAAAGAAGGAGAGAGAGAGAGAGAGAGAGAAAATTAAACCAGGACAGAGTTAAAATGAGACCAAAAGAACCCTTTCTTCAATCGTAAAATGACTAGATTATCTTTAAAGTCCCTTCCATCTTTAAATCTTATGAGCTAAACATGACAGAAAGTGACAGAAGGTGTGACAAAAAAGAGAGGCAGGTATCACAGGAAATAGAGCACTATTCCTTCAGTTAGAAAGATTTGGGGACCAAAAATCTATTAATTTGCACGTGCCCTTTGACCCAGCAATTCTGCTCCTGCATCTACACCCTCAAAGAAACCCTAGAAAGAGGAAAAGGACCTATGTGCGCAAAAAAAAATTTAAAGCAGCTCTTTTTGTGGCTGCAAAGAGTTGGAAACTGAAGGGATGTCCTTCACTTGGGGAATGGTTGAACAAGCTATGGTCTATGAATGGGAAGGGATGCTATTGTGTTATGAGAAATGATGAAGGGAATGATTTCAGAGAAATCTGAGAAGACTTGTAAGAATTGATGCAAAGTGAAGTGAGCAGAACTAGGAGAACATTGTCAGGATGTTCAACTGTGAAAGACTCAGTAACTCTGACGAATACAATGACCCACCACAATTCCAAAGGACTTACGATGAAATGTGCTATCTACCTCCAGAGAGAGAACTGAGGAACTCAGAATGCAGATGGAAGCATATTTTCTTCTATTTATTTTTCTTGCTTTTTTAAAAAACATGGCTAATAGGGAAATTTATTTTGTATGACTTCATATTTGTAAGGGTTTTATTATTATTATTATTTCTGGCCTCAATGAGGTGAGTGAAGAGACAGAATTTAGAATTAAAAATAAAATAAAATTGAAGAAAAAAAAGATATGGGTTCACATTCTTCCTCAGACACTTCCATGCTGCATGTGACCCTGGGCAAGTCATTTCAACTCTCTTAGACTCAATTTTCTGATTTCTGAAACAGGGATAACAGCACCCACTTCACAGAGCTGTGAGGACCAAACTAGATAATGTATGCAAAGGGCTCTGTAAACCTTAAAGCACTATATAAATGAGCTGTTGTTGTTATGCAGACAGGCAGATACAGAGGAGGTGACAAAAAGGGGTGCAGGGTTCTGTTTATCTGGACACCTGCCCAGAATTCCTGGTCCTTTGATTTTGATGTCTAGATACTGATCTTGTTACTGGGAGAGCTGGCTAGGTGCGCCATCTAGAGCCAGAGAAAGGGAGAACTTCTTAGGAGCTTGACTTCATAGATTTCTATAGTTCGCTCCAGTTTGTCCCAGGCCTCCCTGAAACTTGTGCCTTCCCTCTTCAATTGACACGTCATAGAACTAATCAAATTATTTTCCTAATACACTTTTTTTTGGTTTTGTAGAGTCATTTTAGATGTGTCCAACTCTTCATGACCCCATTTGGGGTTTTCTTGGCAAAGATAACTGGAGTGGTTTGCCATTTCCTTCTCCAGCTCATTTTACAGATGAGGAAACTGAGGCAAACAGGGTTAAGTGTCTCGCCCAGGGTCATACAGCTAGGAAGTATCTGAGGCTGGATTTGAACCCAAGTCTTCTTGACTCTAGGCCCAGCGCTCTATCCACTGAGCCACCGGCTGTCACACAGGTCTCACTATGTCATTTCCTTATTCAAAATCTTCAGTAATAATCCAAAAAAGAAAAACTGGAAGTAATAGAGATTTATAGTTTCATGTAAAATCCCCTTTTTTTTGTTCTACTTTGTAAATGGAACTGCTCATTTTATTTGGTGTTTGTTAAATTCAGAACAAAAAAAATTTAAAAACCTGTTCAGTGAGTCTAAGAGAGGATAAAATGTTTACTTACTAGCCTGTCATCCAAGAACGTCCATTCATTCACTTCATAAACTACTCTAGCAGATGTTCCATTAGGTTATCCTTTACTCTCTGTGTCCATGAGGCAAAATGCTTCGGTGGAAAGAAGACTGAGGGGGCAGCTAGGTGGCGCAGTGGATAGAGCTCCAGTCTTGGAATCAGGAGGACCTGAGTTCAAATTCGACCTCAAATACATAACACTTACTAGCTGTGTGACCTTGGGCAAGTCACTTAACCCCATAGCCCAGCCACCCCCCAAAAAAGACTTAACTACGTGTCAGAAGACCCAGGCCCCTATCTCAGTAATGATACTTCCTAACCACATAACCTTAAACAAGTCATTTCTCCTCTATGTGAAAAATGGACATAACAATACTTACAACCTCACTTGATATTGGGGGACTGATAAAAAAGATAATGTATAAAATGCTTTGTGAGCCTTAAAATGATGTCAGTTATTATTATTATCATTATGTTCCAAGACACCTAGAGGGGAACAGAACTCTCAAAGACCATCAAGATCAACCCCCCACCCCTATTGTACAGAGAAGGAGAAGGGAGAGAGGGAGAGAGAAGTGCACTTGGCTGGTTCCACAAGGAAGCAGGCTGCCTTATAAAGTAGTGAGTCGCCTGTCATTTTGAGTGTGCAACCAGAGGCTAGATGACCTCTGTTAGGAAGGCTGCTTTGTAGGTTTGGGGCAGGTTGGGGTTGGAATTGGGACTGTGTTAGATCAGAGACGTCTGAGGTGTCTACCAACTCTGAGAATCTAAAACCTTGGCTTCTGATTCTTGGTCCAGCCTTCTCTAACCCATTAGAATGGGAGCTCCTTGAGGGCATGGACTGTGCTTTTGCCCTTTTTTGTATCCTCAGTGCTTAGCACAGAGCCGGTGAACTAAAACAAATAAATGTTTTTTGACAGCCTGACTCAGAAATTCCTCATTTATCCCCTCCTTGTCCTGACAAGTCTGGACACAGCACAGAGGTGGTGGGAGAGAGAGAAAGGGAGGGAGAAAGGAAGAGTGGGAGAGATGGAGATGGGGAAGGGGAGAAAAAGGGAGGGAGGGGGAGAGAGAGAGAGGGAGGGGGAAGGGAGAGGGTTAGGGAGGGAGATAGACACAAAAATAGACACACTTAGAACGTTGAATGAATGAATGAATGAATGAATGAATGAGACAGAGCCAAGGACACCTTCCCACCTCCCCATCAATCACCTGGATCTTATGGCCAGAAGGACAGCGGTATCTCCGCTCACAGCTGCCGCATTTCTTCTGCACACCCCAGGACAAGAGGGATGGAAGATACGGGGGTCAAGAGAGAACATGGACCGGCTCCCCCTAGCCGCTAACAAGCCCTGCCCGAGATGCCTCCACCCTCGCCTCCAGGTGTGAGCAGGTCTCTCCCCAAACTCCAGTGCTCACCCTGACTGCTGCCTCATGCGAGCGAGGACAAATGTTGGGCCTCTCGGCCAGGACCCCGCCCAAACCCAGCACGACACCCCCCTGGGGCTTCAGCGTGGGACCCACCACAGGGACTCGGTTCACCAGGGGCTGTGGGAGAGAGGAAAAGAGGGAGAAAGGCTGCAGCCTGGCGTCGCATTTACCCCTCTCCACCCCCGACTCCGTTTGAGGGAGATGTCTTGTCTGAGTCCAAGGACAGGTGGGAGGAGGAGAGGCTAATTGAAGCAGGGGGCCCACCGCTAAGTCCACGGAATCTGCGGGTCTCTGTGGAGGCGACTGGGCTTCTCTGCCCCCCCGCGGAGCGGAGGAAGGGTAGGTGGTCCTATGGGTGGCTTCCGTTGGAGGTGGGGCGTCCGTGTGGCCGGCCTCCACTGGACGGGGTCGTAGGCGGGGTCTCTCTCGCAGGTGTACTGCACTCACTAGGTCTCCCGGCCTGATGTAGAAGATTAGCTCGTAGGAGGAGCCCAGGAGGGAATTTCGGTGCATCCCAGGCCGCATGGCATCCGGGGTGAGAGCCTCACCAAGGAGCACATGGCGCATCACAGTTTCTAGGTCCTGGGAGAAGGAGCAAGGGACAGGGGGTGGGACTCAGAGCATGTGACCCAGAGGGATGCGGGGATGTCCCACCCCTGTCCTCAGCCGCTCAGTTCACTCTCCTGCCCCAACAAAGCAGGCCAGTGTACATACATGTGTCTTACTAATGTGCATATTATATTCAGATAAAAGCAGACAGATTCCAGGCATAATAATGATAAACTAGTATTTCTATAGCATTTTATATTATCTCATTTGATCCTCAAAACAAGGCTATGAATATTATTCACATTTTACAGATGAGGAAATTGAGGCAGATAGAGGTTAGGCTGGACTACTCAGTGGTATAGACACATGCTTTTACCCATCCCTATCTGGAGTTTTCTGTGACAGTGGGTAGTACAGATTAGTGTGCCCCTCTATCCCCATGGCCCTAGACCCTGAGTTCAGGGTCCCTCCTACCTGAGTCCAGCTTAGTCACTCACTCACCAGGGTACTCAGATTAGCTTTCAGATAGTAATCCTCCACTGAGCCATTTGTGGGCACAAAGAGGGTATAGGCGGCAGCAGCCTCGATCTGGGCCAGTAGCTGGTATTGCTGGGGAGAAGGAGGCAGAGGCTGACCTCAGCATGGCCCAGGGAGGGGAGAACAGGCAAAGCCATGCCTTGTCCTCCTCTAAAAACCCTCTATCCAGTGGTGGGCTAAGAATCCCAGTCAGACCAGACTGGGAAGAGTCTTAGATACTGCCTGGCTCGGTTCCTCATTGGATGGCTGGGTAAACTGAGGCTCACAGAAGAGAAATAATTTGCCTAAGATTATACACAGGAGTCAGTTACACAGCTGGGACTGGAGGCTAGGTCTTCTGACTCCCCAATTTGGGTTCTCTGGGTTCGTGGCTTTTAACCTTCCTTGCCCCCACATCCATCAATGTTCCTGGAAATGTCTGCTCACTACATCCCCTAGGACCTAGAGGTCAGAGCTCACAGGCGTGGGAGGGAAGGAGGAAGCCCCTGGAAGTCAAAACTCCCTGGGTATTTCTGAGAGTCAAAAGCATCTTAGCCAACATAGACAAGGGATCATAGGCTTAGCGCTGGAAAAGACATTAGAGACCCCAGTCTAGTCTTTCCACTCTAAGGCAAGGCTTCTTAACTTTTTTTGTTTCATGGACCCATCTGGCAGTCTGGTGGATGATGTTTTTAAATGCATAATGTGAAATGCATAGAGTTACAAAGGAAACCAATTATACTGAAATACAATTATAAAATTTTGTTTTTAAATTCGTGAACCCCGGTTTAGAAACTCCTGCTTTCAAGCCGAGCCATGATTCAAATCCATTCCCTGATGCCAGCTCCAGGCATCTTTCCCCTATTTACTTAGGTCATCTTCAAACCTTCCCTCTCACCCCCATGCTCACCCCGGGGCACAACTCACCACTAACAATTCCTTAAAGACGCTGAAGGAGGGGATGCCATCCAGCTGCTGTCTCAGGCTGAGCCTGGGAGGGGGAGCATCCATCCGAGATGGCAGCAGTACCTGAGGACCGAATAGCCAGAGCTAGCTGTGCCCTGGACTTGGGCCCCTCTGGCTTAGGAGTCACTGTTGGGCAGTTTGGGGGGGCAGAAACTAGCTTGGGGATCAGAACTAGCCCTGCAGAGGATGGCAGACATGACTTGTGCCATCCTTGAGGGAAGCTCGAGTAGGGGTAGAGGAACAGACCTTATTAAGGATGTGCAGGACCCCATTGGTGGCAAGGATGTCGGCTACAGCCACACTCACATTCTGAATGGTGATTTTCTGAGAAAAGCCATTGAAGACAGCTCAGATAGACACAGAAACAGAGAGAAAGAGGCAGAAACATATACGGATGCCACCCATAAGCCTGGTATCTCAGTTATGTTCCATGGGGCTCTGAGCAAGGTGACTGAACCCAGACCAGACCGCAGAGAGACGATGGGGCGGTGACCCTGACTGCTGGTCTTCTGAGGGCACACCACGGGGCTCCCCATTTGTGACCCCCTATGAAGTCCTGGACTGTCTTAGCCCCGCTTCCAGGTCCACCCCAGCTCTCCACCTCAGAATCCTGGGAAATTTGAAGGGGAAACATCAGCTAAATTGGCCCAAGTCTCACCCCACTGCTGTTGGTGATCTCCCAATGTGTGGGTGGATTCAGGGTGGTCACCTCCTGTCCAAAGAGGCCCGACAGCTGCCTAGTGGTAAGAGCACCTGGGAGGAAGTGGGCCCTGGATGGGGGGGGATTAGGAGGGAAACAGTGACAAAGGTCAGCAGGAGTGTCAGAAGGTTAAAAGTGCCTGTGTTTCTCTCCCAGTTTCCCCTTCTCCCAGTCTTTATCTTTGCCTTCTCTCTATCCTCAAGGAAACACAGGGAGAGGTTAAGAAGTTTTAGCCAGAAGCAAAGTCCCCCAAGGCAGGCGTTTGAGAATCCCTGGCCTTCTATTTTCCAAGGGGAAAGGAAATTGGCAGGGGAAGGAAGAGGGGATGAGTAGAAGGGTAATTCAGACATCTCTGCGGGATAAGTCCATGTCCAGCGCTCTAGACCTGGTTACCACCCCCCTATACTGGATTTGGAATGAGAAGTCATGGGTTCAAATCTGCTCATCACCACTTGTATGATCTTCGGGAAGGTACTTCATCTCGGTTTCCTTATCTATAAAATGGGTGACCTCTAAGGTCCCTTCCAACTTCAAGTCTATAGGGCTATGATCTATGATCTTTTGACCAGGTGAGGCAGCCCCTCCCCTCATACCTAAGCAGGTGAAGCAACTGTTGTTGCTGCAGCCAAAAGGCCTTGTCTTCAGGGCTCAGGCTCTGGATAGCAGATTCTGATGGCACCAAGGCTGTAAAGTTGCCCCTGGTAGGGAGGGCGAAGCCAGCTCTCTGGGGCCAGAGAACATGCGGAAGTCACCATAGGGGTCAGTGCAGGTCACATTCTAGCCTCCCCATGAGAGCCACAGACAGCCATGTTGAAGGCACACATTATATGCAGAAAATTAGAGGAAGTCCCTAGGGTCTCCCCTCCAACCCAGGCTCTGGACAAGGCCAGATCACAAGTGAGTATCCAGGCCACAAGTTCCTGGGCTTGAGACAGGTTGTATCCTGGAGTTTACTCCAGGGAGCTGACCTGGGCTCAAGAGATCCCTCCCCACCCCCACTCCCCATTCTACCTTAATCCATTGATAGAACTCAGCAAAGTGGTCATTCTTCCTTAGCTCCTAGAGAGAGAGCAGGGATGGTCTGTGACTGGAGCAAATTGTGATGGTGGCAGGGATGAACAGCTCTGACCCTCTCCCCACCCAGGTCCATGGTCTCAAATACCCTCCCCCATCAGGTAAGCCAGCTCCCACCAAGGCTAATCTAGGTGAGGAAGGGAATGAGATGGGATCACGAGCTCAAGGTCCACTCACCTCCATAATAGTCCCATAGCAGGTGAAGCCATCTCCACCGTAGCCATCTGGGCACAAACAGAGCGGCCGTCCTCCATCCCCTTGGGGCCGGCACGTGGCCTAGGGACACAGAGATTCAGAGGTAGACAGAGAGAAACAGAACTACAGAGGCACAAAGATTCACATCCAAGTCAAATTTCAGAGTTGGAAGGGGACCTTGTTCAATCCTACCTATACCAGATGTAGAAATCGCTTCTTCTATGTAATAATAGTAACTCACATTTCTATACCACTTGAAGGATTGCAAAGTGATTCCCTCACTGTAAACCAAGTACAGTAGCTAGTTATTATTCCTATTAGACAGATGAAGAAACTGAGCCTCAGTAAACAAGGAAGCAACATGTGGTAGAAACAGTGCTGAATTGGGGGTCAGAGGATGTGGATTCGCTTACTACCTGTGTGATTGATGTTGGGCCTATCCTGTCATCTCTCTGGGCCTCAGTTTTCTCCTCTGCAAAATGAGGGGGTTGGACTAGATGACCTTGAAGGTCCTTTTCCATATTTAAATCTATGGTTGTATGACTAACCAGGCATGATGGCATTGGTGTTATGATAGAGAACTTTTAGGATTCTGATCTAGTTGTGCAGTGCATTGGTGCCCACCTTGGCGTCACCTGCAAATCTGACAAACACACTCTCCTGCCTTAGAGAGGCGGCATGAAATAATATGAAAATCCCAGAACTTGGGATCAGGAAAGAGCTGGGTTAGAAGCCTGCCTTAGACACAGCCAGCTGCTTCATTTCATGTCTCTGAGCCTCAATGTCCTCATCTTCAAAAGGGGGAGGAGAGGGTGATCACAACACCTGAGGAACCTGCCTCAGTGTTGGTATGCATGCAACGGTACACGATCATGCCTGCAAAGTGCTTTGCTAACCTTAAAGCGCTCTGTGGGCATTGGCCTTATTCCTCCTACCAGAGACACCAAGACATTCACACATAGACCAACAGCGAGATGCACAGATTCACAGAGATAGACACAGATTGACAGCAAAGGATGGGGAAATCGGGGCACAGAGTGACAGGCACACAGGCAGACAGGTAGACACAGCAGAGAGAGACTCACACTGGCTGGAAAACACTTTGAAAAGGCAAGGACACAGGCTGGCAGACAGGATCCTACACACAGGAAGGGCTTCACAAATATAGAATGAATGAACCTCCAGATTCCTGCCCTGATCACTGAACCTAACTAACCCCAGCCCACCCAAGGGCCAGGGTGGCAGGGACAGTCCTCCAGGCCTCAGGCACATTTTACTCACCAGCACATGGCACCCACCGTTGCGAGTCAGACATGGGTTGATGAGGCTACACTCATAACCATCCCCTGCGAAGCCTGGCTTGCAGGTACAGGAACTCTAGAGGGATAGCAGTAATCACCAATCAGGGTGGACCTCCTCCCCCCAAAAAGAACCTCCTTCCCTCTTCCTAGCCTCTCTCCAAGGCTCCACCAAAGCTTAATAGGGGTGATGGAGACTTCCTCTTCCTTCTCTCTTTTCTTATCCAAAGCCTTCTCTTTCACCTCTTTCAAGGATGCTGCTTTGATCATGGTTACCTCCCAATTTTTTCTACTAATTTAGCTCCCTCCACAGTAACTATTTATGTCTGGGAGTCCTAGCTTCCTAGCTAGATGGAGAAAGAGCCCAGAGCTGGGAGGGAGGTAGAAAATCTGGGCTCTGCCACTGACTTATGGGAACTTGGATAAGTCTGTTCCCTGCTTTGAGCTTCTGTTTCTTCTATAAAATGAGGGGGCTGGACTAGACCAGCTCGAATATCCCTCTCAGCTCTAACATTCTATATTCTAAGGGTCCTCCCAATTCTGCCATTGTGTTCCAAGTTCCCTCCCAGCTCTGCCATTCTGTATTCCAAGCTCCCTCCCAGCTCTGCCATTCCGTGTTCCAAGCTCCCTCCCAGCTCTGCCATTC
>NW_020954598.1:19856638-19860395 GCF_900497805.2 Vombatus ursinus
CAGCTCTGCCATTCCGTGTTCCAAGCTCCCTCCCAGCTCTGCCATTCTATGTTTTAAGGTCTATTAGAACATTCTCTCTTCTTCTGTTCTATCTTCTAACACTCTGTGTTCTAGTATTCTCTGCTGTTATAGTCTTCAAGTTGCTGGGCAGCAGGAGCCCAAGCCTCTAGGCCCTGTCCTATGGTGTGACTGTCCTGTGGTGCTGGGGATGGCCATTTGGCAGTGGGCAGGATATTGGGTAAGCATCTTTCCAGGGTTGTGCCCCTGTCCCTACCTGTCCCGGCCCGATATAGTTGCAGTGCGCCTCCACGTGGCAGCTGCCCCGAGTCTCCTCCTCACATGGGTTAATGGCGACACAGACTTTGCCGTCTCCTTTCCAGCCTTTGTTGCACACACATCGCTGGGGCTCTGAGACGCCCCTGATACACTGGGCCTAGGGGAGCCATGGGGAGGCCTTCTCAGGGTTGCAGAAAAGGTCACCTCCACAACCCTGCTGGAGCCTGTGCACAGACCAGAGCCCAGGGGCCTTGGCAGCCTAGGTCCTTTCCCTAACTCAAGAGTTTGACCCACACACAGCTCCCCCGGGTAGGACTAGCCTCTCTCTTCTATCTAGATATCGATGTCCGTCCCTCCCATCTTTGTAGGCCTTCTCTTTTGGGCAGCCCTCCCCCATCTCTTAGAGTCCTTGTGTCTCCTCCAGGTCTCAGGCCTCAGGTCCAGGCCCATGAGTTCAGCAGGGAGAGGCTGGGAATGCCCTGAGGAAAAGGGGACAGGAAGGTCACTAACGTTCTCAGAGCAACCGCCTCGATCCGGTTGGTCACAGGGATGCCTGACCTCACAGGAGAAGCCATCTCCCTTGAAGCCAGGGGGACAGACACACCTGAGGAGAGTGGAGAGCAGAGGGGTCAGGGCTCAGGAGAGACCACATGACTGGTGGGAGAGATTGGGAGAGGACACGTGGTAGAAAAAGTAGTGTGGGCTTAGGAATGGGGTTGGACTCACCTGGCACGGCCTTCAAGGGTAACACAGCGGGCACGGGGGTGGCAATGCTGGGCCAGGCCAGTGGGGCCACAGTCGGCTGAGGACTCATTGCAGAAGGGGCCAGTGAAGCCCTTGGTGCACGTGTCCCTTTGACATACACCCCCACTGCCTGGCCGATTGTCACAGATACCATGGACACATCCACACTCTGGAAGGGAGAGGAGGCAAGAGAGGTGGAGAAAGGGAGGAGGCCGTGAGCAAGAAACTCCCCCTACCCCACGTTTGTCCCCTCCCCCATCCCCTGGTAGCTCTGTGTCCAGTGGAGGGCTCCTTCTGCTACCCCACCCTAGTACCCTTGGACGAGTGAGGAATTCAAGGCCAATGGGGAGAAGGAACCAGGGTAATTGACATGTTTGGTCTGACTCCTTGGTGGCTGGTGACCTACTCCTGAGGTCTTCCTATCTTCTCTCTCCAATTCAAACAGGTGTGTGTAGATGTGTTTGTGTGAACGTGTGCATGAGTCACACCGGATGTTTGATTTTGTAGGCTGGAGATTTCAAGCCCCCCATTCTACTGTGTCATCTACCCCTCCCCCCACCCCTATACACACACACACACACACACACACACACACACACACTCACACTCACACAGTCAGGAAGTTAATGTCTGACTGAAATCCTCCCTGCTTCAGCAAAGAGTCACAAGATTCTGAGTTAGAAGGCTCCTTAGTGGGCATCTGGGCCAACCGGTTACTGAACCCCCTCAACAGGATCCCTGACAAATGGCCATCCAGTCTCTACTAAAACACCTCCAGTGATGGGGATCTCACTACTTCCCAAGGCATCTTTAGAAAGTTCTAAGTAGAAGTCAGCTTTCCTTCCTATCAAGCTGAAATCTGCCTCTCTTCAGCTCCCATTAGTCGCTCCTACTTCTTCCCTCCTGGTCACGGCAGCAGAGGTCTGATCCCATGACAGTCCTTCAAATACTTGAGGACAGCCATGGCATCTTTGCTAAACCTTCCCTCCTCCAGGCTGAACATCTCTGACTCCTTTAGTGGATGCCTCTGTGATAAAAGTGCTCATCATTTCCCACCTGGCTACTTTCCTGAACTTCTTCAGCTCCAGAAACAAACTCATGCCTCCTCAGTACACCTCTCCTTCCTGTCTCCCTCCCTCTGGTTGGAGAAGGTACAAGCAGACCTCTGGGAGCTCCTCCCTAATCTGCCACCATTTAAGGAGAGCAGCCAGTGATTTCTCCTCATGTCCCACCCAGCTTCTTTCCTAGATTTCATTATCTTCAGAAACTTTTCATTCTGCAAGATGAAATCAACCCAGAAACTCACACCTCCTCAGATCATCTCCCAGCCCAGCACGACTTCATCCTATCCCCTAAGCTCTTTCCCCTACATTAGACTGTGAGCCTCTTTTTATGTGATATCTCCCCCTTTTGACTGTGAGCTTCTTGAGGGCAGGGCCCATGTTGTGTTGTGCCTTTCTTTGTATCCCCAGCTTAATCCATGTGGATTGATTATTGATTAATTGATCTCGTCCCAGCAGTGTTGCCCTCCCATGAGGACTCTAGCTTGTCTGTATCTTTCCTACAAAATGCTGCTTCAAACTGACCCCAAGTCTCTTGACTCTCCCTTGTTGCAGTTTTTCCTCTGGCTCTGACTCTTCGGTCTGCCAGGGGACCCCGCTTCTTTGGGAGGGAAAGGATGGAATCTGGACCCTGGGCACTGGGCTAGATCAGGCAGGGTGGTCTGGGCAGGGGGCTCTGACCTTCCTCACATTGTTCTCCATGCCGGTTGGGATCTGCACAGACGTGGCAGGCGATGCCCTTGAAGGCTTTTAGGCACACACAGGCCCCATTGCCCTGGATACCATCACTGCACTGAGAAGGGGAACCAGGCTCAGTCTGGGGCTGCCCCCCAGCCCCTTGGGCCTCAGGGGCTGCCCCCAGCCCCTTGGGCCTTTTGTTGTTTCCTCTCCCAGAGAGGTCCCTTCTCTCCCCATCGACTGTCTCCGACCTGTTCCTTCCCCTCCAGTCTAACCCTTCATCCTCCTGTCTTGCTCCCCTCCTATCCCAAGCGGGATCTGTGGGGCCAGGCAGTGAGGATGGTGAACTGCTGCGCCAACTGTGTGCGACCTCATCAGGGAACTAGGAGGATTACATCCATCTCCTGGGATGGGAGAAGGCAAGACTGTCAGAGAGCTGGATTAGGGTTATTGAAAGGTAGAGGGAAAGCTGCATAATTCCTATTCCTATTCTGATGTCCAGGGTCAAACTCAGTAGTTGGGGAAGATGAGCCCCGAGAGAGAGAGACCCTCTGAGCTATTGACTGGAAGGACTGTGGTTGGCACCCTGAGCCAAAGTCATAGTAGCCCCATCCTAGTTATAGGTGCATGCGAGGGAATGATTGAAACTCACATTGCCTTTGCCGTAGCAGGGATTCGAGAACCCCCCAGGACACTGGGAACAGTCAGGGCCAAAGAAGCCTTTACAGCAGCCAAGGTTCTGTAAGAGACAGAAGATTTCCACTCTTCAGGGCTAGGGATCAGAATAAGCCTTTGGAGTAACCAGCCCTGCTTCCCAGCCCTATTCCTTTGGGACTAAGAGTAAGGAGTCTCTGTTAGCCCTGCGTCCCATTTCCGACTTTGATACTAATTCGCTGTGTGATCTTGGAGAAGTCCCTTTCCCATTTTCCTATCTACAAAAGGAGGGCTTGGGTCAACTGTTCTCTAAGATCAACTCATCAGGCCAACCAGCATTTATT